>NC_068947.1:8898750-9209791 GCF_026419915.1 Harpia harpyja
TGCTCGCAAGGAATGGCCTCCCTGGAATGCGGCATTTGTTTCTGCTGAGGCCGTCATGGCCCAAATCCTCCAACGCAGGACGGCAGCTTCTGGCGTAGCAACCCCCCTGCTCGTGAAAGAATGTGCCTCCACTCCCGTCCCTGTGTGTGGTGCGGAGCCGTTCGCTACGGGCACATCTGATGAATACCGTCTGTTGCCACCTCTCAGTGGCCTGCCTAATCCCAGGCAGTTTTGTTATGGATTTACATGCGGAGTGACCTGGTTTCTGGGTCCTGTCAGGAAAAAAATAACTCTGCTGTCATCTGAGTGATGCATGAGGCAGGCAGCCCTCAGGTCAGGCCCAGGCTTTATGTTCCCAGGACTGGCGGAGGAATGTGATTTGGCCTCCTGCTCCTGTGCCACTGCGCTTAATGCCCCGTATGGCACCTAAATACTGCCAAGGGGTGCTGCCAGCCGAGGGTCCCGACCCCTCGCAGCATCGCTGAGCGAGTCTTCGTCCCTTGCTCCTGGCTTTCACTCACGCTTTGCAGGTGCCGGCTTTGCACGCCGTGAGATGGGGTCCCAGGAAAGAGCCCCCCAAACCCCTCCCCAGAGGTTCTCATGAAGCATTTGAACCAGAAGAGGTTGAACAGCCTGAAAGCCAGGAGAAAGAGAGGTTTCCACTGTGGGGCAGTGGAGAGGGAGGTGAGAGGCAGCTGTTTCGGTTCCCCACTAAGCTCCAGGTTAGCATCGAACACCCCAGTGCCGGAGGTCCGGGCAGGGGGACAGGAGGTGCAGCTCCCTCCCCATCCCTGTCCCTGTCCAGGCACATCGGAGCAGCCCTGCTCTTCTACCCAGGTCTCCCACACAGAGACGTCGGAGGGCCCGCGAAGGATGCACGGGGAAGAAAGCACCCGGCCTCCGATAGCCCTCGCCCTGCCTGGGCTGCGGCGATTTAGAAAGCAGGGAGCAAGTCTGTTCCTGCTATGCTCAGGCCCTATTTTTATTAGTTTCTTACCAACATGTGTCAGGGAAAGTCCTGAAGCTCACCACAAGGATCATTTATTTCTCTTCCTCCCTCCCTCCCCCAAGCTAATCCCATTTCACCGCAGCAATCCCCTGCCTGCGTGCTGCCTGCTGTGCTCTCTCCTGCTGCCACGCTACTCCGAGGCCATTGCTCCTGCCCCGCAGAGCATCCATGTGCTCGTGCGTGCGTGTGTAAGCACACACGTGCGTGTGTGCTGGAAAAGCAGGGAGGGAAGCGAAATAGCCCTGGGCTTTCTGCGGTCTTCTGCGACTGCCCAGCGCTGCAGGCAGCTCTAGCTTTGCAATGTGGGTGCCAGGGTCCCATCTCTTGCTGACGGACGCTAGGAAGCATTTCTGTGTCGCTGCAAAAGGCATCGAGTCTCCCGACATGGATGCCCCCGAGGGGAGGATGAGCAAGGTGGTGCAGGTCTCTCCTCCATCCCATACACCTTCCTGGCGAGCCACGGGCTTCACTGCTGTGTTTTCAGTGGACTGAGTGAAGGAGGCATGTGGTCATAACTCTTTGACAGCAGAGCTGGGTGCTGCTCCTCCAAATGTCCAGTCCCTGCCCTGACACCCATGCCCCAGCGTGGCCCTGAGCAAGTTGTTTAGTCTCCGAGGCTGGAAGCGTGCCATATGGTGCCCATGGCCTTTGGGGAGAGAGATGTCTCTGGTTCGGTCCCAGGCTTCCTAGCAGTCTGTTTGATATCTGAATATGCAGAAGTAGATGGAGGATTGATATTTGAAATGCAGAAGTGGATGGAGGAAAATCATGAGTCCCTCCTCAAACGTGCTAGCGTGGGCAGCAGCCATCTGTCCACCATGCTGGCTGTCCTGCACCAGGCAGCATGCAGCTGGCATTGCCAGGGGGGCATGGCTCCGCTGTGCCGTGCCGGGCTGGTTTTTTTTTTAACTTCCCTTTTATTGAAGAAACAGCAGACATTCCCAGCCAGATTTGCCACTGGCATCGCCCCAGCCACGTGGCTAGAGCAATGCCAGGAGCACATTCTGCTCTGGGAATTGATTGTCATCCGAAATGTGAACCGGCACCGGGAAAAGCCGCTAAGGTCAAGATCTTCCCAATGCAGAGCAGTGCAGGCTGCTGCACCAGAGCTGCCTGCAGCCATGGGAAGCAAAAGGCCACAGGGGAGGGGGGAGTGGAGCACTGATGGGGAAGGACTGTGCATCCTATGGAGCTTTTTGTAATAACCGCTCTTAAAATTCTTAAAATTCTCTTAAAATTCTGCGCTGCACGGACTGGGATTGCAGGCATTCCCCATACCTGTTGTGTAAAGCTCTGCTAATTCGGCAGCATTGTGGCTGGCTTTTTCTCCCCTCCTACTCCCCCAGCCTTTTCCCAGCAAGAGAAGCCTGGATCAGCAGCCCCAGTTTACACAACACGTCCCTCCCTGCGTGCATTTGGGAAGAGCGGGCAACCTTTGGTCTGGGAGCCAGAGCGTGCTTGGGAGCCACCTCTCTAACTCCCAGAGCCCCAGAGCTGAGCACCCACCGAAGCTCAGGGGACACCTGCACCGAGACGGGATGTGCTGCATTTGTCAACCACTGTCCCCCTCCTGGTCCTCTCTCTCTCACTGTTGGTTTGGGGTTTTTTGGGGGGAAATTGAAAAATGAGTGCTTTGCCACCCAGCAGGTCAGAGGAGCCCACTCCTTCGCAGCTGGGAATCTCAGAGCCGTTGGTATTCTGGGCCAAGTTTCCCCCTTTGCTCCAGCACGGCTTTTGTCCCTCACTGCTAAGGGGACAGCGAGTCACGCAGATTTGGCCAGCTCTGGGGCAGGGGCATCCCCTGCCTCCCCCTGCCCTCTTTGTCCATCACTGGTTTTTACTTCCAAGCTGGCTCTTGATAGCCAGTTTAAAAAATCCCCACAACCGTTTCTAATGCGTCTCAGGTATAATCTTCCCAGGGAGGCTGCGTCCTCTCGCCACGTGCTCCCCGCGCTCCTGGAAAGGCCGAGCTGATTGCATTCGTGCATCACTGTGCAAGCGCATGGCCGCTTCCCTCCCCGGAGGTTTTCTCTGTCTGCAGGAGGATCCCTGAAGGGAGGAGAGCAGGAGAGGGATGCCCGGGGGAACAGCAGTGGCACCCCTGGCCCTGGCTGCTGGGGACACGTGTGGGACTGGTGTGGCAGGGAAGGGGACAGGGAGAGGGAGGAAGGGAAAAAAGAGGTAAAGACGAAATAGCTCAGGCCCTTTCTCCATGTCCCGGGTGGGCTGCATCACGTCTCCGCACCCTGGGTGAGTGCACACCTGGCCCCACCAGCTATCCCACTTTGCTGTTGAGGCAAATTGAGGCAAATTAAGGCAAATCTCTTGCATGCCCCTACCCTGCCTGCGGGCGAGAACACCAACGCACAGTTTCCAGAGGGGCTGGGGCAGAAGGGAATCCCGTGGCGGTCCTCGGTTGTGGGCGCAGCGGGGCAGCAAGTCTCCGCATAACCTCCCCTAACCTGCAGGCTCATGGCAAGCTCCCCTCCTGCCCCACCACCGAGGGTGCCAGCTCCAAGGGCAGCATGGGCACCTTGGAGGCTCTCCAGCAACCCCCCGGCATAACTCCCGTCCCCACCACCAGCACGGGAGCACGCCCCGGCTGCTCCCATCCCGCTCTTCGATTTTTATCCAGTGTCGACAGCTGCTGCGCCACGCAGGAGCGAGCTGGAGGAACAGCCGGCTTTAAACTGGCTCCTGCAGAGACCTCCCAACTAGTAAATTTTCCAGTTAATCGTGTCCGGGTGGAGGGGACACTCACAAATCAGCAGCACCCGGTGCTCCGGAGCATCGCTCCCTCCTATGGGTACAAGTAATCCTTCAGAAGAGCAGCCAGGGGAGAAGGGGGTATTTTTCCCTGTGTTCTCAGTTTGCTATCCGCGGGCCTGTGATGGCTCTTCCAACGTAGCTGTTATCACCGCTCCTCTTCCAGAGGCAATTAGCCCGCTTCCCCCACTGTTTGCACAGGCCTCACAGGCAGTAATGGGGGAGACGGAAAGATGGGAAGTTAAATCTGATTGCAGAGCCACAAAATCAACAGGACGACAGCAGGGGCTGAGTATTGCCTGAAATGGGATGTAAAGCTCGTTTTCTTTCATTCGGTGATGGATTCATTCCCAGCTCAGAGGGAGCTGCTGGCTGTAGGTCAGGCGGCACATTGTCTTCTCACCATCGGGCTTTTGCTCTGCCAAAACCAGACCAGCTGGATGCTCTTATCAGGAGTGATAACCCATCTCCTGGGTATGGAAAGCAACAGTCCTGGGATACTGTCCCCCTCCAGGATATGGGTGACGGTACCCCACGTCCCTGTGGAGCATGGGGCAGCCGTGACCGTCCCCTGCCGATGGGCCGTTGAGCTGTGTGGCACAGGGCTGTGCCGGTCAGACTGCAGCACAAGGCTTCCCGCAGGCATTTTGCACTTTCTCATTCAAAATGTCCCCCCCCAGTCCCTCTGTCCTTCCTCTCTGCCTCTGGTGGGGTGTGGGTGGGTTTGGGTTGCGCAGCACTGGACCAGCAGGAGAGGGCTGGCACAGTGCTGAGGTGACTCTTTGCACTTTTGTTTTCTGTTGCAGCCAGGATGCATCATTCCAATCCATAAAATGCATGAAATGACCTGGATTCATGCTGACTCCGTCCCAGTCTCACTCCCACTATAAGCAGCAGCAGAACATAAATACTGTGTTTCCACATTTTTAACATTACTCCTGGTTTTGTCAGGTCCCTCCAGCCTGGTGGCATTTCCCAAGGGAAGCTTCCTACTTCTCCCAGCGCCCCAGGGGCATGTGAGAGCCAGGCTGGGACAATTCTGCCACTAGTCCCCCTTGCCAAGCCCTCAGGGAGACTCAGGCAAGAAGGATGGAGATGCCAGCTGGCCCGTGAGGAGCCCTTGCACAGGGATGCCCCCTCCTGCCCTGTGCTGTCTCCTCTGACCGATGGCCAGAAGGGAGGGCAGCCCCCCGCCCTTGCCACCACAAGAAAGAAAGGCCAGAAGGGAAGCTACCTGGCAGCCTTGGCGTTAACCCAGCACGTGTCCACGACAGCTGGCTGGGAAAGCCCAGCCTGACACCCGTCACCCATCATCCAAAATGGGCCCTGACTCCATGTGCTGGTTTCGGGGGGGGGGGCACAGCCCTCAGCACCTCCCCGAGATGCAAAGACCTGCAGCAGGAACCTGCAGCCGAGCGAGTGCCTCGGGCTTGGTCCTTGCTGTAACCCAAGCTTGGGTCCCTACGCTGTTCTTCCCCACTGAGCCCTCAGGCACTGCTTGTCCTTGCTTGAACCCCTTTAGGGATCAAGCCCTTACGCCAGGATGCTGCCGCCTCCCACCGCAAAAGGACTTCATCGTTTCTTCCAATGCAATCGCTGAGGAGCATCTAAATCCAGACCGTTGCGGAGAGGACACCTCTTCTCCGCTGGCTTCTTGCTCCCTCCGTCCAGGCAGGCAGAGGAAGATGCCCGTGTGCTCGTGGCTGAGCCCACGCTCGCCTGCTGTCTGTGGGAATCGTCCCTTGGCAGGGGGAGGCAAGTCTCCTCCTGCTCTGCAAGGTTAGAGCTGCTGGGACATTCCCGCCTCCTCCTGCCAAAAGCACTGCTGCTGAAATCGCATTGCTGCAAATAAAACCGTCTCCTGGCTAATTACTAGGGAACCGTTCGCCTTCTATTTTTAGACAGGCTCGCAAGCTCGCATTGAAGATTACCCTGCTCCTGTTTCTCTCGCCGTTTCTTTGCTGTGCCTGTTTCTCTTCCCTTCTCTCTCTCGCTGCGAGTCGCACTGAACCAAGCTTGGCATCTCGTGGGGTCGGGGAGCAGGGGACAGCCACGCGCTTGTGTGCCAAAACAGTGATTCTAAAGCCATCGAGAGCAATTGCTTTAGCGTTAGGTGGAGAGGGAGCAGCGTTTTGCAGAGCCAGGAGCTGCTTCTCAGCTTGCCATGCCCAGCCTCCGCCTGCTGAGTGCTCCCTCCACCTGGCCACAGCCAGGGACCTGCTTCCATCTGCTCGACACGCTGTTCAAATCGTCCTGTCCAAGTTCTACACTCTTCCAAGACAAGGGGGAATAACAGAGAGAGAAAGAAAGAAAAAGAGGAGGCCCTTTCAAAGCCCTGGCCCGGGGGGTGGTCAGAGCGTAACACGGACGGGGGACAGGGGTGGGCAGGGACGGCCACACGCGTTGTAAATCCTGCACCGACCTGTGCACGCCACGGCACTGCTGCCCGGCACGGCACAGAGCCGCACGCCGCGCTCGCCCCGCCGTGCCCACGGCCGCAGCGAAGAGCGGAGGCTGTTCCATCTGCCTACCGAGAGGAACCGGCCGGCATCACGGCGGTCCCGGAGCTGCCTTGGGATGGCGGTCCTCCCTGCCAGGAGACCTGAGATCACACGGCCTCGAACGAGCAGGAGGAACACGTTCAAAGCAGCTCTGGAGCCCGCGGGCATCCCCCCCGCAACGTGCGCGGATGCAGGAGGCAGAACCCCAGCCAGAAGGAGTGCATCCAAGCCTGCTTGGCGGGGTTAACCTTGGTCCCAAAAGCCGGTTAGGCAAATTAGCACAGCGTTTTCCCTGAGCTAATTAACTTCCCTCACAGCAGGCCTAATGAGCTCCAGCCCAGCGCTTGGCTGTGGCAGCTAGCCGGCCTCCAGGCGAGGGGCTGGCCTCGAGGGCTCGCCGTAGCCTGCGGCATCGGCAGCCGACGGCTCCCTCTGGGAAAATCCGGCTCCCCGGCGCCCACCCGTGCCGCACCGCCGGCCTGGGGGCGGGGGGGATCTCAGTCTTCCCCGCTGGCCCTGGAGGCCAGCTGCAATTTGGGGAGTGTGTGGGAGTCCCCATCTTGCACCAGGCGGGTCCGGGATGCGCCTCAGAGCGAGGTGGTACCACGCACAAGCCTCGGCACCTCTGGGCAGCTCTGGAGGGACACGGGTGGGATTCCCTCCGCCGGGGGATGACAGCGTTTGGGAGCTGCCTTTCAGCACGTCTTGTCCGTTTTTTGGTGAGCAACGGGTGCAGTCCAGCCCTGTGTCTGCTGAAGCTGGTGGCCGGTTTTCCATTGATTTCAGTGGCCGGTGAAGCAAAATGTCTTCAGTATTCTCCTCCTTTCTTCCCGTCCCAGCAAACCACATTTATTTTACCCTCCACTCGACTCTTCCGGGGATCGATGGGTCGTCAAGATGATGAGTTAGTGCCTGTAGTGACAGTGGCACTTTCCATTACTGCTGATATACCTGGGGGACACATGTCTCCCAAAGACTCATCAAGGCTGGGAAATTCAACAGAGAGGCTAAAACTGTCATTTGCAATGAAGCCACCCCAAAGCCCCAGTCCTGCAGTGCAGGCAGGACCTTCTGAGACCTGCAAAGACCCCCCTGGACCCCCAGAGAGCTCCAGAGACCCCAGCACGGGTGCCACGAACATGGGCAGAGTGCAGGCTTGCACCTAGCCTACTGCTGCTTTGGGGGTTTTTCCCTCTCCCTTTTCACCGACTGATTGTCTCATGGAGAACCATTTGGATAAACACTTCTAGCTGGGGAATGATTTCTTTTCCTGCGTATCTTTCATAACTAGCAGACACGGGGGGTTTTTTGAGGTTGTGTTATTATGACATTTTAATTGGCTCAGGACTACGCAAGTCTCAAAGCCAATTTGGCCCTGGCGTTTTCAGGCAGAACTGTTTTCTGTCTCCATTTTGATAGATACTTTACGCTGGCCAAAATGGCCTCGCGTTAAATAAAACAAAACCTCCTCTTATGTTACAGCTCATGGGCGATCCGGTTCCTTCCCTTCCTGCTTTAATTTCAGCTTGAAACACGAACCGTACCTGTTCCCCCCCATCGCCGAGCTGCCCGCCCGGGGATGGCTGCAGGGTGAGCGGCAGCTGGGCTGCCTGTTCCCACTCGCCTTTGTTTCGCTACCGTGCGGGAGCCGGGTCTGAGCCAGCGCGCCGAGTAATTGCAGGATTTCAGGCGAAGAGGAGGCTGCAAGTCGTGAACCGCTAATGAGCGGGTGTAGCTGGAAGGGCTGGCGAGGGCTGGCGGGGGCCGGCGAGGGACGCTTGGGGCCAGCGGGGCGACAGCCGGCCGTGCGTGTCGTGGCAAGGGCACTGGCTGCTCTGCTCCAGCAAAGCCGGAGGACGTGTCAGAAATGGGCCACACGTCGTGACGGCAGCGGCAGCCGGCAGCGAGACAAACGCCCGGCGGCTGCAAAGCCCGTGCAGAGCATCCCCGTGCGCGGCAGTGCTAATCTTTAATTTGTCACACCTGCACGGCTCCCCCGGCCTCCTTCCTCCCTGCCTTTTTTTTTTTTTTTTTTTTTCCCAAGCGCTGGCTTTGATGCTGCCTGACATCCCGATGCTCCCGCTGCCCCTCCAACACCCTCCCGCTTCCCCCAGGCTGCCCTTCCCTCCCACGCTCCCTGTCTGGGGACCCCACCGCCCCCCAGGAGCTGCCCCATCGCCCTGTGCCTCCCTCCCAACCTCTCCTGTCGGCATTTCTCTTCGGAGCAAATCTGCTAATTGCTGGGTGTTATCAGCAGCGCCCAGGAGGGGCTCCAGCAAAGCCAGAGGAGACTCCCTGAACGCGGGGTACGCTGCTCGCCCTCCTCCCCGTCCGACCCTCTGCAGCGAGAGAGGCAAGTGCCCCGGGCCCCCAACGCGCTACTTGGCTCATTAGGGTCGCCGCCGGAGGGCTTTTAATTAGCGACGGCCAAAACGCGTGGCTCAAACCACCGCGATGGCCCACACAGAGTTCTAATCCAGCGACGCAGCACACGCAGGCACCAGCCCGGGGACGCGCATCATTTATCTGCTGCCCTGCTCGGCACCTTGCTTGCTTGCAATAGCGAGGTTGCAGCAGCTCGCCAAGCATCGGAGGCGAAAGGGGCAGAGCTGCCAGCTAATACCATGCTGCTACCGATACAGAGCCCATCTGCCCCAGTCTTCCTTGGACTGGAAATCTTTTTGGTCAAAAAAACCTCCGGTTTGTGCCACGTCTCAAAATCTTTGGGGTTTTGGCCCGTTCTGAGCTAAGCTGCTGAGAGGCTCCAGGAAAGGAAAGGTGCAGGATTGGGTGTCAGGCAGCTGAGATGGGTGTCAGCCCTGCAGCTGGAGAGCTGGGTAAGCCCTGCCCTGGGCTTGGGTGTGACATCCATGCTGATGTCTGTAATGTATCACCCTAGGATCTCCTGTCAACAACTTTTCTAGCATTTCTTTCTTTTTTTTTTAACCAACCTGCCAGGTGTTGCTGCAGTTCATGACCCGAGACCCATTTTTTTTTTTTCCATTCTGACTTTACGCTTTCAATATGATTTATAAAAATTGCTTATAACAAGGCTCATTCAGCAGCTGGATAATGGTTGTCAGGATTTAAGAGACACTGTGGCATGTTTAGCACAGAAGCGTATTGTGTATCTGGGTCCCAAAGCTCTGTGTTTTTTAGGTAGTTTCTGTTAAGGGTACGATGTGCAAAGGTACCTACGGGGTGCCAACAAGGGCATTTCTTGCAAGGAACATGAGGGTTGCAAGACGGAGGAGGGGACAATACATGGCCTCAGCAGTGAATTCACAGCTGTAAATCCAGATTAGGAGAAGAGTTCAAGGTCTTGGAAAGGCTGCGTTAATCCCTTCCTAACCTTGGCCTTAAATACTTGAACGACCAGCTCTCTCCCCGCCGTGTCCCCGTTTGGCAGCCGTGACCTGCCTGCTGGGCGCTGAGCGGGGCCGGGGAGGGACGCGGGCTGCAGCTGCCCACGGGACCCCACAAAGAAGGTCCCCAACCCCTGGACACGTCTTTTGGTCCCGGCGTTACCTTCACACCCCGAGCGTGGGTTCTCAGAGCACGGTGTTTGCAAAGCGTGGGTGGGGAGCCCCTCCTGGGCAGGAGGGAAGGTCCTTCAGTGGCAGCTGGGCTCCTTCCTCTCCATCAGCCCCTTCCCCGGCCCCTTCTGCTCCCCCTTTCTTCCTGGCATCCCCTCAACCACCCCTGCTCTTTTGGGGATTTTTTTAATTTTTTTTTTTTTTTAGAGCAGGAAGAAGTGATGCTTTTGTGGCTAGCGGCTCTTGGGTTTGCCCTTCCGCCAGGCTCGCTCCACATAAGCTGGCGCTAAGTCTGTGGGCTAATTGGATTTATTTATCATCTCTTTCAAGGCTTTACATCGTGCAGGGGGTTATTTGCTGTTGCCGCTGCTTTGCTTATTTGTTTGGGGCAGGGGTTTTGTTTTTCTTTTTGCCTTCCTCTCAAGGGCCTCTGTAATTGTCACCTCAGGCATCAATTACGGCTCAGCGGTGCTTTTGGGCACTGTCCGAGTTTGGGAATTGCACAACCCTGGGGCAGGGGAGGCTGGGCACTGAGGCAGCCCCGGGGATGCCATGGGGCGATGCTGCGGGGAGGGGGCCGGGGGCACGGCAGGGATGAGCTCTGGGGTTTCATAACCGGAGCTGTTGGGAGGTTTGGTGTCGTAAAGGTCTCCTCGCTGAAGCTGAGCTGCATAAACTGTTGGCTAATCTGTGTTAGAGGCTTTTCCTCCCTGGCAGGAGAGCTGCTGGATGCCAGCCACATGAGTGCTTCATACTTGCAAACCTCTACTTTTCTTCCCAAATTCAGCTGCTCAAAATTCTGCCAGTTTTGCAAACAAATAATTGGAGAGGTTTTTGCATGGTTTATTACTAGCAAAATCCTCTTGCTTTTTTTTTTTTCCAATTGCCAAAAACTGCAAAGAATGTTTCATTTCTCCTGAAACAAGCAGAAAACATCCATTTTGGGTTTGGGGTGGGGTTTTTTTCTTGTTTCCCCCAAAATGGGGGATTTCCATTGCAGCTGTCCCATGACTCACTTTCTGTCCAGGGGACAGAGCCTGGGATGGAGTTACCTTCCCAGAAGATTGTCTGAGAATCAGTGCCCCAACTCCGTTGTTACACTCCCACAGAAGTATCACTAGAGACCTTCTCAAAGCATCACTCGGCAGAAAGTAAGAAATGTGTTCACGTCAGCTGTCTTCCCTTTCATCCTCCGCCACAGCATCTCTTTAGAAAATCAGGGTAATTAACGTAGCTCTGTCTTGTCCTGCCTAATACCCTGCATTGTGCTTGCCACGTGCCAAGAGCCTTCTGCATGATTTCTGGTTAGTGTAGAAGGAGGGGAAAGAGGGAGACAAGAAAGACCAAAAGCAGAGTGATGCTGTGCAAAAGACCTGAAGCTGCATCTGGGCTCCCCACCACAGCCCCACAGAGAAGCACAACCCCATGCATATGGGGGCCGGCTGCAGGGATGCTCGGGGCCCATCTGCCTTGGAAGCCAAGTCCCAGGAGTCAAGCGGTGGGATTAAGAAGTCAGCCAGACGTGCTGTCCACTGGGTAAGATTAGTCCCTGCTAAAGCGTTTCTTAATCCTAGGCGCAATTGAGATAATCTAAGCACAGATTAACCAGGTCCAGCTGGAGTTAAGCTCCCCGCTCCCCATTTATTTTTGGCAGGGAGAGACTACTACTGCTCCAATGCTTCATCAGACATTCGCACGCCGGACCCTGCTCAGGAGAACGGGATGCAGAAACTCAGTGTAGGAGATTTGCCTTGTGACGGAGGTCCCAAATCCTGTGGTTTTATCACAAATTTTGTGATATAGGGTAGCATTTTGTTCCCAGAGCCCTGTCTCAGATGTCTCTGATTGCATAATAAACCATCTTTTCACTTCCAGAAAAAAAAATATATTTTTGGCCCTCAAAATGCAAAGAAAACAATGCCAATGGAAAATTGTTTTCAAGAAAGCCCTTCCCTAGGGCTTTTCTATGGGGTAAATCAGTGACTAGCTCAGAGAATGATCTCCATCAGCCTTCCACGCAGCAATATTTGAAAAGCTACAGGGTTTGGGGAGAAAAAATAAGACTTCATTTCACGAGTCTTCTTTTTACTTTCTCAGCTGAAGGCTCATGTGTGGCTGGGGCTGGACACAGGAGCTGAAGGCCGTTCCCCTTTCAGGAACTCCCTGCTGCAGCATCTGGATTTCTTTAAGTAAAACAACTATCAGTGAAGGCCCGTTGGGTTTGTAAAGCTTTGAGAATGTTCCTATTATTCTTAGATATTACAAAAGCATGTTTTTCAAAATAAAATAAACTCTTTGCCAAAATTTCATAGTCTGCCTTTAAGTAAGAAAGGAAAGGAAGAGCGTAGGGAATGTTAAAAGTTTAAACTGGTATTCCCAGACCCTTAAAACAGCTCTGTTTCTTTTTTTTTTTTTTGAGAAGAAACATCTAATTTTCAGTCTCTCGGACATTTCTGGATCATTTTAAGGTAGCAAGAGCACTGTGGCAATGACTCTCATTACTGCATTTTGATACATCCCTTTGTCATCTCCAATATAAGACGCTTTGCCTTTTGGCTGAAATGCAACTTTCTCACAGGCACACGTACGCACACATGTATCTGTGTCTCTGCACGGAAATCATATACTGTGAGAAAAAGCTGGGTGCGGGGTTCTCTTGGAGCTGGCGGCTCCGACGTGCTGCGTCGGGGGCCGGAGAGAGTTGCTGGCACCCTGGGCAGCCAAAGGGACCGTGGCGGGGGGTGGCACGGGGTGCATGGGAGCACTCCTTGGATGCTGCAGGATGGCTCTTCCAGCCTCGCTGCCTACAGGGTTGCTCTGCAAGAAACCATCGGCTCCGAGAGGGGACTCCCCAGGGAGACAGAGGGAAGCTCTGTCCTCTCTTCGAAGGAGGACCGACCCTGCCCTGGGAGGGCAGCGGTAGGCAGGAGTGGGTGCTGACTGTCCCCCAGGGGTTCCCATGCACCTCACGTCTAACCCGACAGGAGCCTCGTCCTGCCCCACTGCCGTGGTTTCCCGCTGCTGGCAGCCGTCCAGGCTTGTTTTGTTGCTTCGGTCTTAATTTCTAGCGGCAGCAGGCCGGTTGGGTGAGTGGATGCCTCACTGTTAAACAAGGAGACGTGTCTCTGCGCTGCATCCCAGAAACTTCTGCCTATGTTTTAAAAATAGGGACAGGTTAAAGAGATGGATTTATTTTTTCCCTACAAAGGCCACCACACCACTAGACTGCAAGATGATTGATCAAATGACCTTTTTTCCCATTTACTGCCCTTCCCAGCAACCCGTCGTATCCATGCGCTGCAAACACCTCCGATGGGATCAAACAGCCGTGCGACACACGTGGTGCGAATGCTGCACACCTCAAATTTGTGATGCCTTTAACCAGCCCTCTTAAGCGAAGGGCTGGAATTAGACGCACGCTGCCGCCACAGTTTTTTTGCGGCCGTGGGAGCCTCTTGCGTGCCAGCAACCCTCCTCAGCATCCTGAACACGAGCTGCCGGTCCCACGGTGGCTACGGGGAAGAGGCAGGACTGCTGCCGCCCCGTCCTCCTCCCACCATCCTGCTTCCTTTGGGTGCATGCTTCCCTTCTCCAGTCTCCAGTGGGATGAAGCAGAAGGCGTCCGATCCAGGGGAAAAAAACCATGAGTTTCCCAGGCGGTGCCTTTCCCCTCTTGGGGAGTGCAGCGCCGTGGAGCGTGGTTATTAACCAGGCAGTCCTGAAGGACACTTTAAAATAAATTAAGAGGGCTGTTCCGCTCCTGCAGCTGATTACAGGCATGCCTGGGGTTTTTTTTTTTTTCCAGAGAGTGGAAAAGAACGCTTGGAAAAAATTCTCTAATTTTCCCTTTTTGCCAGATCAGGCCTCTGTGTAATAACAAAACCATGGTGCTCGCCGCTCGCTGCTCTCTCTGGGACACCCAGGCTAAGCGAAAGTGCGTAAATCTGCGGGCGGCCTGGGGCCAGAGCGCAGCTGTCCTGACATGCTATCCGGCCCCCGCCTCCCCGCCACGGCTTTAGCATCTGAAACGCAGAAGACATGCAGATCTGGAGGTAAGCCCTGGTGGGAAGGAGAGCAGTGCCGAGTCCTGCAGGTCACCAGTTAAGCATTTCAGCCCAGAGCAGATCTCTCATAAGCCACTTTTTGGAGATAAGCTTATCTAGACCCGACAGCTGAATTTAGCCCTGAACTTTTGATCTTGATTTTCAGCCTCGGCAAGCCTATACGTTTCCTTGAAATTATACACACTAGATTTCAGCTCCCCCGCTACAACGGCTCCACCGCTCCCTTAAAAGGGACCTGCACGGCTGTGCATGACAGCATCATCCAGTAATGCCCTTGGTTTCACAGCCAGCCCTGCAAGTTAGACAGGCCCCCGGCCAGGGAAATCCTTCGATTAATGACAGTGGGGCTCCAGCGGGAGAGCAGCCAGGATTTTACACTTCCAGTGATAACGCATTTGAAGGTAATATTGCACAGGAGTGGATTATAACCCCGGCACTTTGCTATGCGGGCTTTTGGAAATTTGTTTTCAGCGCATAGAAGCAGCTAGAAATGCTCTCTCTCGCTGCATGAAAAATGCACTTGGTAATAGTCTTTCTATTGCTGGACAAGCCGACTGCGTTGGGGCTGTCAGCGCCGTGACAGACTAGCCAGGAGGGGGTTTGCTAATCAGTTTTCCTAGCATCAAATCAGCATCTTCTATATATGATGAAGGAAATTGAGGAATCTCAATGTTTTTGCAATATTGCTTAGTTGGCCATGAAATATGGGTGGTTCTGAGAGGAACGGCTTATTTCTCCTTCACAAAGATAAAGCAACTTTGGCTAACGATGAAGCATCGCTGAACGATGAAGCCAGCTAATAGCGGCGCTCTGATGAGGGCAGATACACAGCAGCATCCCGGCAGAAGGGGAGGGAGGCGTAAACAGCTTTGCAAATAAGACATTATTAATATGGTTGAACTACAGAGGGCAGAAGGGATTTCTTTTCTCCTCTTTCACTCCGAAAGCAATATTCAGAAAATGTCTAGGTTCCCACGTTTAGCCAAGAACTTAAATTCTTAGAAAATTAACTGGATGTTTTCTAGCTTGATTTTTGTTTGCTAGCACACAAGACCGGTCTTCCTGGGCAAGGCAGTTGTCTGGAATCAGGCTGAGGAAACCACTCTCCTGGCCAAGGGGTAGATAAACAGTATTTAAACGGAGCCAAAGTCCCACTTTTGGAAATTATTTGGGGCTCTGCTTGCCCACGTCACTCCTGACACTAGGGTCTGAGCTCTGCAAGCGCCCTATTGCTTCTGAAAATGTACCTTCTTCATGTGCCTAAACAGGTCTTTAGCACTCCCCTGTTTAAATCTATGACATTTGCCACAGCAACAAAAAACTCCCGGGTTCAGTGTGAAAAGCGGCATGACTTTGCGGAGTTCGTGGAGACCAAGAAGCTCGCGGCAGCTGAGGGCCAGGCCCTTCACCCTCGAGGCAGGGCAGGCATTCGCACTGCCGCGCATCCCCCAGCCCACCTCCGCAATGGGAGCACCCAGCTCACATGTGGCTTTTCCTGGCCAAAGTGCTTTTTCGGTTTCTGCTTTAGCAAGACAGCTGTGGTAGCAAAGAGGGAGGAATTTGCTTCCTTCCTCCCCTCCCTCCCCAGCGACAGCATTTTTCCTAAGGGTAAAAAAAAAATAATCCCGGAGCCCGCCGCATGCTTCCCCTCCCTCTCCATCCAGCCGCGGGCTGGGAGAGCCACCGCTGTGTGATGGTGGGGCTGGATGCAGGGAGAGCGTTCCCGCAGCCAGCGTGGCAGAGCTCGGCACTTGGATGGCTCAGAGGACAGCCTGGTTTTTGTGGCCCTTGTGAGATTTTTAGGCCAACCGCTGGCCGGTCAGTTGAGATCCGTGCCGAAAAGTGCAAACCTGTTCCTGGGACCAAAGCGGATAAGCCCTTTTTATGTAACAGCCCTGTGATATAAGGGGCAGCCAGGAATTTATGCTGTCTTTGAAGTAAATTGCATCCCGGTGCACTATAGCATGAAAGTTAAGATTTACCATTGCCGGGACACTGAAGACCCCAGTGGAAGCAAGGGAATAAATAGCGCGGTGCTCTTCTCGCTGCCTTCTGCTGCGCGACTCGGCTTCACAGACCTTCCTCCCCTCTCCACCCCTGCTTCCACTTGCATTGTGTCGGGGAAGCAAATTGGTCACATCTGCATCCGGCCAGAGAGGAACAAATGTGCTGGCTAGGCAGCAAGGAGCTTTCTGAGGGGGGATACCTCAAAGTAAAATGAAAGGCTGGCCATCAAAGGTAGAAAACAGACCAGCGGATGAAAGGGATTCTTTGCTTAGCTTTGGTAAGGCTACTAGGTATTAATAAAATAAAAAAAAAAGCACAAGAAAACTGGGACATCCAGAGCAGCACGTTTTTTCCCCCTCCCCTTTTCCTTTGCTCATCCTCTGTCATCAGCAGAGGGGAGGGATCGGCGTCCCCCCATGCTGCGGCAAGCACTGTTTATCTTCACTCCTCAGGATGCTGCCATTAGCAGGGCTTCAGTGTGCCGTGATGCTTCATCATTAGCTGGAGGTGCTTGATCTGGCTGGAGAATAAATGAGCCTTTCCCCCCAAAGAAACCCTCGTGTTTCATGGCCAGCTGAGCAAATATTTTGAAATATTCCAGCTCTGCGATTTCAGCGGTCAGATAAAACAAAGGGGGATCTGATACAAAAGGGCTGAATTCTTCCGTTCGCTCTCCGGCAACCCCACCAAAGTCGGTAGTGGTAACAGGGAACCGAGTTCAGCACAGCAGGAAAGCACATGCGTAAGTCCCATGGAAAATCCCTGCAGTCTTTACAGTTAATCATGTCCAGTTAATCACGTCCAGAGGTGGACGAGCGCTCAACTGATGCGCTGAATCATGACATACAGGCGATTACCCTAAATCAGAGCAGTATCTTCCAGTCCCAAAAGGCTCCATTATGCTTCACCAACTCCTGAAGGGAAGGCAAAAACCCCAAGCGGCAGCACTGCGGTGTAGGGAGGATGAAACGGCCAGGTGTTCCTCTGCCGCCTCCCCAGCACTTTTCTAACCTCGTGAAAAGTTCTGGCAGCTCTTTAAATCCAGGCTGTTGAGATTTACAGCTCCAGACCCTCCGGGCAGCTTGCTGAGTTTACTCTGGGTTTCTCCCAGCCGGCTGCTTCAAGCCCCACAGTCAAGGTTTCACAGGGGGTGAGACTTATGGGACAGACAATGTTTGGCCTCCTTCTTCTCTCTGACTGCAAATACGTGTCTTCCCCTCTTCTGAGCATCCTGGCCCCCTTCTCAGGCACTCTGCTGCAGCAAAGACCTCTTGCCACCCTTTCATTGTCTGGGCCCAGCATGGCAGAGGGATGCTCTCCCACGCACACTGATGGAGATCCAGAAGGAGTTGCTGCCTGCTGGGAATAGCCCTACCCTTGCCCTGTGCCACCGCCAGCAAGCTCGGGCAGCCACCGAGAGTTTGGCTCCCAGGGCATCCCAGCTTATGCTCGCTCGGCATCAGCAAGGAAAGGCCCCTGAGGAAGGATGCTCGTTAGCTGCAGCATCTCTTCTGCTGGCCAGGCTCCCACGGCTGCGCAGCCGAGACCTCAGAAAGCTGGGTTCTCCCGCCCAGGGACAGCAGTTCTTCGATCGCCTCCGGGCATTCAGCTCAGCAGGATGCCTCGCTGCACCACTCTGCGACTGGAAGCATTTTCCAGCCCACCGCTTGCTAGGAAAAGAGAAATACCCCAAAAGGAGAGGTTTTGTGGGGAGGGGACGTGATGCTGGGGTGGATGGATTGATGTCTGGGCAAAGGAAAAGGAGAGCCCTTCCAGCGCTGGTTACTATGTCTCTAAAACAGGCACTCCTATCCCAGGAACAGTTTTGGCATCCATTTATAGGATTACAACATTATCACACATTAAGACACAAGCTAAGCCCTATTTTTCATGTGTGCACAGGGCAAAAGGCAAGGCAGGAGGAGGGCCTGTGTATTCTTGTTTAGGAGCCAAACACTAATGTGCCCAGCAAAGCAAAATTAACCCAAATACCATGATTACGCAGAAAAAAAATCTGCCGGAGAATGTCATTTCACCAGCAATATCCTGCAGTTTTCCGCTGGCGAGAGTTCGAGAGGTGGCATAGTAACAGAGTATAGCAGGGCAGGCATTTGACTGGAAGCATTAAATACCTCAGAAAGGTGAATGGCCAAGGTCTTCCTGATAATTAAAATGTGTGCAGTCTTCATAGACCGAGGAAGGGACAGAGCTATTGTTTAAACAGGTAATTAGAGCTGTATTTTAAGCAAACCCGAGGCAGTAACGAGCTCTTTCAGAAAGGGGAGAGCAGCTCTTCTGCTCTTGGTTCCGGCATGAATAACTATTGCCCCCAACCCCCTCCCCACCTGCTGCCAGGGGATGGCCACGGTACTCCCAGCCCCGCTCCCCGGCAACTGCGTCTGGTGGGAAAAAAAAAAAAAAATCCTATTTGATTTCACATTTTTCACTCCCTGTCTCCTTCCTTCTGCGTTCAGGTTCAAGAGAATTGGCTGAGCCACTTTTTTTTATTAGAGCGGCAGCAGAAAAAAAAAAAAAAATGGGACCCAGTCAAGCCCCAAGGGAAGGGAGGAAATAGCATGAGCCAGCGCTCTCTCGCTCTCACACACACACACACACACACACACACACAGACACTGTCCCCATCCACACAGATACAGAGAAAAGGCAGCGACCTGGTGGAGCTGGCGTAGAAGCAAAATCAGCCACCCCACAACCCAACCCCAAGAGACTATAAAGTCTCCTCGCCAGTCACACCCCTGTGGAGGAGCCCCAGGGATGTGCCATAATCTCTTTTTGGACAGCCAGGGATGCACATCCTTCTGCTGGGGGATCCGCACTGGAGCTAGACAGGGAGAGTCCCAAACCCTCCTCGGTGCTGAGGATGGGGCCAGGGAGCCGTGCTTCTCCCCGCTCTGCCTCCCGCAAAGGGCTAATCCCTTCCCCACCTCCCTTTCGCTGCTGGCTCCTGATCAGGTTTCCACATTAGCTGGGGCGGGGGGAGACTTCTAATTAACCCCCCTCGTACACAAAACCAGAGCAAACAATCAGACCCGCAGGAAGGCAAGAAGGCGCCTTTGCACCATCAACACAATCTTCCATGAAAAATATATAAGGGCTAGGCATCAGCGATGAGGAAACAGGAGAGTACAAAGAACTGCGCTCGGCTGCCCAGCTTTGCAGCCCACATTATCTAGGTTGCTCTGACAGGCGAAAAAAAAAAAAGCCTAAACCAAAACACTTCAAACTGCAAAGGGCTTTGGGAGCAGCCTGAAAACCAGGCTTGTGGGGAGCAGTGGGGTGAGAGCACGCTGTTCTGACATAGTGCACGGTGAGGCAAAAGCCCCTGGAAAGCAGAGGGCAGGTCACTTCTGGGAACAGCCCACAGTTGTGTGCTGGCCACAGCGATAGTCTTACTCTCCGGTTTGTTTGCAGCCTGGTTTCAGAAGCCAGGGCCAAAGTTTTGTATGGAAAACTCAGGATGAATTTTTGCTCTGTATTTTGCTCCGGGGTATTGCTCCGGAGGAGAAGACTGATGCCAGCGAGCGTGGAAGGGCCAGCCTGTTTTGAACCTGGCATCTCTCACCCCTTTAGGAGTAGAGCTGGAAGACAAGGCACAACACAAGGAAGAAGGACATCCTTACCCCTTCAACAAGTCACCACGCTCAGAGTCAGCTCTCTGACAGTCAAGGAGGGTTTTGGCCGGTTCCCTGAAGTAGATCTGCTTGCTTACATTTTTTCTTAAATGCCAGGTTAACTTACAATAATGACAATACCTGCAACACACAGAAATCTTCTTTCTCCTTTCCACTAGAAAGGGTGGGAAAGAAGATGAGTGAGACTACCTTACTGCTGGTTTTGACTGCCCACAGAGTGCTGCATGAGCAGAAATCATTTCTATTTCTTGTGAGTCTTGGGGTATCAGGAGGTTTTGTTGCAGCCCCAGCTCCCGGAGTCCTGTGATAATGTGAAACTGTCACTGCTCTCTTGTCTTCTCTAGCCCTACTTCCTGCAAGAAAGCTATTAAAATGTTAATGATGGAGAGAAAGCAGGGGGAAAAATTCATCTGTATGGCCTTTCAAGAGCAATTAAGGTCAGATTTCTTGTCCTCCATGGCTGGAGGTGCCCAGCACTGCTCCCTGACCAGGGCTGTTGTTCAGCTTGCTGGCAGGACCCACGGTGCTAGCGAGAGCCCGCAGCACTCTGGCTGCTTCCACGGCAAGAAGCAGGAGAGGATACGAGGTTAGGCCAGGTCTGGAGGAAACTCACCCTCCTGACTTCTTGATTAAAACATCCCTTCAGGAGCTGTCTCGTAGCTGCCGGTGTGTCAGAAGATGTGAGTGTCCGCAGCGGCTGCCGGGGGGTCTCGCCCCCAGCCCGCGGGAGCCGGGGGCTGAGCGCCTGGTCGGAGCGGAGATGAGTTTCTCATGGGGCTGGGTCACACCATTGGAGCATCTCGCAGCTCTGCCCCGGCATGGCCGGACAAACCCTGGGCTTTTCCCAGGAGAGGGGACAGCCTCGGCAGCACAGAGCAAAACAGCTCTGTCCCCTGACCTCCACCATGGGCTGACTTTTAAACAGCTCAGAGCACAGACGCCCTGGTGACTCATACTGTGAAACTAGGGGTTTAGATTTTTTTTTCTTTTTTTTTTTTTTAAGTAGGAGCACTGCTCCATCAGTCAATTACTTGAAGAGCCGCTCTAATTTGGCACCCAATTGTTTCCCCAGCTGCCGCTGCGTATGATCTCTGCTGTGGGCGGCAGGAGCAGGCTGCCTGCGCAAGGGAAGAAGCACAGGCACCCAAGGGAGGAGGAGGAGGAGGAGGAGGTGGAGGAGGAGGAGGAGGAGGCGGCAGCGGAAGGCCAGGCTGCCCGGTTGAACGGCCCCGCGCCTGCAGAAGAGCAGTACTAAAAACGCAGGCATCAAAAGTATCTCAGGGTCACAGGTGACTGCTGGATAATAAAAATGACTTCGGGAGGAGGTAATGGGAGGGATGGGTCCTGGCAGCAGGGGAGCAGCCTGCCAAGGCTGGCCAGGCCACGACAGCTCTCCGTGAGCCATAGCCGCAGCCGCCGCTGCTCGGTAATGAACATGATGTGACATTTACGGCTTTTTCCACTGTGGATTTCGGATCGCTTCACAAAGGTTGCTTAACAGCACTGTCCCCTTCCTCTCTTCCTCTCTCTCTCCCCCTCCTATTTAATATAAAAAATAAGTGACTTGCCTCCCATCACGCGAGAAGTCAGCGGCTGAGCCAGCAGCAGAGCACAAGTCCCCGACCTCCATCTCCTGCCCTTTAGCCCCTACGAGCACTCCCTTTTTTCCAAGAAATCCAAGAATAGGAGCCGTGCCGCAGCTGTTTTTAAGTCAGCGAGGAGGCTTGCTTTCAGCAAGAAGCCTTGACTAAAACTGCACTGCCTCCCAGGCACTGCGAGGGGCTGCGGGCGTTGTGGTGAGGGAAGCGGGTGCGATGCTCCCCGCTCTGGGATGGAGGCACCCAGAAGCACAAAGACGCTTTGGTGTAGCTCCAGCCAAACATGTGTCTCCGGGCTGTGGCTCCTCTTTCACTCTTTTAACACAAACAATTCCCTATTCTGTCGCATGCACGCATGCATGCATTCACACACACGCATGCAAATGCCTGCCTCAGCCTGCGCTGCTGCCACCAAACTGCTCCTCCAGCTGCAACCGCAGGCAGGCAGGCAGGCAGCACCCAGCAGAGAGCAGCCCCTGCCTGCACAGCCCCTCAGCTGCGCTCCTGCCCCTCTGTTTTACCTCCCGAGGCCGTTCAAGTTGGGACATATACACAGCAGCAGTTCCAGCCACGGGCAAAGCAGCAGCACACTTGTTCTGGAGAAAGCCCATCCACGCTGTGTGCAGTGCAGAAAGAGATGCCTGTGGAAGGAGAGCCTGCCGCAGGAAGGCAGAGGATGGGTGCAATATTCCTGCCCTTTTTTAGTCCAGTTCTTGGACGAGACTCTGTGAGTTTTTTTCAGCGTGTCCTCACAGTGCATAAACTGACTTACAGCACATGGCACTCTTTTTCTTCTTGGTGGGAAAATTAGGATTACTCAAGGCACTCGCATGCACATATGCACTCACGTATGTACGTATACACGTGTGTATGCACTGGTGCTGCCTGTAGCGATGTATCAGGCTCTCAAAGTCACTCCTGGAAGTTTGCTCCGTCAGGCTGGACCTTTCCGCCTTACTCTGCCAGGACATTGTCTGCTGAAACAGCCGGCATTCCCCAGACAGCAGCCAAGCCATTGCACCCCAGCCACAGAGCTCTCCAGGAGCTCCAGGTGAACCTCCTGCAGTCCTGGATCTGGGCCACCGCGTCCGCAGGTGATGAGGCCTGAGACCCAGGACTTGCTTTGACGTGCTCACGGCAGCTCCTGCTCGAAGGCACTTGTGCTCCCCGTCAGCTGGCATCTCCTGAGGGCGGGTGGCTGCCTGCCAGAGCGGAGGAGACACAGACCCGTGCCGATGGGGCTGGGTCACTCTCCACTAGGCCAGGCGAGAGAGTCCCGGCCAGATGGAGCCAGGAGAAAGCACTACCAAGTTGTTGGCCAACTTGGGATGTGATGTTGGCTTCACAGGATGCTACTTGGCTGCCTCTCCCTGAATCAAGATTCAGTGATGCCAAGAGACAGGCACAGCGGGGAAACTGAAAGCAAAAAATGGCAGAGTGGATGGCAACTCGACATTAATTCATTTTTACCATATGTCTGACTATTCATTACACTCTACCATTCTGTTCTACAAGACTCCTGGGGGTCTTCCGTGCCATTTTATGGCTAGCGGGGTTCCTCTTCGCTTGCGGCACCGCGTTACCACGCGCCCAGGCTAACGGCTCACGAGGCGCCGCGGCGAGAGCAGCCCCATCCCGAGCACGGGCAGCCACGGACGACAACGACGTGCCCCGGCACTCACAGCCCGTCCCCAGCACACCAAGGACCTGCCAGGTCACCCGGCGCAGGGGTCCGTCCCCCGGGAGCACCCACGGGTGGGTGACACCTGCTGCAAACACGCTCCGGCACCTGCCGAGAGACCCCCACCGAGAAGCAACGGGGGTTGTTTTTTTTTTTATGGATTTGCAAATTATTCTGTATTTCTCTGCGGTCTCCCTCCGGAGCGCGTTCCTGGCATGGGACCAAGTCCCGGCTCCAGCAGCAAGCGTGACTCATCCTGGCAGGCAGCGGTCCGGGAGGGGGAGGATCGCCCGGGTTGGGAAGCAAATGCCACGGCTTTTCCGTGTGCGCTGTCTGCAGTGGCAGCAGCAGCTGTTTCTCCTTGTAGGTGGGAGGGTTGAATTAGCGGCCCCCTTGCCTGGATCCAGCTGTCCAGCCCGCCGTATGCTGTCGTGGCTTCTCACCCTCGCTCCCGTCGCACGCGTGCGAAGCAGCAGTGAGCTGCCTACATGGCTGCCTGCGCTCTGCCCGTTATGCCTCCAGAGCTGAGCTCCTCTCCGGAGTCTGAGCAGACCCCTGCCTTCTTTAGGCTGCAAGACCCTGGACCAACTCCTCGTGGATCAGCCCCCCAAGGGACTTCAAGGGGAATCAGAGGGCATCCTGCACGGGGAGGTGCAGGGGTCTCTCTGGATGTCAATAAGAAAGGCACAACATCACGTAGCGTAATAATAAAACTGCTTTATTAATAAGATAAAATAAGAAGAGGAATACACAGATAAAGTAACTCTTACGTCCCTTCAGATGCTGGGAACCCCACTTATGTGCAGCATCAGATGGCCTCCCGGTGAATAGCCATGGCACGGACCACAGATCCCATCACTGAGGGGTTGGGTCTCCCTCCTATACCACGGTGCCTTTAGTCTTGTGTGACAAACAAAATCATATATCTTCTTCTGACAGGTAGGGACGTTCTCTCTTTCAGGATGTCTGCCAGAGCGCAACACCAATGGCACGAGACATTTCAGCATGTTCCCTTATGCTGCTACCTACATGGGTCTGCAGCCCCCCCAGTACAGGGCCCAGTAGAGCAGACATGGCTTGCCCAGTATCACCAGCTCCTCAAATATAATGTCTTCCACAAGGCTCCCAAGAGGGAGAAGACCCTTATTGTTCTTTCTGTCAGCCATGTCCTTTTCCTCTAAGTTTTTGTGCCTGCTAGTAACCACAGACTGAAGCCCAATCAATGGAGCTGCTGTCATTGCTTCCCCCAAGGGGACATGCAATTAGAATCGTCAGCATTGCTCTGACTAAAACACAGGGGCAAACTTTGCCTTCACAAACAGTTTTATTTCATACCTTAAATTAGAGCATCAAAATCCTCTTGCAGGAGGGCTTTAGGTTCCCCATGTAATAGTGATGATAAAAATCGCTTCAGCGTGCTATTTTTCTTTTAAGGGGTGCCAGGTGGATATACTTGCAGAAGGGCAGGCATGGACTCAGCACAGCAGTGACCTGTGAAGCACAGGTACACACATTTGCTGGGGATACTAAGATTTTTTCTGATGTGAAAGACCATTCACCGACAACTGTATCAAGACAATCAAGGCTTCCTGCGCCTGCTTCCTTTGCCATCAGGGACAAAATACAGCTCCCCTCAGTCTGACACTCCTCGGACCTGGAGAAAAGCACCCAAGCAGCTGTGTAGGAGAAGCCCCAGAGGCTGCATGGGGAGATCTGACTCCCAGTCCTATGGGTACAAGCCATTCAAAGCCCAAAACACACGTGCTCGAGTGCATAACTGATGCTTTTGGTGTTTGTCCGTCCCTAAGGCCACTCGGTAACCCACTCCTGGAAGACTTCTCATATCCTGCTTCCACTCTGCTGAAGCGTCCAGTCCCTAATAGCTGCACCCCTTCACGGCCAGTTTTCCAAACAATCGGTGTTTTGCTGCAGACTGCTTTTATTTGAGATCCCCATTCTGTGCCAAACCAGGAACTGGGGGAGGGTTGAGGGCAGAAAAGTATTTTAAAAGCAGTATTTATATCATGCACTCAGATGCAGTCTTCTGTAGCAGTAGGACAACCTCCAGAAAAGGGCAAAAAGGCTGCAGATATTCCCCTTAGTTTACCCAGGAGCCCAGAGGCAGATTTCCCCTTGTGCTGTGTTTGATTTTTGCCATATTGCCTCCATTTACGAACGACTTTTTCTTCTGTGGGAAAGGAAGTGTCCCTGTTGAACGCTTCAGGGACCTGGCTTTATTTTTTTTCCTTTTTTTTTTTTTTGTTGCATTCATCTCCCGCGCGGTTCCTTGCGGCTCCATGCCTCACAACGGCAGGCAACCCTTTCGGCAGCACGCCAACCATCCGAACCAGCAGTGCTTCCTGCCAGAGCCAGGAAATCACCGCGGTGGCTTGCGGGGCTGGGAGGTTGGCTGCTGCCTGCAGCGAGGCAGGGATCTCCCCACCCTCCCTGCCGGTGGGATGAGAGCTGCTGATATGCCCCGGGAGGGATTTACTGATCCAGCGTTCTCCCTTTTTCCAGTTCGTAAAATGTTCATCAGCAGCCTGGAACCATCTCACGTTTATTTAATTTAATGAATGAGTTTCACTGAGAGGCGCTGCGAAAATTCCACATCTAAATTGGTATTTGCGTTCGTATTGGCATATTTCCTAAGGAACCTGAAATCATTTATGTTGCTTTATTGGCTGCCTGCTATAGCTAATTAACAACATGAATTAGCATGGAACAATCCCAAATTCAATTTTTGGAAAAGCACCTAGTTTTTGTCCCTGAGATTAGAAGATCTCAAATCACATACACAGCACAATGTGTATGATACATATGATGTATATGTGATGCACATATACCAAATACAAACCTAAGCAATCAGAGATAAGAGCTTACTGACATTAATCCGCTTCGAATCATTGTTCAAACTACTTGAGAGACAAACATGCATTCGGTGACCTTGCAGAGCGTGCGGTTCTTCGGCTGACGCGACGCAGAAAGCTCCTGAAATAAACGATGAGTAAATTCTTACCAAGGAGACACGCAAAAAGGGTACGTAAGAGAGAGGTACCCAGATGAACCCCAATAGCCACCAAGAATATAGGAAAGGATCACATCACTTACTTCTTCCGGTGGAGTAACGGTGGTAAGACTAATTAACAAATATCTGAGCAAGGCTTTCATGAAAGGTCTGTTCCCAAGGAAGACTCCTGCTCCTGGAGGAGCCATTGCGAAGCCACCCCGAAGCCAGCCGGGGGATTTGGAGGGTGACACCGCGGGTACGTGCAGACGAAGAGGGAGACCTGCAGTCCCTGCGGGAGACCTTGCCAGCGGGAAGCAGAGCACCTAAGGGAGGGAGGGCCAGGAGGGTGGGACGCGGTGACCAGCGTGATACAGTGCTGGGACAGGCTCTGTATTAAAAGTGTCTCTGCCAGTTCCTTGGAAACGACCGAGAACTGAAAGCATCAAAGAAATAAAGCTGTTGCCAGCTGGAGGAACAATAGGCGAGCCAGAGCTATCTTTAGCTCACGGGATTAAATTCAAATTGCAAATGCAAAGGCCTCTCTGGAAGAAAAGGCCTTCCCGCACTACCGAGCGCCAGCGTATGTGCGCAGCCCAGCCCGGCACCGGCGAGCATCCGCAGCCCCTTTGTCATCCCCTGTCATCCCCTTACCCGAAGGAAGGGTAAAAGGAGAGCCAGAGGGGAGGGGGAACCCGTCCCTGCCTGACTGCAGCTCTCCCAAAAGACCAAATTCTTCCCTGGGAGGGATGCTCCGGGCAGGGTGCTGTGCCCCACAAACCCCGGCATCAGTAGCCATCCAGCTGCAGCCACACAGACCTCAGCACGGGCCAATTTTTCCTGCTTCTTGTTCAGGGAGGAGGGAGAAGGCAGCAGCTGGATGTAGGAGCAGTCAGTCAGCACAGCCTCCTGCAAAATCATCGAGGGACTGGTTGTGGCTCCAGGACAGCAGCGTGGGACCTGGTTCAGAGATGATTCTGAGTTTGATAAGAGATGATAGAAATTGACCCCCTGTACTGCTTTCCTCTGACGCCTTCAGGCTGGGTGGTAGCTCGTTCTTCCTCAGTCTACAGGCAGTGGCTCTGAATCCCTGGCCCACCAACAGCTCCTGAGGGTCCCTCACAGCACAGCAGAGGAAAGCAAGTCCTCGGCAGCAGTTTTCAGGCTCTGCCCGTTCACTGCAAAATCTGTAGAGACTGAAAATTAAAGAACAGTCCGGCACGGCTCTGTGGCAACCGGGACATAGAGGAGGACTGTCGGGAACACATCCTTGCTGCCACCCTCTGAAAGGGGGTGTTGATGTGCAAGCCTAAGCCAGATTTAGCTGGTTTAGGTTGCATTAAGGGACATATTGTCTTGCCTTTAAGACACTTTAAGATGTCTTAAAGCATTGTCTCACTTTAAGGCGTTAGCTGGAGTGTGCTAGCTGAGGGGCTGACAGCTTACTTAGGTCTAACAGCACACATCAGGCTGGTTGACCACAGGGTACATCTGCACCGTGCCCTCCAGAGAGCTAAGCTCACTTACAGCCAGCTCCCTCCGCTCCCAGCTGCCGGCTTGGCCGATAACCCCGCCGTGGAGCACAGGACACAGTCCCGGCAGAGCTTTGGGCTGCCGCGGCTACGCCACTACCTGCACTCAACTAAGCGAGGCGCCGGGGCACTGTGGCGGCAAATAAAGAGACTTTTAATGTGGCTCCTGCGGTACCAAATCGGAAAAAACCCAAGCTGCAAGTTAGGGATCGCAGGCGCGGCAAAGAGAGAGCAGGGGAGGCTGTTGCCTGATAACTTGCTTAATGAATTGCAGGCTTCTGAGCTGGTTCATTTGGCTGGGGAAATCCAACAAACACCTCGCACCCGAGCGCTAGGAAATTGGTTTAATAGTCTCAATGCCCGTAATGAAACACCACCAGGGAGCAGAGGTCCCAGCTCTCACCTCCATGTGCAGTTTTCATGTTATAAAAAACCAACTTCCCTCCGATTCCACCAAGTGTTTCAAGGTGTTGTTTTAGAGTCGCAACGATGATTTTTAATGACAGTGTAAATGACAGTCGCAGAAGATCAAGCGTGCAGCCGTCCAGCTAGGGCTATGTGCAAAGCCTGCCAGCAGTGCAGCGATTTTTAACTCCGTGCTGCAGTCATCTGCGTTTTTATGTTTGTTATTTTGTTTTTAAGCAGCCGCTTAGTGGTATCTGGAGGGCATTTGCTACTCTAATACTCAGCCTGAATGCGCGTGAAAGGAAGGGCTTGAACAAGTGGCTGAGCTCTTTTAGGAGAAAAAAAAAAAAAAAAGGAATTCCTGCTGGCTGCTGCGGCGCCGGAGCTGAGGGAGAAGGCAGGGAAAGCTGCACCTCTGCCCCAGCCCTGCTCTCCGAGGGAGGGAAGCGATGCGAGGAAAGCCTCTCTGCGGCCGGGCAAGCTGCAGCCGCGGCGGTGCGCTGACACAGCCTCCGTCCTTGGACCGCCAAGGCAGATGTGCCGGCACGCAGGGGGTTAACGGTGAAGTTATAACTTTAGCTGTTAAAATTCATGAGGTGTAAAATACAAATTGCACGTGGTGGATGAGCTGTCTTTAAAGTTTATATATGACTTTCCCCCACCCCGCTCCGGTTCAAACCTCTGTTGGCACAAGCTAATTAGAGCTCACCAGAGGAGGAAGCGCAGCCTTGGTGGGGCGGCACAGGTTGGGGGGGGGTCAGCCAGGGCCCGTCCAGACCGCGTTTATAGATGTTTGGCTACAGGAAGCCGGGGAAACCCATGTCCTACGTATGCATGAACAATCACAGGTCAGAATTAATCGGTTTACTCTCATTTCTTCTTCCTCTTTTCAAACTTCTCAATTTGAAAGATGAAGCACTGCCTTTGAAGTTTACGCTCTTTTGTTTGATTATTCCCACAGCTCAATTTAAGTAATTTTCCTATTAAAAAAACACCAACAAAACATTTTTAAATGGTTCCCACAACAGTAAAGGGTTTGCTTTTGGTTTTTTTTTTACAACTAATTCCAATCTCTTTTTTTTTTTTGTGCACCGTATGACTTGGCACACAAACACCTTCCAGAACCAAGTTTTTTGCATTTTTGCTCATACTGTTTCCTTCTCCTCAGTACCACTACTTTCACCATGCTAGGGAGAAGGGAGTAAGCAAAAAAAAAGGGCAGGTACTGACATCCATATGGGAGCACCAGCCCTATCTGTAAGGGTTTCTCCATGCCCTAGGTGACCCTCTGCATTCTCACCCAGAATTCAGTCCCTGAGGGGATTTTACTTACATAATTCTTTCCCCACCCAGGAAAGATTTAGGGATCAGACATGCAGTACAGAAAAAAAATGTAAATATCCAGAGCAAGGAGAATGAGCTTCAGCTTATGCATAGCTGACTGAATTGAACACAAACAATGATTGAGAATAGGATGGGCTGGAACAGGAAATTTAAATATTTATCCTAAACGCTCTTTCTTTGCATTTCTTGAAAGAAATTACTCCCAGCAATTGCAGGCAGAGATTGTTGATTAATTCCAGCAAAGGCAGAGAGACGGGAAAAATTACTGTACAACGTCTATTTCTGAGTTTCAGACGGCGCTTTTCATTTTTCTTTGTAGTCTTTGTGATTGGGCTTTTTGACTTCAGGGTGATTTGTGGGCGGTTTGCAGAGGAGTTTGCTGCTCACGTCATATGTACAGATATAGACAGCGAAGCACCGTCAGACGTACCATATGAGTAGGAAGCACTTCTCATCCAGGGGGGTGGAAACACAGGCTATAACCTGGCCAGAAGATACTAGGGTGAGCAGCACAGATGCCCAAAAGAGCTGTCTGCTGAGAAGGACCCATGCTGGGGCCGCTTGCTCCCCGATCCCTCTCAGCCACCGGCAAGAGCAGTGAGCACCGGGCAGAGAAGCTGAAACCAGGATGCTGTTACAGCTGGTTGAGCCGCGGCTGACAGAAATGCCCCGGGGCCGCTGGCAATCGGACATAAATTAGAGTGGTTGTGAAGCTGCTTTAGTTTATACCCGGGCATCGGTCCAGCCCCAGCTGCCTCAGTGGCGGAGGAAGGTCTTAAAGCAGCTTGTCCTTCCTCGCACGCCTGGCCCAGCGCCGCGCGCGGGCTGCCTGAACGAAGGGGCCTCCCCGTCTCACGTGAGCGTTACTTCTCCCTTGGCCGAAATGGGTCCACTTGTGTTACGGTAGCATACCACAGACTGGTTGTGCTGGTATCTCGGTGGCTTTAGGGAGGCTGCAGCAGTCAGCCTGCTCTGAGGTAGAGGGGATGTCCCAAGTAAGGCGCTGTGATTCACTCAGTGTGAATTTGGTGAGGGAAACTGTCCACACAGCTATGGAAAAAGCCGCTTTGTAATTTTTTTCCAGCCTCGGGAGTCAGAGCTGAGCTTTGCACGCCCTCTGAAACTCCGTGAGCAGCTGCGCCGCGATGCACGTAATGAAAGACTGAAACAGCTTAAAAAACGCTGCCACGCAGACTAATCCCTCTGAAACCTGAAGAAAGTCTGAGCTGAAGGTCTCACTTGGCCGCTCCCTCCGTGCCCCATGCCCACTCGCTCGCTGCCCCAAGCACGCATCGGTCCAGGGCGCTTGGCAGAGGCGGGCAGCGCTGCCGGCACAGCCGGCGCGTGCGGTCCCCGCTCCCTCTGCCAGGGGATTTTCTCACGTGCCGGCTCAAGCTGGGCGCCGAACCACCCCTTGTATGACCTGCGGCAGGACCTCCGTGGGCAGCCGTGAATGCCAAGCGATGCCTTTGAAAGCAGCCAAAAGCCACGGCAGAAAATCGGTCCCTGTCCCCGAAGTCCCGAGGGGGGCCCTTGCAGCCCAGCTGCGGTTAACGGTGTGCCGGGGCTCGCCCCGGGCAGGCTCAGGCTGGGTGGCTCTCTTGGCTTCTTCAAGTGGCACCTGAGGGGCCGGGGGCCACGCAGGATGGTGGCCACGCTGAGGATGCCACAGGGTCTCGCTTCCATCTCCCTCCTCGGGGCTCGGCGCAAGTGCCGCAGGTTCGTGCATGGCCTGCGAGGGAGCGGAGCCAGAGGCTGAATTTCGCTGCTGTGAGATCTGAAGCTCCAGCAGAGGACATCAGAGGAGCTCTGCAAATTCAGAAAACCGTTGCAAACCAGAGGCACAGGAACAGAGCAGGTACGTTTTGCTGGCAGCTCTGCTAGCCGGCTTGTACGTAAGCGGCGGCACACACCATAACCAACCCAGAGGATAGCTGGAAGGGAAAAGGACCATCTTCCTTTTCTCCATTGTCACTGGGATTCAGCGAAAGCCACACTGCCATTTGCAGCCAAGCCTTTGCAGGCAGTGCCGTTGCACGCAGAGGTCAGTGGGCAGTAACACAGCGCACGGTGACACGGATAAAATTGCATCCCAATAGCTGAGACTTTACGGTGTGAAACAGATTCCCCATGCTCCCACGAAACATTATTGCCTCTTCAAGTGAATGTGGGTGTCTCGCTGGTTTTCTGTTTAAAGGCATTTCTAATGTTTCCCTCTGATCTAGTTTTCTTTCCTGTAATCAGTGAGAGCGAGACCCTGGGGTTTTCTGGAAATCCAGCCAGAGGTTTCTCTGCATCTGTGGATAGATACCCTGTGAGGTATGGAAGCCCACCCTGCCTGCTTACACCAAACACTGTCGGCGAGGGCAGCGATTCCTTGCAAAGTTGCTTACAGCACCTTGCACAAGTAAAGTCTTTTTGTTTTGGCCGGAGCTTTGAACCACTGTGATTACATTAGCAGCACATTAGGGCCAGAGCATTACTTTCCTCATTCTTCAGTCGTTGTCTTGGTGCTTCTAATAAACAGCCAGATAGACCGGAGAGGGGATCAAAATGTCCCCACGCTGGACGCCAGCACCATCACTTGACATCAGGCAGCACTAACATATAATAAGCCAGTCTCCCTGGCCTCTGCCTCCATTCAAAAGCCTAGGACTGCTTTTCCATAGCAGCCACAGTATACGTTGAGTTAGCCAACACGGACTTTTCTGGCCGGAGCGACCTCCGTTGCCACGTCAGGACAGGACCATGCCAGCTGTGGCTGTGGGGTGGCAGGCAGCGGGTGCGAGGCACATCTGGGCTCCGGTGCCACCTGAGCTCAGGCGGGTGGCACCAAGCACAGGGTTTTGAGAAAGCAGCCCTGGTTGCCCGGGCCATCAGAGCCAGCAGCCAGCGGAGAAGGTGCCCGGCACGGTTGGGGAGCCAGCAGTCGCTGCCTCCCCATCAGAGCTCTTCACACATCCAGCACCGGTAAGGCTGAGTACTGTTAGCACTGGGACTTAAGAGAAACAAGAGGCTATTAAACTGCTAGCAGAGCCTGGGGGGAAAGAGCCTTGCTGGTTCAAGATACACAGAGGGATTTTAAAACCCAGGCTTAGGAATAAAAAGCAAAAAGAGGTTGCTCGGAGGCAGCGCTTTTCAAGAAACCTGCAATGTAGTGACCACCTGAGGTTAATCCAGGCAGAGTGGGTGGCAGGCATAAGGAATTACTTGATTGCGGGGGATGGACCAGCTGAATAAGGGATTTACTTGTGAGAAGGGCAGAAAGGGAAGGCTGGAGGAGTAAGCAACTTGGTGGTGAGCCTTTTCACAGCGAGTGATTAACCGCAGTTTCTAATGAGCAGAGGGAGACTAAAGCCGACTGCTTTTTTAAAGCCATTTCGATAACATTGGCCCCGATGTAATAAGCTATTTGTTTGTGCCTACTGGCAGGGACAGCAAGTCGCTACCGAACATAATCCTCTAGACCTGGCGCCGTCAGCTCGTTTAGAAGTGTCAGCAACAGCGTCCAAAAGGGCCCAGGCCCCATCAGAACAACCATCCCAAGCACTATTTAAATGCCTCACGCTCTTTTGTGCTCTTTCTCTCTCTTTCTGCCCTCTCTTTACCCTATTCTTCTCCCTCCCCAAGCAGTGGTGGGGCTGCTTCCCAGCCCTGTGCCCCTGGGCTGGCTGGGAGGCTCAGGGCGAGCTGGCCCGCGGCCAGGGATCCCCGGATGACCTTCGAATCACGTCCCTGCCAGTTCACTGAGCTGCCCTTTCTAATAAGCATCACAGCCGGCAAAACCGGGCAGATTATTGATGGGGGGGGAACAAGGGGGGCCAGAGGGCCAGGGAGCCAGAGGGAGGCGGGGGTGGATCAGCCTGGCCGCCCTGGATATTTTGAGGAGGCTTGCCCGCTCCTTTGAGATGAGGGGTACTTCTGGGAATCTGTGTTTCTCAGATAATTTTGATGAGTACACACGCTTTCTTAAAATAGCATGAAAACATCACGCAACAGTGCAATTAAATGCAACCCGAAGAACAGGCTGAAAACAACGCTGAACTCGCAGCCCCAGCTGAGCCTTTTCGACCAGGAACGCAATGCTCCTTTAAAGCCACGGATTCACAAATAAACTCCACTTGCTGCTTTGACGCCAAACCATTCCTTTTTCAAAGGTACTCAAGATCACCCACAAACTCACAAATCCCAAAGCCCCGCCTGGTTTCCCAGCATGTCAGAGCCGTTACCATCACGGTATGTGCGGGGAGCCCGGCATCACAGAGAACTGCTGGTGGGGCAGGGGTGCCTGGGCCAAAACACTGGCAAGCAGAGGGACCGCTTTTATCCCTCTCTCGGGGGCACGGATGACAATGCTGCTTGTGTTTTGCCTGAAACGCTAATGCTGGGTCATGTCAGAGGCTGGGTGGCTCTGGAGTGGGTGGACACTGGGAGTGGCAGTAGATTATTTTTATTAATTATTATTTATATTACTGTAATTCCTTCTCCCAGCAGTTTCTACAGCCCTCGCCTTTGAATATGTGCCATCTCTGGTAGGCGGGCGTGACAAAACTCATAGGAGATGGAGGTCTTTGCGTGAGAAGGGGCACACTCAATTTTCTTCTCTGAATTTGCTACCTGGATTCCCCGTTGCAAAACAGAAAGTCATTTGGTTGTGTGTCTCTCAGTTCAAAATCTGCTAAAGGCATGCAAAATACACCGTGCCGCTGTCTGTCACTTGAATATACAGTGCCTGATTTGCCTAGAGACTTTGCACACACACTCACACATAATCTCTGCCAATGTAAAGAATTGCCCATAGGACCCGCTCTTGCTCTAGTTCTCTGGTAGTTCCTGGTACATCCCTCCCTTCTCCAAGAGCTCCCTCTTTTTTGTCTGAGTCCCCCTGCACTTCATTCCCTGTGCTGTTGGGATGAAGGATCACTTCATTTTAGAGTGTTTCCAGCTTCCCAGTGCTGGTGGATCCCCGATCTGCAGGACCTCTGTGAGGAAGAGTGACTGCAAAACAACCTGCTGAGTGCCACCTTCTCAGGGCAAGTTGACCGAACCTGCCTCCCAGGCTCGAGTCAGGGTGGTAGGTGGGAGACTTTGTGATTTTAAAGGCAGTTTTGTCTAAAAAGTTGATTGGGATTTAGTGCCATTTAATCCCGTGGCCAGAGAGAACAGCGCAGCCGATGCCGGGCAAGAGACCTCGCAGGGGAATTACCGACATCACTCAGCGCTGGCAGCCTGGATATAAATAGGCCTGCCTGACAGCTGCTGGGTCTCCACCCTTTTTTCCTTGCATGAACTTGTGGTTCCTGTTAAAGTTGCAGGATTATGTGAGGTCTGGCTGGAAAGGAGCAGATGTTCTGCAAATGACACCGTACGGCGGCACGGACCTCCCAGGGCTCCCCCCTTGCACGCGCCGGCTAGCAGGGAAGGTTTGCAATAGGGACAGGCTTCCCTCTCCTGAAAAAAAAAAAATTCCCACAACAAATTCTCATTAACAAAGTCCCGCTCCTATGGTTATTTTTAAAACAAGGCGGAAAAAAACAGGCTGAAGTTACATGTTTATCCATACAGCTGTGGAGAATAACGTTGTAAAATAACAAGCAAGCTTGTTTCTCTGGCTATGCCTCCCTCCCTCTCAGCAAAAGATCCTCACTTCAAAGGGAAAATGTAAGCCTCCCCCCACCTTCCTGCATTATTTTTTTCCCCTGAAAATCTTTTTCCTCCACATTTCCAAAGCATTGCCCAATTAATTACTTCTAGACGGCATCTCGCAGCACGGCTGAGCAATAATGAACGAATCCTTGTGGCTCACATGCTGGTGGCTTTAAAAAAAAAAAAAGACTTTTAATCAGCTGAATGAGCATAGGGGCAAAGCCTATTGAACTCGAGCACAAGCAGAGAGCCCAGAGCAGCACCAAGAGCAGAGCATGGCTGCGGTCTGCTCGGTCTGGCCTGCGGCAGGAGCCTTCTCCCGAGCAGATCCCTGGAGAAGAACGGGCAGTGCGCTACCTCGTGCACGTTGCAGCCGATCCTAGGCTGCTCGTCAGGCAGGTGAAATGGTTTGTAAAACATTACAGTTTTTTCTCTCTCCCACTCTCTCCTTTTTAAAGCTCCATTTTTCAAGCTGAATGATTCCAAGAAAAGTAGTTTTCATATGTTCCCCCTCCTCCACCAGTGCAAGCAAGGGTGCAGCAAAACTTCAGCTCTACCTACAAAAAACACGAAGTAAAAGCTGTGCTTTCCCTCCGATGTCATTATCTCTTTTTCGTTACAAACATTTTGGGACCAGCACTCTCTTCTACTCTCTATACAGCATTAAACAGCAAGATCATCAGTGTGCTCTCTATCTCCTACCACAGTCTGAATAACAAGGAGTAATAACAATTCCCACTCCATTTTCTGGTCCTGTTTTTGAGCAGGATGGATGCAGGCTTCTGTGAAGCACACAGCTTTTTTTTCCTACCTTCCCTTGAGGTCTCTAACAATAAGATCCTTTAACATCTCCTTGCTACACACTTCAAGCGCCTTTTTTCCTAACCAGAACCTGCCATCGGGAACCACCTCCCGCCTCTGTATACCTGTCTCGCTCCTGTTACAGAGCTCTGGGGTTTTTTAATTACTTAACTGCATACTGTTAAGGCACAAATTACTAATATTTTGACAGTTAGCAACATGTCTCTCACCCAGAAAATCCCTCAAAGCCCCATACAATTGTACTTACAGATTGCATCTTCCTTAATCTGATGAGTGAAATAATATTTACTATACCAGGTTAGTAGGAATTCTGTATTTGGGACGAATACTGTGAATTCTTTAGCAAAGTAATTGCCCATTCCTTGCTAAAATTTCAACACTCTGCAAATGTTGACAGGTGTATGGTTTGAAGATGACCAGCTTGTGAAGACATTGTCACATTTGCCTCTTCTCAAAATTTCAGTAAACTTTTCTGTCAGCTTCAGAAAAAAATGCAGCCGGCTCCTTTGATCACCAGTGAATCACCTGGCCCACACATCAAGCATTGCCTCCTCCAGGGTGGAATGCAGCATGAGACGTTATGCAAAATTAATTAGTATTGCACAGGCTGATTAAAAGCACTTCCTAGGGCAACAGGCTGCTTCTGCCTTTCCCTTTTTTTTTTTTTTTTAACAGAAAAGAGAGGATGAGATTCCCCCAAAACTGACCAATACAAAGCAAACCTGTGACTTTGGTGAGAGATTTGTACCAGCTGCTATTAGAGTTGATCTCCACCTGACAAATGATAGCTCTCCCTAAGGCCGTAGCCATTTTACTCCAAGAACTAGCTGTGATCTTTCCTGTGTTTCTTGCACTAGCTGGGCATGATAATACCAAGCCTTGGACCTCCAGTTTGAGAAATTGCTCGTATTGTCTGCGAGTGTCACAATCACATTATCATCCATAATTGGCGGTGTACGGAGGAACTTCTTGGGGCCCTTCTAGCTCGCCACGCTCTGTCCCTTCTGCTTTGGCCATGCTTGATGCAATACAGGGAGTACAAATGTGGCTTGATTGGATTAAGGCCTTTATTTCTGTGAGGTCTGCTACTATTCACCGAGGTTTAATTAAATTTGTGACCTCCAAGTGGTCAGGGAATGTGTGTCAAGTCAGGCACATAGGAAAACTGATTCATTCTGCAAAAGCTTTGGAGGTGGACAATGCCATTTGAATCTTTCATGATACCGATACCAAGAGAAGGGCCACAGTATCATCAAGTATTATGGTTTTACTGAGCCTCTGGGACAAAGGTTTGAGCTGGGAAGGTTCAGGAGTCCAGGTGAAGGCAAGTTTCTCTCTTTATCACTCTAGTGCCTACTGCTTAGTTGGTCCAGTTACACCAGGGCAACGAAATCCTTCTTGAGAGACTACATCCCATGGCAAAATGTGTGGGACATTTAACACTGGGGAGCTTAGTACAGCCTCTCCCTTCCCTCACACCCCAACCCTCAGACACTGGCAACTCCTTTCCTTGGGGCAATCCCCTCCCTCACCCACTCTTTTCTCGGTCTCCTGCCTGCCCGCCGGCTCTGCCCTGCTTCAACACTTTGTGGAAAAAAAGAGGAGCAGCACAGGCCACGCTCCACGCAGGTAAGGTCTCCCTATTGCTGGAAACAGAGGCAGGGAAAACAGAAGCATGACAGAATCTGCAGTGAGAGACACAAAGCCGAGCACAAAATGAGTCTTGTGGACTTTGTGGCCTCAGCACCTAGTAATTTTGGTAGCATTGGGTAGGGCACATTTTTCAGATTGTAACCCTGCCATGGTCCAATTGCATTGACCATCACTACTTCAAACCCTGTGGGAGCACTGGAATGAGTTTGGCAGTAATATATGCCAGTCCACTACTTTGGAAGTAGTCTCCTACTTTGGCAGCAGGTAGTCCTCATATCTCAGCTGGAAGGAGACACTGTGCCTGGTTTTCCAGCAAGCTGGTGGGTGACCCATTGCTGTTCCAGACAGTGTGGTAGGGACTCTTCCAGCAACATGAATTTCACTAGCAGCAGAGACAGAACATGGATGTTGTTTCCAGGACGATGGCAAGAAGCCTGTCCTTTCCGAGAAAGCATCTCTTTGAATGGAAGAGAGGAGATAAAGCAGATGTGTCTCAGAGAGGAAGGGAGGGAGATTGTACCTCAGCATGTCTTCGCCTAAAAGGGTGGAAGAGATGTAGGCAGAGGTAGCATCTTTCATTAAACAAAATGGTATATCTGAGAAAAACAACCCAGCTTTTGGGAATGTAAGCACTTCTTCAGGTCTGAAACAGAAGCAACAATCTCACCAGGGTAAATACTGGTAAGGGCAATTGAGTTTATGCCAATCTGCTGGGCGATCTGAGAGAAATGATAGCTGGTATCTGCGAGGCAGGCTGGGGGATGAAAGGAAGGGGAGGATCATCAAAAAGGCAGAGGTGACAAGCCTGAAAAGAGGTAGCTCATCTTTCATTCCTCTCCCTCTCCTCAGGATCCAAGGCCAGGAAGGTCCCTCCTTGTGCTGAGGAGGGATGGGGCTGCACTGTCCCCCCCAGCCTGCAGCTCTCTCCCAGTGCAGCTCACATATGGAGAGGATTGGGGGATGCTGGGGTGGCTTTGCCTTTGATCCAAAGAAACAATAGGTATTTATGGTATTTCAGACAAGGGCCAAGTGAAGACGAGAAGATCTAGACACACAGTAACAAGTCAGTTGGTACTGGGACATAGTCACAGTGCGGAGGGACAGAGGGACGTCTGTTATAAAAGGGATGCCATGATGGCGAAGGAAAGAAGCAGAAGATACAGAAACAGAAGAGAGCTGGGGAAGACAAGGAATGACTGACAAAAGCACAGTGGAGGGGGATGAGAGAGAACAGAGGGAGTTGTAAATGGCTGACAGATTGGTAAATACTCTGTAGGTGTCGAAAGGAAATTATAGAAAAGAGGACACACTTTTCTAGGAGAGAGGGAAAGATACTGCAGCTAAGAGAGAGCTCATAAATGCTGAGAGGGGTGAGGGGAAGACACCTAAGGGATGATCCCACCAAAACAAGGCTCCTGTCTGGTCTGCCACAGCAGAAGTGCTTTCTCTGACAAAACTGGTTCAGGGATCCAGAAAGAGCAGCTTAATCACCAAGAAACATCTAAAAATCCATAAACATTTTTTAGTCTAAAATGAAAGGTAAGCGAACCCCGAAAAGAAGCCCTGAGAGGCTCTGACTGAAGTATTTCCAAATGGGGTAGGATTGGACCATCAAGAGGACTTTTTTTCCAAATGTAAATAAATATGCTGAAGATACACCACCCAGAGCAATAACACATCCTGCAAAACAGCAAAGGACACTGTACGGTTTCAAAACACTCTCTTATATCTGCAGGCAGCCCCTGGGCAGATTTCTTGTTCCAGCTTCTTTGAACAGCTATGGAATTACAGGAAGAGAACCTGGACAAATATCATCTCATTAGAAGACATTTAGGATGTGCGTCTCTCATTTAGGATGAATTAAAGCCTTGGAGATGAAATTGGCTGCTATCCCCAGGCACACACTGAGGAACATCTCAGCAGAGTTTTCACTCTGGTGATGTATGCTAGAGCCATTTTCTTGTTTGGAGAGTCAACAAAAAAATCGGTCTTAACCATGGAAAAATTGTAAAATAGCCATACTTTGAGTATTTTTTGTAATATGTGTGCCGCTTCTCAAGCTTTGGCTTTGTGTCTTTATTGGGTTGGAGTTTTTTTAACTATGACCCTAAATCTTACTGTCCTTATCACTTAAATACAATAATCATACTTAATGTGGAGAAGGACACTCAGCAAATGGTCCTAGGGCTTTAAGATTTCTCTTCAAGGGAGTTATCAATAGTCTCTTGGCAAAAGAGCTCATGGCTTTCCTCCTGTCTGATGGTGCCCAAGTGACTCTGTAGTTTAAGCAAATAGCTTAGCAAATGTATTTCTAGGCAATCATCCTCTACACCATTCTCTGAGCACCAATGTCAGAGAAACACAGTAAGTGCCCCGCTGCTCAAAGGATCCAATATATCCTCCTTCATCCTCCAAAGCTTGCAGTTTGTAGTAAATGGCCAGTGCTACCGATTCAGTACCTGCCCTTTTCCCCTCTCCACGCTGCTGAGGTCTTCCCAAGGAATCCTGAAGGACAGTGGTCAAGGCTTTGCAGATAAGTACATCTGTGTATATCAGGGAGCCCAGCACTGCCTGCTCCCAGTTAAGCAGGGAAAGCGTTTCCATGATTTAAGGCGGTCAGACACTGAGCTCTGTAGTTCACATTAGCAGCCAGCTTGGCTTTAGGTCATACAGAGCAGAAGGGCCAAGATGGTGCTTGGTCCTCTGATCTAGCATTCTGCCCGATTTGCAAAGCGCCTCGCCTGGGTCGCCCGTGAGCTTGGTCTCCATCGCGTCCCGGGGGCACAGACAAAACTCCTTGCCCGAGCAATGCCACCGTCTCCTGGGGCCATCAGTGCTGAACTTGCGGACCTTCCTCGAGTGAAGGGCCAGCCGGCCGCCGGCCCGTTTGCCAGCTGGGCCTCCACACAGCTACCCCGCGTCTGCAGCAGATGGCCGGATCCACAGCCCGCGTGGGAGCTGCCAGCACCTTCCCCGTGAGCGGGAGATCAGATGGACTCTCGCACATTGGCTCTGATTCACACTGGACGCTTCAAGGTCAGGGATGGCTGAACAGAAATCACGGAGGCGCCTGCCTTTTGATCTGGTTGCTGCGGTCTTTCTTTTTCCAGCACCCCTGCCGCCGGGGCTCTCCCCGGCCAGAAAGCAGGAAGGGAGACGGGCTGCGCCTTTTCACAGCACATCAGGGAGAAGGAGCACAAGGCGGCATTGGAGGGTCTCGTGGTGAAGCCAACCTCCTCTTCTTCCCCGCGCCTTGCACATGCTGATCTTGTCTTTGCGTTTTACCGAGGCGTGCCCTTTTGCCTGGCTGAGAATTCATTCTTTAATAAACTTCAACATTAAAAGCCACTTAGTGGCAGACGTAAGAGGGTCAGCAGGACGGAGTATGAGAGTCACCTCTGGTTGCTGACCTTACAGGGGTACAACCCCGCCATGTGATCCATTAGCCTCTGTGAGAGTTAGGGTACGTGTGGGGCAGACACAGGCTGCAATTCCACTTTGCGTGTGGCTTTTAGCCACTTGTGTTTTTTCATCGTTGTTGCTGGATAACATTATAATGGATCTTAATATGTTGCTTATCTGAGGTTTTCTTTGGCCTTCAGCAAGGAAAGGGCTCCCTGTGCCTGTCCTATGTCGTGTAACATGGCAGAGAAGAGTAACCTCTTCCTCAGTGCCCTTCTCATATTTCATACACAGAGGAGGAAGACTATTCTCCCCACTGAATAATCTTGAATGTCTTCCTTTTTCTGTTTTTATTTCTGAGAAAGTTTGGAGGTTACATTTTCCTTAACAACCCACTGAAGTCTGAGGCCTTCACTCTGTGCTTAATAAATCTTGCTGAACTTAGAAGGACCTCCCCCGAGTAAAAGCAAAATAAAAACTGAGTAGAGTCTTTGGGATTTACTTTATTTTTTCTGATTTTCCTATGGTTGTCTGTGCCATTTCCCCTTTGACGTATTTTTCCATCTGCTGGGTGTTGTAAGAATTTTTGCATTCTTCCTACATGTCCATGCGAAGGAGACCAAGGAGTCCAAGCAAAGGCCTAAGAAGTCTAGTGCTGTTCATTCTTGATTGCTCTTGAGACCTCTCATAGCTGTCATGCTCGGGGCTAATGTCTGGAGCCCAGACATACTGAGGTTAGCTACAGAGATGTGATGACCCAGCTTCTTCACCCCCTCCAAGATCAGCCTCCAACCTTGAACTGAGGCAGGCGCTGGGAGCATGTCTTCTCCTTGCGTTAGCGATACTCCCCTTCAGACTGTCTTGTGCTATCCGAGCTGGCCCTGGCAGGATCAGCTCCTGTTGAGGGTGCTAAAAAGGGAACAGCAGTGTTGCTCTTTTAGCCGTCCCTTATCCTGACGAAATCTGCCAGATGCACGGTTGCCAGTGGTGCGGTAGATGCTCCTCTGCTGGGAGGTGCGGTGTTGAACACCAGCATGACTGACGGCAGGCTCCAGGCTCTCGCTGCTGATGAACACTGTCAGTGCCCCTCATATAATGATGACTTACCTCTTCCCGCACTGGAGAAGAGGAGGCCTGTGAAAAGCACCGTCGCTTATAAGTAACAACTCCTTTCAACTTCAATGACATGTCGCATCCATCCTTGAGCTCTCCCAAAAATTCCCTCCTGGGACTTTGCTTTCCCCTTAACTTGGAGTGACATGCATCGGCAAGGAGGGAGACGAGGGTCTTGCTCAGCCTCAGTCCTGCGGTGTGTAAATGAAAAGGCTGGGCAGCAGGGGGGGAAGGAGAGGGCTGTGGCAGAGTAAATAAATTGCACCCTGCGTGTGTTATGCCAGCGGGGCTCCAGAACAGTTCTACGGGCTTTTGTAAATGGGAATTCGCCTCCTCGATCGCTCAGGGCAGTGCTGTCAAACAGTGTTGCCAGGCTTGTGCCTCATCCAGAGGTCTCAAATATTTCCCAAGTCACCCCATTTCAATTTACTTCCATGAAATGATTTTTCCCTTTTGGGGAGGGGGGGGGGGGGGGAAGCAGAAAAGCAAGCCCAGAAAGCCCACCCGAGAGGCTGCGGGAGGAGGGGAGGGGAGGCAGAAGGTGAGTGGGAAGGGAGGGGAGGCTGAGCACGACAAGGGCTTTCACAACACAGGAATTCAGGCTCTTCCCCCCACGCCCCCCCCTCGCACCCTTGTTTGAATTTCGCATGCGTCCTCCTATGGCGTCGTAATTACTAAGATTACCAAATGAATCCTTTGCTTCTGTACACACCGGGCATTCAGCGGAGCTCTAATAGTTGTCATTAAGTTTTCAGGGAGGTGGGAGAAGATAGATTGAATGCATGCACTCCAGCACTGCGCAGAGCCCATTGATGGCTGCTGAGTAATGATTTTTTTCTAATTGGTGGAGAGCAGCGGCCCTAATGGATGGAGCCTCTCTGTGCATTTACACTGTCTCCTCAATCAATAACCCTCGCTGTGCCTGGCACGGAGGAGTTCCTGAAAGCCCCTTTGTAATAATGGATTGCTGGAGGTTACACAAACCGCTGCCTCCCGCTGAGTCAGCCCTCTGTCAGGCACCTCACGCTTCCCGGGGGCCCCGGCTTTCCAGACGGGACACCCGCAGGGGGGACCCTCGCCTCAGGTCTCTGCCCCCGTCCCACAGCCACCGGCACCCCGCAGGGTCCCCGGCTGCTGGAAGGGTTTTGTTGCCCGCAGAGCCCGTGCCGGCTCGGAGAAGCGGGAACAGCTGTGAAGCTTTTTATTGGCTTTGGCTTGGGAAGTTTGGCTTTTTATAGGAGGCTTTGTGGGTTTTTTTCCCCCTCTCATCTTCTTAAAGAAAAATCCACGGGTCAGATGTCGAGTCTTTATTGAGGCCCAAATCGTTGAGAGGTCAGGCCATGCCAAGCAGGGCTCTCGACTTGGCCAGGCTGAGCAGAGCATGAGCCCAGCTCGGGGAGAGCAAGCTTCGACCACCCATTAACCTTCTTCCCGCACCACACGTGCACGGGCTGCTTGTATCTTAGCCCTCAACGTCCCCCCATTTTCTGCTTTCCTTTTTGAGGGATGACATGCAAGTAACAGTCACAAGACGGCTCTTGAAATTCAGCCTCGTCAGTGCATTTCCAGAAGGCAGGCGGGTCTGACAGGTCAGGGGGAGACATGAGAAAAAGGATGATATAGCGTGTCTTAAAAGGGAGGCTTCAACAGTGTGCCAGCTTGGCCTTCCTCTTCCCCACGTAAGAGAGCCTTTTACTGGAAAAAAAGAGGGGATTTCCACGGTTTGCTGAGATTTACAGATGGCTGAGACTTGGTTTCTTCACTGTTACTCTGTTTCTGGGAGGACTGTGTCCTGACAGCCCCCTGCAGAGCATTTCTGAGTGCCAGCATGTTGCCACTGTAATCTCTAAGCCCCCCAGGAAAGGTGCCCATTTCTGGGACCTTTTAGATGCAAACCTGCCCTAGCTATGTGGTCCAGACCCCCGTAACTCAGGGGTCCCAAGCGCCCTGTACTGTGTTTGCTCTTGTTGGTTTGCTAGCAAGGTTTTTACATCTCGTTGTGTACCTGGGCTTTACCCAGCTGCACAACTCAGGCCATAGCCCACCCCAGTCTCTGGAAGGGATATTAATGTGGCAAGGGGAGGGAGTGCTTGGGATTGCCCTGCTGGCATGGCTGGCTGCGGTCAGTCCTACTAGGAATGCAGACTGTCTGGATCTCCTGCGGCATTGAGGCAATTGGCATTTTCTGTTGTCCTCTCCAATGCTTGAGGTCCTCAGAGCTTGTAATGATCTCCAATCCTTCTGCCTGAGACTGAATGTGAGTTTAAGGTCTGCCCCTGGTTTGCCTTGGTTAAAAGCTGAAAACACCAAAGGGTAAGGCACGATTTTGCTGGTGGGGGGATCTGAGGGGGAAGATCTGGCCTCAAAACTTCCAACTGAGCCCCAGGCCTAGACCCTGGCAAGTCAAGTGGCTGTTTGGGGCTGGATGGGAGAAAGCACCTCAGTATGCAGGTAGCTGTATTGGTTTTGTGTGGCAAGGTTTTGGTAGCGGGTGGGGTTACAGGGGTGGCTTCTGTAAGAAGCTGCTGGAAGCTTCCCCTGTGTTCGACAGAGCCCATACCAGCCGGCTCTAAGACAGACCCGCCGCCGGCCAAGGCCGAGCCAATTAGCGATAGTGGTAACGCCTCTGTGATAACATTTTTAAGAAGGAAAAAAAGTTGGGACGGCGGTATTCGGCAGCCGGAGAGAGGAGTGAGAACATGTAAGAGAAACAACCCTGCGGACACCAAGGTCAGTGAAGAAGGAGGGGGAGGAGATGCTCCAGGCGCCGGAGCAGAGATTCCCCTGCAGCCCGTGGTGAAGACCATGGTGAGGCAGGCTGTCCCCCTGCAGTCCATGGAGGTCCACGGTGGAGCAGATCTCCACCTGCAGCCCGTGGAGGACCCCACGCCGGAGCAGGTGGGTTCCCGAAGGAGGCTGTGACCCCGTGGGAACCCCGCGCTGGAGCAGGTTCCTGGCAGGACCTGCGGATCTGTGGAGAGAGGAGCCCACGGAGCAGGTTTTCTGGCAGGACTTGTGACCCCGTGGGGGACCCACGCTGGAGCAGTCTGTGCCTGAAGGACTGCACACCGTGGAAAGGACCCATGCTGGAGCAGTTCGTGAAGAATTGCAGCCCGTGGGAAGGACCCACGTTGGAGAAGTTCGTGGAGGACTGTCTCCCGTGGGTGGGACCCCACGCTGGAGCAGGGGAAGAGTGTGATGAGTCCTCCCCCTGAGGGGGATGAAGCGGCAGAAAATAACGTGTGATGAACTGACCGTAAACCCCATCCCCGTCCCCCTGTGCCGCTGGGGGGGGGGTGGTAGAGAATCCGGGAGTGAAGTTGTGCCCGGGAAGAAGGGAGGGGTGGAGGGAAGGTGTTCTGAGATTTGGTTTTATTTCTCATTACCCTACTCCGGTTGATTTGTAATAAATCAAGTTAATTTTTCCCCAAACTGAGTCTGTTTTGCCCGTGACGGTAATTGGTGAGTGATCTCTCCTATCCTTATCTCGACCCACAAGCTCTTTGTTATATTTTCTCTCCCCTGTCCAGTTGAGAAGGAGGGGGAGTGATAGAACAGCTCTGGTGGGCACCTGGCATCCAGCCAGGGTTAACCCATCACAGTAGCGTATTTTGCCAATTCCTCCAGGGCAAAGAGCGGGTCCCAACATCCCTGCATCACTCCCAGTAGTCTGGGAACACAGCTGGGGACAGAAGGGCAAGCTGGGACTCTGCAGTGGCACACACATCCTCACTTGGCATGTTACCACTGGAAAGCATCCCCTGGGATGGAGGTCAGCAGATGCTATTTCTACACTGTTGGGTACACACCTTGGTTTCAGCTGAAGAAGTGGCTTGTAAAAGGGTTGTAGAAGAAATATTGTTTTTGTGGTTCGTGCCACAGCAAGGGAAAGGCTACTGGATTGTTTTAGGAGGTGGAAGTCTGATTCATCCTCATTGTCACTCCTGACACTTCGTCTGAGTGCGGTGAGTGATTTTCTCTCCCTTTCACAGGGGGAATCAGTCATACATAAGCTACTTTCTCACTGAGCGAGGAATGTCAGGGGGAGAGGGAGGCAGGTGGCCTTGATGGGCAGAGGTCCAGGTTAGGGGAAGGTGAAGGCTTGCAGGGTCTGTATCCAGCCCGATGTGCCAGAGCCCACGGGCCACCCCCTCTCACCCTCTGTGAGACCATCCCTCAGATCCTCCTGATCCCTGATGCCTGAGATCATCCCCGAGATCGTTGTGTCACAGGGTGAACCAGCCTGGATTTAGCAGCCTGGGGATGCTCTTTGCCTGTGCCCGAGGTGACAGAGTGCGCACCAGGGGGACGGGGTGGCAGAAACCCCCAGCCCCGCGAGGGAGGCACAGCACAGGCAGCACGCCAGCAGGCAGGGAAGGGATATTGGCAAAGGAGAAGGGGCCAAGGAGGCCCTTTTGTAGAGTAACCGTGATGGTGGGTCTGAGGTGCAATAGCTGAGCGTCCCGGACAGAGACCCATAGCAGAGGACAGTACGTTTCCCCACTGCTGCTGCCTTGTGAATGGGAGCAGTTCACCTGCCATCAGCAGGGAGGGACTGCTTGACTGGAGACCAGGGACAGCAAGATAGACTGGGGCAGGCTTACAGAAAATCTGGGTGGAAAATTTAGAGGAAAGAGCAGGGCAAGAAGAATTTTTTTTTTTTTTTATCCTTCGTGAAGATGTTTTAAAATCCTTTCATAAGGATTCTTAAAACTTAAGCAAAGGCGATGGCCGCTTCAGCAGTGTAATTTGTGCTGGAGAAGGGAGTGGTGACTGGGGAGGAAGGACTGGAGCCGCAGATGAGCCTGAGGCCAAAACCAGGGAAAACCTGGCGATGCCAGCAGCTCTGTCTAGGGGAGTCGGGGAGCCCTGCCTGCGCTGTAAGGGACTGCTGCAGGCTGCCCTCCTGCAGCATGGGCAGCAGTGGGAAGAAGCACAGAGGCCAAACCTTGCCCAACTGACCCCGCAGGGCCCCCCCGGCACAGACAGCAGCAGCCTGCCCCTGTGGCAGGGGGGACACGGAGCGAGCGCTCAGGATTGCTGCTAAACAGGGCTCCCCAAAGGGGAAGGTTATTAAGAAAATACCTAGATCAGGAAAAGCTCCTTAACTGGCAGAGAGGAGAAGCCAAAGCGATGGCAAAGGATAGACATTCAGGAGCAGGGTTTGGCCCAGCTGTCGGCCCTGACTTGCCAGTGCAGACGGTGGCAAAGGGAAAAGCTCTGCCTTGTTCACTCTCTCTGTCATAGCTGCATTAACTCATCAGTGTTGCAGGAGTTAAAATAAATATACGGGTTTTCAGAGCAGGACCATGCTTCGCCTATCATACAACCAGTGTGTAGGTTAGAGCACCTCTGAGCCCCATGTCCCATCACAGCAACAGAGATCCTTGCAGTGGGACTCGTTGATGGCCTCGCAGCACAACTTTGGGAAAACAGAGCACAAGATCACGGGAGCCACAGTGCAGCCTGAAGGCATCCAGCCATTAATCTATGCTGCTGCTGCTTCACAATCCACTTACTAGCAGGTGGCTTAGATAAATCAAACTGGAAACATTTCCATAAACTGTACTTCCTGCATAGTTTTTGGAACCAGAGAAAACCTGTGAACTCCACCCAGGAGCTCAGGTGAGGGGGATTATGATAGCTCAGGCAGAAGTGTTCATGCCTCTCTTTTCCTGCCTGTTTTTTCCTGCAGCGCACCCTTTCAATACAAGGAGCCTGCCTGCCTATCCGAGAGGCAAGTCAGCGCTGTGAAGCAATGCCCTCTCTTGCTCATGGCAATAAACTGTTATTCTTTGTTTATTTGCAACCTTCCTTAATCTAGAGGAAACCATCTTCACTTGGGAAGCATAGCTGGCTCTTTGTTTATAAAAAGCACTACCTTCTCACCTGCATTTGTGATTTCTCCCCTGCCCTGACAGCTCCTCAGGGACTCCAGACCTGTCCTCTGCAGCTTCTTTTCCTCACTTTCCTCCGTGCTTTAGGAAAACAATGTCTCCTTTGGACTTTATTATCAGGCAAATCAGACAAACCAGGATCTTTCCAAACTGTCCCTCAGAACAAGCCCATACTCCCATAATTTCTGTAAAAGAGCTTACAATGGATGATGTGAGGATACCTAGTTCTATTATAAGGAAAAAAACCAAAACAAACAGGAGCTCTCTGAAAGAAAATTGCCACAAAGGAAAGGAGTGAGGGCTCAGTATCTCTGACAATCAGAGTGACACAGCTTGCATGAGAATTTGTTTCAGTATGCTTCTTCAGCGCACACCAGGAGGGTGTTTCAGATCTCATTTCCTAACTTTCCTGATTGGAACTGAGGCTTGCGTTTACTTGGCTTTTCCCTTTCACACTATCATTCAGGGTCCTGCATGATTTCTTACAACCTTCTTGCCCTATGTGCCTCACCTCTTCCCCAGTCCCCTCGCCACAGCCCAGAGAGATAAGGAAATACTGAGGATGTGCCAGTGACCACAGCTCCAGCAAACTCCAGTTAGTTTCTGCCCCTCTCCCAGCAGGAAGCACTCACTTCTCAGAGGCATTACCCAGCCCATGGCTATTTACAGCAGTCAAGAGTTCAACTTGTTTTCCCAAAGCAAGTTCTCATTATAGCCAGGGTAAAGGCTACCCAAGAAAAGCAGAAGTATCTCTTCCATACTTTCCAGCTCTGAAAAAACCAGCTGAACTGGCCCCTCTGATGGTCTCCAGAGTCTCCTAGAACATGGAGTTAGCCAGTCTTAAAAGAAGCCAAGGGGTAAATACCCTGGGTGAGTTTCGAATGCGGTCCCTCGACACGTGCAGCAGCTCGCACTATGCAGCCCCGCTGGCCAAAGAACAGCAGCACCCGAGGCTCACAGCTGGCCTGAGGATCTAGGTCCTGGCACCTCATCCTGCTTTCTCCCCGTGGTACTTTAATTTGACACTAGAAAATTTCTTCTTCCAAGTGCCGTTTCAGTTCAATCTTGCTTCTTTCAGGCTTTTTTCAGCTGATGTAGGAATACCACCTGTTTGGAGCAGGAGATCCCTGTGTTTGATTACACATCTTGGGGCAGAAGACCAAAGTGGTATTTAATAAACCATCACCTGTGCCAAAAACAGCAACATCAGATCCTGTGAAATGGGCAATTGCTGCAACGGAGATAGCTTGAGCTGGTGTGCTGGCAGGGCGACAGGCTGATTGTCTCTTGGCTACTGCTGAGCCAGGTTCAAGAGCTTGAACACGGCTTCGAGCTCTGGCAGCGAATCTCGGAGGCACCGCATGCCCAAGCATCCCAGGGGCAGCAAACCCCCCCCCTTGCATCAGTGCCTACCACCCAGTCTGTGAAGTGGTATTGCATCAGCTCCAAGAGCAAGAGGGGAAAGAGTGAGCGCGAGAGAGAGAGATGTTCACTCAAACTGGCAGCTGCCTTTTGTTTCGCGATGGCAGCTGCCAGCAAGAGACAGGCAGGGCAAGGGAAAAACACACAAGAGCAACACGCTAGATGCAAAGCATATTACACGCTAGATTTAAAATAAAATAGCATGCATGAGGGGTAAATATTCAGCATAATGCATGACGACTCAGTCCCGCCATTCTCCTTCCAGTTCCTAGGAGCTGTGGGACTGGATGTCCCTGGGCTGCGCTGGCCATCCTGGAAGAAAAGACAGGGGCAACACTCAGATTTTGTGAGCAAAGGAAGCAAGTGCCTAGACATCGACTTTCTTCATCCACTTGAGACAGGTGAAAGGAGAAATATCACTTCGGTGGAGAAGGGTGGTCTGTGGATGATCCTGTACAGTGGGCTCGTTGTTTCTCTCTCACTTCTGACAGCTCGCTTGCTTCCTTTCCTCGCGGGACTGTATTTCAGTTGGTTTAATGCTTTTGGCAGGGCGACAGCTCTGGAGCCTGACCGCCCTCCCTTCGCAGCAGCGCTGCTGGCAGTGGTTCCACACATCCCTCTCCTCCTCCATCTCAGCCTCCCGAGCCAGCCCCGCACAGCTCCCCCAGCACCACCTCCAGCCCCGGGGGAAGCCCTTTGCCAGGGCAGGATCTGCTTTGCAATAGCTGCCGGGGCCTGGGCAATGCTGGACAAGGTCCGTATCTGCAACGTTGAACGCCCCTGGCCCTTCGCCTCCCCAGTGTCGTTCCTCAGAGAGGCATGCCAGCGAGAGTGGGCACGCATTTCCCACCCCTTTCCCGAGTGCAGAGTTTGACAGCACAGTGAATCTGGCTCTGGGCTCCCTGGTACTGCAGTGAAAACACTTTGGCCACGTGGCGCTCACTTCTCTAGTTTGAATTTATTTTAATGGTTCTGACAGGCCAACTTTGTACCAGCAGCTTCTTCTGCCAGATCAGATATTGTTTACCCGCCCCACTTTAACTTTATGCCATGTTCAATATCTTCTCTCTACACTGAGCTCACTTTATGCCAGTTCAGGTATCATCTGTCCTCCCTTGGCCAGCACAGAGCAGAAAGCTGGCATATGTTCCCCACCGTGCGCTCTGGCTAATTCAGCAGAAATGCGAGCACACGCCTGCACCTGGTCCGGACCATATTCCTCCTCCTGACCGCTCCAGTGGTGGACAGATCTGGCATTCGCTGCCAGGGGATCACGGCCTCAGCACGCTCCGGCGGCTGCCAGGAGCACCGGGCACACCACGGAAGCAGGCGTCCAGTTGCCCCCAGTCCCGGCCAGAGCAGCGGGAGCACCTGGCAGGTGTAAAGATGATGCTGGGACACTGGTAAGCCATGCGTGAGCCCTAAACATAGGTGTGTGAATGGGGTGGAGGGAGGGGAGGGCAGGAAGAGGAGGGGGAAAGTTGTGCTTTTCGAACTTCAGGTTAAAGGAGCAGTGAGGTAAGATGAGTTTTACCTCAGGCTGAATTCAAGCTGCTAACCCCCTTCAAAAAAATATAAATAAAACCATGTTACTATGTTTCTCCTGCTGCCTCTGCCTGCCAGAGCTAACTCAAGTTAGTCAAGCCCTACTAAAAAAAACACCTTTATTTACTTGTTCTGATCGGGTAGTGTAAACATACCTGAAGCGGGTCTGAGCTCCTTTTTATGCAAGGAAATGTTTCAGAGGAATCCAAGGAACTGGGATCTTTTTGCATGCAAGGTAGAGAAAGAAACATATTGTCTGAAAGCAAAGTGACTCTGAATGTGGCTGTGGAGCTAAAATGGGGTTTTCAGCTCCTGCATGCAAGAGCAGCATTTCTCAAAGACAGCTTTTTTCTATTTCATCTTCTACCTATTTATTTTAAGTGAAGTCTTTTTTTTTCTTCTTTTTTAGGTTTTAATCTTTGTATTGAACATACTCCATGACCCTGACAGAGGAAAAGCAGCAAAGTCCTACCTCTATGAATGTGTTTAGAAACACCAACTGATCAAAGTCAACACCGTCTGAGCAGTGACTGAGTTACTCCTATTGCCACACATTCCCGGGTTTGACAGACTGCATCATTCGGTGTGTTGATGTATCAGGTTTTCATACACTATGAATATTCACTGCGCATATTAAATTAACCAGGTGAGAAAATACAGGTTTGTTTTGCATGTTAACTCTGTGTTAACGCTGCCCCTAAGTGGTTAAGTTGGTTTATTGCAAGTTAATTAGCCCTTATTTCAGGCAGTTATTTATTTATTTGTGGAAGACTGTCATGTTTTTTTCTCTTCCAGCTTCACGACTAGGCCTTGCCTCTCTTTCTAGTTTGTGTTTGCATCCTACTCCGTGTGGGTTTCACATAACCGCAACATTTACAGTCAACTCAGCTTGGAAAATACACATACAGGGAAACATGGATGCCTACTACATGTTTATTACTCAATCCAAGCGAGGCTGTGATCCTGTTAGCAGGCTCCTCTCCCTCAGCTCGTTTTAATTAGCATTTCAAGGGATGCTTGGTTCAGCAAGCTGGTGAAGTTTGAAGTTGTGATGGGCGGCTTTTTGCATCTTTCCTTCTGAATTAATGTGCCACTTCATGGTCTTTTCATCACCCAGGCAAGCCTTTTCCCAGGTGCCTTGATATTTATCCTCGTGCTCCCATCCTTCCGCGTGGATCCATGCAATGTGCCGAGATTACGCATTCTCCTCTCAGGGTAGCTGGTTGCTGTTGGAGGGGTACGTAGGTGTGGGGACACCAAGAAAAGCAACTCAAGTTTGCCGTGGGTCCTCAAGCTTCCCTTCTTCTCAGTGTGCACCCCTCCGCCTACCCCCCAGGGAAAGGCAGGTGAGGAAGGGCAGCCGCACATAGCTTGCTGTCTCTGAAGGGCCTCACGCCGACAGAGGGGACTCAACGAAATCTCCCACCAAATGCCTTTAAAAATCATCCACCACGGACCTCCTTGTTTTAGTGCTTCCAGGCTGTGGTTGGGGATCCTGGGACTGCTCCCCAGTTCGGTTTTCAGTGACCAAACCACTTCCCAGAGTGCATTAAGTAGGTGACCACCCTGACGCCTTCAAAGTCCAAACTCCTTCGGCTCCTTGCTTTATTAGAGCTGAGTCGCTCAGGTCAAAGCAGATTTCCATTTCTGAAGCGCTTCAGCTCCCTTTGGGACGGCGTATAGCAGAAGTGCACCTTGGTGCTGACCCTGCCTCCTCCTCCTCAGGGGTCGGGGTCCGAACAGGCAGGGTGAAGCCAGCAGCAGGCAGAGTGCTTGCACACTGGGCTGGCACCTCCGGAGACCCGGATTCCCACTCGCAGTAGAGTCCCTAGCTGAGGAAAGCAAACCTGGTCAATATTGCAGTAGCAGATGCCTGCACGCCTGCACTGCACCAGGCAGCGCAGCTATCCATCCCCGCTCAGGCTGTGTCGGCAGCACGGGGAGACGAAGCTGAGGAAGAGCAGGGGCAGTGCGGCTCGGGATACCTGGATATATTGGCAGAATCTCCCTCTTGATTATCAGCCTCTTCTTTCCACGGGCTCTAAAATTCATATCTGAGACACCGTAAAAACTGAACAGCAGCGAATCTTCAGGAAGGTCTCCAGGCTTCGGCAGAGAGCACGGGCTGCTTTTCCTTCATGTCACCACCGCCCTTCACCTTGAATAAGCGACATTTGTCTCCTCTCCCCTTCGCTCCTGAGCCTGCAGACCCGAGTCCGGGGGTGGGGGTGGAGGGGGGGGGGGGGGCGGCCATCTCGCCGCCTCCAGCTCGGTGCAGCCACACGCTACCTCCGTGCAGCGCATCCCGGTGCCGGGGGCTCGGAGGGAGACGTCTGGCTTTGGGATGCAGGGAGCTGGGAAAACACGATGGGGTTGAGCAGGCATCCATCCTTGTCCTTTCCCCGATGCCCCGCTCCAGCTGCGGAGGGCTGCCTACATCCTGGCCTTGCGCAGCACGGGTGGACACGGAGTTAAGGAGTCCGGGCGCTCGGGATGCGAAAGGAGCCGAAAGGGCGTGAGAGGAGCTGGCTTTTCTGAAAGGGGCTTCGGGGGGGGCATCGGCGGTGGCACACCGACAGGGTCTCTGCTTCTTAAAAACCTGCCGCCGCGTCTCTTCGGTGCTCTGTTTTTAACGGGAGCCGAGAAAGTCCGCATAAAAGCTCAGGGACTACCTTAAATACCCCTAACCAAGCCTGCTTAAAACTCCTATTAAAATACAAACACCGCAGTCGAGGCGGCAGGCTGGAGGTCTGCCCGGTGGCCAAATAAATCAAAATATTCCAGAGATCCCGTTTGCAAGCCCTCATTAAAACCTGACAACCGGCTAATACCAAAGGCAGCGTGGATCCGAAAGACAGAATCAACGTGACCCTTCCTGCAAAGCAGCCCGCGTTTATTTCTCGCCCTTTCAAAGCAGGGCTTCGCTGCTTTAACGCCATCCTCTTCCCAGGGGCTGCAGAAAAGGGTTGCCGGTGACCCAGCGAGCCACGACCAGCACTGGCCACCCACCAGCCTCTGCCAGGGACCTCCTGGCCCGGGCCCGTGGCTCAGAGCCTAGTGCCAGGATTCAGGCCAGCGTGAAAAACAGCCATTTAGCTGCATTTGCTGCCTCGATGACATCCGCGGGCACTTTCTGTGCTCTTTATCTGTTTTCTCAAATAAATTAATAAATAAAAGACAGAGAGGCTGGGAAAAAAGGACAGAGAAAATGAGCAGATTTTGATCCAGTAAGCAATTTAAATCTGGGCTGGCAAGCTGCATTCGTTCATTCATTAATTCAGTCGTGTGCTCAGAAAACCCCAGCAGGACTCCCTTCCAGCGCAAGAACTTCCGACTGTGAAATAAACCCCGCGTAACCAGATTAACTATGAGGTATGTATCAGCCAGGTCTTAGGCATTAATTCAAGCATACTTTCCCTGCGCTGCACATTGCCAGAGACTGATTTCTGGATCAGGTGTTGCTCACTGGCAGGCATAAACTCTCTGAAGTTTCCTGTCTTCCACCTCCCCCTGTATTGCTGTTCCTTGCTCAATAAATAAAAAAATATTATTGTACGTGCTGTCAGGGAGTCTTGATTTGGCTGTTAATAGCAACGTTATCAATACCTTGTCTTTCGGTCTCACATAATTCAAAAGTGGCTGAACGGTTTTGTTCTGGCATTACGAAAATGAATCACTTCTGAGTTTAGCCCAAGCATAGAAAATCTCACCTTAAAACTTCAACATTCGTAAATTCAGAATATATTTAGCGTGCAGAAACTGATGGGCAAGATAGAAATCTCTGCATAAGCTTAGTGCAGTCTTCCACCTAACAAGTCTGTGCTATACTGAATCACCAGATGATTACTGTCTGTATGAGTGACTTCAATTATAGTATTATTATGTTATTTATCATTTGATAAATGAAGCATGACGGCGGCCCGTTTGCGTCAGGTGCTGTACAAACATTCAGATGTGCTCAGGCAAGATCCCGAGGACTATCCATAAAGTCAATGGGACATGAGTGGGAATCTTCAGACAAGGACCCCTTTCCACAAAAAGGCTGATCTAACACCGCCATAGCAAATGCGGTCTGGCTTGCCAACGAACTCCTGATTTTCTCTATGTGGTCCCCTATGGACTGAACATAGAGGGACAAAGTCAACATTAAGTCTGTTTGTACAGACCTATGCTATGAACACATTTGTTTTAAAGGTGGAGAGTGAGAGGGCTTGGGTTGTTTGGGATTTTTTTTGAAAAAGACAAAATCTTCAGCTGTTCTGGCTCTCAAACATTTTTATTGTTATAGCCATCTAAAGTATGGTTTATGACATAGTTAAAATTCACGTATAGCCTCTACTGCAATTTCAATACTTTATTTCAATTTCAATTCTTTATTTGCTATGGGAAAATCTAATACATGATAATGGTAAATCTTCAGTCATGAAGTGAGCTGGGATCATCCAGTTGCTACCAAGTCGTCCCTTCTCTTCTCATGGAGACAAATGCTAAAACAAAACTCGATCACTGAGAAGTTTGGGCTGCCAAGACCTTTGGCATACCTGCTCTGCAGATGAAAGTCTTGACTTCCCATTTTTATCAGTTTGGCACCTTTCAGGGATATTAGCTCAACTTTATTTTTTTCAGTGAGTGCCTTTGCACACAGCGTGTATGTGTGTTCCTGCTATCACTCTCAAGTATGGAGAAGTCACTTACTACCTGGCCCAACTAATTCCCAAGGTTTCACTGAACTGGAATTTGGAAACACGATGTATTCTTTCAGCGTGGCCTGCAAATCCCTCTTTTTAAATTGGATCTTTCCACACAAAGTCCTCACCAAGTCATTGTTTCTCTGGTAACACTCAGCCATTCAAGAGCCACATCATAGATAGCAGGGATGAAAACATGCAAAAATTACTTTTTTCTTTTCTCTCATCTGTCCCAGTCAGAGAAGAAGGTTCACAGGTTGGAGAATTTATCTTCATCAGAGTCCTCCAGTGCTGTTTATCCAGTTTTAGTCCAAATAATATCTATGAATATGTTTAGCTTGTTAGCAATGAAAATGCTTATCTGACATTGATTTTGAAGCTACATGTTGCTGAATAAAAGCTGGTGCTTTTGCTCCTGAGCCATCGGATGAAATGCAAGAGCATGCTCAGACGCTGGCTGAGATGAGAGTCTCCAAGGTGCATATGTTAACATTGCAGTGAAAAAAGCAGCCTCATCCCAGACTTTAAAGAATATATGTAGCTTTTTGGTTCTTAGACAACTGTGAGCATCATCTTTTCTCGTACTAATATAATCTGCTTTCTGTTTTCACAAGACTTCAAGGGACAGTGAAATTGCTTCAAACCAATTTCATCATGTGAAAAAACAATTAACAGTGTTTCCAGGAGAGGAACATTCTAGGTATTCATCATGGATTCTGCAGTCACAAACAGACCACAGGCACTTTTCCCTCTGACAACAGTATTTAGAATTATATATTGTATAATATTCTGTAATTGTTACATTTTATAAATCTTTATAAATTCCATGGGCGAGGGACACATAGTGGCTTTTTTTGCTCTGGGATATATACGCACTTGGTAGATAAAAGACAAAGGGCCTTCCAGCATCAGAAATACTTTCCCTCTGCCTGCATTGAAGTCAAGTCATACTTCAAGATTTTTTTTTCTTAAGCTTCATAGAATGAGCTTCTTCAGCTTCTCCTTCTGAGAGAAGGTTTGACAGATTGCAAATCATTCTTCCAGACATTTTTAAACCCTTTCCACTTTCGCAACAGCCTTTGCAAAGCAGACAAAGAGGGGAGAAAGAACTATACCCTTCCGTTGTCTACCTTATCTCCCCCCACAAGCGCTGCCCAGCACAGCGCAGGAGCTCCCATTTGCATGATTCTCAACAGCCATATACAGCTCCCTGCACCGATGGTGCTCACCTTATGAGTGGACATTTGCTCTCATTCACACCAGAATAACTCTTTTGGAACTGGTGGACAGTTACAACCTTTTTTGAAGTCATAGCCCATGTGTCCCTCTCAGAGCTTCTACTTTCAAATGTACAGTCTCCTTGCTCTAGAAATGTGACCAAATGCTTGCTTTCTCCCCTGGCTGTTTCAGATCTACCCAGGCTCTGTAAGTTCACTTCGTCAAGGGATCCAGATGCTCTGCAGAACTTGCTGATATCTCCATTCATTGTGCCAGCTGCAAACTGCATCACAGTGATTTTTTTCCCTGACACACAAAGTTCACTGACTTCAGTAGTCAGCCTGGTGCAAAGAAGAGCAGAATATGACTTTGTCCTTGTAGGCAGGTGAAAACAACAAGGCTTCTTACTTCTGCTGCTACAAGGCTCCAAGGCTTCTGCTGCTGCAAGGGTAATGTGTCTCATGCAGTCCCAATTCACCACTTCAGCTCTGCAGCCCCCTGGATTTCAGTCCTCAGATGCAAACAGAGCGATGAAGGTCCAGGTTACAACTTTCTTTATGACTTCTCCTCAGAATACGGCTTAAAATGTGGGGACTGATTAAATGTCATTTTCATTATTCAGGCTGATTTCTTGAGTTCCCCACCAACAGCAGAGACCTTGAGCGTAATGGCTAAGATCTCTGGCAGAGCATGACACAAACCCAAACTCTCATTTCAGCTCATACCCGAGGACCAGATTAACTCAAATCTGTGTCTCAACACTGTTAACACATCCCACGGACAGCAGCCCTCATCCACACCCCCAGTCTCAAGAAAGGCTCTGCGTGTCATTTCCTTGAAGGGTAGATGGGGACAAAGCGTATACGGCACATCCACACAGTACCAGGTTTACTGTGATTGTGCAACGGCAGGAAATGCCGCAGAGCCATTAGTGTATTTCAAAACACATTATAAGCCACAGAATAGACACAATTTTTTTTTTTTTTACTGGACCAGAACAATGGAAAATGGGTATTTCAGTTGCTTATACAGACTGAAACCACAAAGATATGCACCAAAACTGTTAGCCTAAGTTTATATACCACTATGCTTCATCCATAAGGCATTACAACATTTCAAGTTCTGAAGAACTCCAGAGAATCCAGATAGACCTCATCCCTTGATATATGGGTTTGCTTGTGAAAACTTCACTTTGGAGCCAAGAGAAATAGCCAGACATGTCCTGCATCCTAGGCTAATTGTACGAGACTATTATTTATTCCGTTCAGTAAGTGTGCATCTGGTAGTGATGATTGCAAAGCCTATAAGAAGGCTGATACTTCCTAGCAAGTGACATTTTTATGGTTAATAGAAACTGTCATAGAAACCACTTGGAGGGGGATATGTACAGGCTTGATTTTCAACTTAACAGTAAATCACTTCAGATTAGAATTAGATATCATGACAAAATCCTTCATCCTGTAAATTTCCAGAATGCAAGCAGCAGTGGCTCTGGGAGAAACTGTGATAAAACTAGAAGAAAAGTTTCTCATTTGGTTTTGACATCCAGTGTGCTTGAGATCGTGTCTTCTCCATAAATGATACCACGTTACAAACGTGCCTGCTTTTTCATTTCTTGCTATTGTATTAATAATAGGAAGTAGTCCTTCTTGTAGGCCACGACTCCTTGGGCAAGAGGCAGTTCAAAGATGGAAGAGAAAGATGGGCATCATGCCAGAGACGTCACAGGCAGCATCAGACCTACAGTGCTGCAAGAGTCTGAGTCATCCCGAGTCCCTGCAAATACAAACGAGACATGGGCACCTAGTGGGCCTCATACCATCAGCCTGTTGAGATGAGGACACAAGGGCTGATGCCATAGGTGAGGTGAGGGCGTCTCTACCTATTCTTATTCCTGGTTTGGGGCAGCTGCAGACTTCTGTAGTGTTCGTGCCACTGATCTCCTGCCAAATGCCCTAGCAACCTCAAAGTAGTTTTGCGGTGACTGTAATGGTCAAAGGACATAGGTAAGACAAAGTCTGTGTGTAGAGACATTATCTTTTGCTAGACCAACTGATTATAGATAGGAAAATTAGACAAGCTTCTGGGCACAGAAGTCCTTCTTCAGGACTCTAAAAGCCACTTTTTGAAGTGCTTCCAAAGAAAAAACAATCAGCACGCATGACCAATATTTTCCCGAATATTAGAGCTCAGCTTTGCCCTTCCAGCAAGGGACTGAGCTGGGGTCAGTTTTGCACCATCCACCCTTCAAAGGAGCCCGTTGGCCCCCAGCAAGCGCTGGGGCACTCCCAGAGCCCCAGAGCAGTTGTGTCTCTGAGCCTTGGGTCTCCATTCCTCCCCCTGTTACATAGGTGCTCCTGGCCTGCCTGCCTTGCTGTAAGGTCTTATTCCTTTCGGGCTTCCCCCGTGCATGACATGGAGATAAGGCCTTCTTTCTGCCCAGCTTTGTCTTTTTCACGGAGCTGGAAAAGCTCCACAGCGCCATGGGGCAGCTCCTCAGGACAGTGTGCAGTGCTCAGCATGGGACAGGGGGCCACCATCTTCAGTCCATGCTTCTGCAATGGTACTAATAACATTCCCTCTTCCAAGACACAGGGCAACTTCACCAGGGCAACCCAAATTCTCCACAGTGAGGAGAAAGCCCCATGAGAAAATCGGGTATGAAACCAATGGAAGACAGAAACCTAGGCGTGAAAATGTTTGGGATGGAGCGTAGCCGTGGAGAGAGATTATATTCCAACTTGCAAGGGTCCCGGTACCCCCCTCCCATGGCAGAGGGACGTTCCCCGGCTGCTCTCTTTCAACTGGGCTCTGCTTCCAGCAGTGAGAACAAATAACCATTTCAACAGAAGTGACACTGCGCCGTACAACATCTCTCTGCAGCCCTCGCCAAAGCACCAGTCACACGCTATTTACCGCAAGCTGGAGAATTCACTAAATCTGGCCTATTTTGAGTCAAACGGGGGCAGTTCCAGCCCTCACGAGGACAGCCCTGCCAGCTGCCCTCCCTCTTGCACAATAGGGAGAGGAAGGGGACATCCATCTCCGGTACCCAGGCGGAGAGCAGCCGCGGCAGCGCGCGCGAGGAGACAGGTGGCTGGTGGGGAGCCACAATGGAAAGGCAATTGCACGGCACCTCTCACGGAGTACAGGCGCGTGTAAAAGGCTGCGAGCAGCCCGAGCCAATTAATTTCCATATTCCCTTTCAGTCAGATCTGGAAACGAAGCGCGTTGCATTCGGCACGGGACACTCCGTCCAGGGGGAAGGAAAAAAAAAAAAGGGGGGGGACACGGATGGGGAATGATTCAGCAATCAGCAAATTCAGGAGGGGCAGGAGGAATGGGTCGGAAGAGATGAATCAGCATTGGCTTCAGGTGATGGAGGGAAGGAGGCATTTCTGCTCCGCTGATTTGTGCAGCCTGATTGAAGTCAGCCCGGGCACTGGCATTGCATCGGAACGGAAACTGCCTGATAGGCTGCGAACACTACGAGGGGAAAAAATCCAGCAGTCATGCAGACAACGTCTTTATTAAGTACATTTTGTGACCTCCCAGCTGATTGGACATTTTTTTACTGACTTACAGTAGATGTTATAGATGCTGGTGGGGGGAGGGGGGCTGTTGTGTGGGGTTTTTTATGCGTATGGTGACAGTGTGTGGGGTAGGGAATTTTAAGCAAGGCTGCATGAAATTCAATCACTTAATCTTAAATTACAAGCCACTGGCTGCCAAAGCAATTTTTGAGATGGAAATTCTTCTGATTCACAGATTCCTTTGCCTCTTTTAAGGAACAAATGAGTAAACAAACTATGAAAATGTTATTTGCTTTTTCAGAATTTGCTAGCAGGGAAAGATTAAATTTTTTTCTGTGGCATTTGGCAGGGCCTCCTTTCCCCTCTGTAGCAGGTAGCTAGGAGAATATGATTCACGATGAACAGATATTGTTTCCAACATTTCTCTATTGTATAGCCAAGAGCTGAGCCTATTGTTTAAAATGTCGCAGGGATATTAATTAAGGTATACCAGAGATTACAAAACCTATTCCTGTCCCCTTGAAAGTCTTAGAGGAAGCAATGGGCCAAAAATATTTTTAGAGGTTATATCCGAGGGTTTGGTGATATTCTACGAGTCCTTAGTCAGCCAGGTAAAACCTCTTGGGATTACCCAAGGATTACTCACACAAGTAATTGTGGCAGACTCAAACTCTTCCGGGCCCACTCTCTGGCAATCAAGTTGTTGTAGGAAGAACACTCTTCAAAGGAGATAAATAGCAAGGCTTGAGTACTCGAGTGGGTGACAAGAGGAATTAGACCTTCTGAAAACCTAGCCCTGGGTCTGATGCCAGCACAAGGCACCCCAAATGAGTCGGTGGGTTTGGAGATACTGTCTCTCTCTCTCATTCTGGCTCCGGTCTCACTCCAGTACAAATTGGGAGCCTATGGTTCTAGTTTCATACATGTGCAAATGACAGGTAGTTCAGGCCTGAATCCTGCCTGCAGCCCTCCCTCCCGCCGCACGCAGCAGCCCTCTGGGGGAACAGCAGGGCTCACCATAGTGCAGAGCAAGAGGATTTTGTTGGGAAATATTGGTGCCGCCAAATAATGCAAATAATGCAGTGCCGCCTCTTTTATGGTGTTCCCCGTGCCTCGCCCTGATGGGATGACTTGCGGGGAGGAAGGATGAGCCTGGAGTGATGGTGCTGACCACAAACGGGTCTTCAGATCTCAGACCCTGGGGGCCTGGGCTCAACCCCAGCCTCACAGCACCCGGGGTCAGGGCCATGCAGAGCCAGGTGCCAGACTATGACCAAGATTACAGGGATATGGACACAGAAGGAGGGAAGGGCAGCACACCTTCCTGCTTCATTTCATGGGGCTGCGATGAGGCCAACCAATGGACCAACGACTGCAGGGCACCCAGGTGCCCTGCTAATGGGCTGCGTAAGTGCCACCGGACCAGGCGATCTTTCACATCAGCGCATGCAGAGGAGAAGAGAGAAGGTGTTAACCATCAGCGCAGTCACTCCCTCACACTAAGTCTCCGCAGCTACACGGTTTCTGACTTTCTCCATTAAAATAAAAAAAAAAAACCACCAGTGTTCTGAGGAATAAACATCACTAACCAAGTCATTACAGGAGATTTTTGTTCGTTTGTTTATTTTCTAGATACATCAGACCTGCCTGAGACAGTCATACATGGTCATTGTAGTGTAAAATTATTCTCCCAAACAAATAATTACCAAGCAGGTAATCTTCTCTTAATAAATGGTATGTACGTGATCACGCACTTCCCTAAATTTTATTCAACCTAGAAAAAAGGCTGTAAAACAAACGTGGCTTTTCTATTTCCTCCTCCCCTTTATTTTGTGAATCAGGACATCCATGCATTATTGACGCCTGCTCAAAATGGAGCCGCCTTTAAAGCAGACTCTCTGTATTGAGGATTACGTGTGGATTATTGCTGAGAGATCATTCAGAATCGGAGCTAAGCATTTACCCAGAAATCATTTGTAATTCCAGTTGCCCCTTATTTTGGCTAATAACGGCTGTAGGGACAATTGGATCAGCGCCGTGTACCTGTCAGCCGCGCCGAAATTCCCCGTACAGTCCCGAATTGCGTGCTGCACGATTACCAAGGGAAGCTCAGCGCTGCGCCTTATCTCTTTTATAAATCCTCTTAATGCGGTTGCTGCCGGATCCCCCGCACACCACTGAATCAGCACCTCCTGTCAGTCACCCGGAGGGGGGCTCTGCCTTCGGATGAACTGATTCAGCGGGGCTGGGGACCACCACGCCAAGCAGCACCGGCAGCCTCCTCGGGAAGGAGGATCCACACAGGGGTGAATGGGGATGTGGATGCAGGAAAAACAACGCGGAGGAGCGAGGGAGGAGGGAAAGAGCCGGAGGGCAAAGGGAAGGCTGCCCGGCGTCGGTCGGTCCCCACGCACGCTGTTCCCGAGAGGGGCTCGTTGCTGTACCCCCCCCCGGGGCACGTATCGTCCCCACAGGCAGCAGAAGCGCATCCCCCCAACCCCGTCCTCCCCTCGCTCAGGGCGAAGGGGACAGGCTTCCCAAACGGGGCAGGGGGCCCAGCTCGCCCACCCACACCGGGGATCCCCTCGCCGCGAGCGGGCCACACGCCGAGCCCGCTCTTTGAAAAAAACACAACCTTCCCCAAGCCACAAAAGAAGGATCGCTAAAAAAACCTCGAGCCACTGCATCTCCCCGCCGCAGCAGTGGGTTTGTTTTTTTTTTTAAACAAATCCCTGCCTGACTGAGAGAAGGAGGGGAGGGGGGGGTGGCGAACCCAACCCAACGTTCCTTGGGTTTTATCCATTTTGCATGCACATAAAAGATGAACTTCCCTTTGGAAACAAAACGCACAGAGTTACGGTTTGAAAGGGGCCTCAATTTGGCTTCGACCGGGTGCGACTAATTGCAGTTGCGAGCGCCGGCAGGTGCGAGCAGGCAGCTGAGGAGCCCTCCCCCCCAGGCCCTGCCTGCCCTGCCTGCCCTGCCTGCCCTGCCTGCTCCCGGCAGAGGGCACGTCCAGGCCTCGCCAGAGACACGGCCGAGAGACGGCGGGGGGGGGGGACGGGACCGCGGGGCCAACGGGGCGTTTGCAGCGTCCACCCGGCTCCTTCCTTTCCGAAAGGGCTACGTTCAACGTCAGCGGGGCTGGAGAAGGTGCTGGACGGCCCCGGAAGGCTCTGAAAGAAGGACCTGGAAGGTTCTGGAAGGCCGACCTGCGCCTTGCCTGGGAGAGAGCCCCGGTCTCTCCGTCCCGCAGCTGCGGTTGCGCCCTGCCCAAGCCTCGGGGTCCTGCCACAGGGCCGCCGCCGTGTCGGGAGAGAGCGTTGCGGCTGCAGCAAAACCGCAAATGCCTCCGGTCTTTCCTTGATTTCACCCGTTTCACAGCCGGAGAGAGGGTCTCTGTACCCCGTCCCGCGTGCCACCCTCCCCTCCGTCTGCCCTGAGCTCAGCGGAGGGGCCGAGGCGGCCACAGCCTCCCAGCGGCAGGCAGGTCGGAGCTGGGCCGCAGCGGGGGTTTCGCCAGGGACTGTGCGAGTCCTGCCCGGGGTTCCATCCATCGCAGGCCCCCAGGATGCCTCCCTCTTGGCCCCTGCACCCGAGACTTTGCTGAGGCTGGGCTGTTTGTTCTCTGAGATCGACTGTCCGTCTGTCTGCAACTGGCGGGCCAGGAGCCGTGAACTGGTTCGCTGCTGCTCCCCAGGAGGACTTCACTCCAGACAGGGGCTGCTTCCTCCTCTGCTGATTTTTAGGGTGCTCCTTGCCCCGGCGAAATTCAGCACGGCCGCAGCAAGGGGAACACAAAGCGCACTTTATCGGTATCTTTCCTGAAAGCTCATTTTGTCTGAAATGCTTTTAGCAGGGCAGACAATTACATTTGCCACCTTAATTCTTTCATTCTTTTTATGTCTTTTAAGAAGTAACTTAATCACCAAGATAATGTACAGGCTTTCACGAAGGGGATCTATGATACCATCGCCCACACCCTTCTCCTCCCACTCTTACTCATTTGTCCCCTTACTTAACAGCCCGGGGTATGAAATGAAGAGCGTGAGCCAGTTTGGGCAGGCGCTGCGGGTTTTCTGCGCGGTGTCTAGGTACTCCGAGGGCCAGTAATTGCAGGGGTGCAGACTGCAAAGGCAGAGCGAGCCAGCTTGATTACCTAGCCCGAGCTCCTGAATAGCACACGCAATGAAGGACATCTCTGAATTCATTCCTGAATGAACTAGAGCACATCTTTGGCAGGAGGGGCAGGGGGAGGAAATCTAATCCTGATTTAAAGTTGTTGGTGATAGTCCCCACAGTCCTTGGTAATTAGTTCCACTGGTTAATTACCCTCACTGTTAAACATCTGCACCTTATTTGTAGTCAAAATTTGTCTGGCTTCCAACTTCCAGTTGGATCATATTATAGTTGCGTCAGCTAGATTGAAAAGCCTTCTATTATCACATTTCTGTTCCCCATGTCAGTACTTAGAGACTGTGATCAAGTCATCCTCTCAACTTTGTCTTCGTTAAGCTAAACAGATGGAGTGTCTTCTCCAGTCTGTCACTTCAAGCCACATTTTCCAGTACTTAGTCATTTCGTTCTGTGGCCTTTCTTGGATTCATCCTCGCCTCATCCACAACCTTCTCGAACTGTTAGACACACTCATCTTTTTCAGGGTCAATCCTCTCTAGATCTGGAGTTCCCTGCAGTCCTAGGACTGTGATCTGTGTTCTGTTTCTGCATGGAAGTCCTAGTGTTTGATTACATAGAATGATACATTTTGGGGTTTGTACCCATCTCATTAAGTGATCCAGACCGTACTGCCTTGGTGATCTATCTGTTTCACTCTTCAGCTGGCGTTCCCACTGTTAAGAAGTTTTCCTCATAGCTGGTGGGGCTGGACACGCCACCTTCCCTTCCCTCTGCTGAACTTTAGCGTTGCAGCACTTTGGAAGGACTGAGGCGGGGGATAGGAACTGGCGTGAGGATGGGACAGTCTAGCACTCAGCTTTTGCCTCTGCTGAAAACAGAGGCCTAATCTTTGCCATTGCAGTCCATAACGCTAGCTGGTTTATTTTAATGACAAAAGAAGTTATCCTTAGGGGTGCAGTAGGTTCTGACTTCACTTCACCACAGTGTATGGCAGAGATACCCTGCCTAGCTTTGAACAAACTGGGTACCAAAAGCACCACTGCATCGCAAAGCCTAGCCAGAGCACATCATGCCGTTTCTCAGCGGATCAGCCCATGCAGAGGTGGATACTAGTTCTCCTCAAACAGTGCTCGCTGAGGAATCAACATCTCCCGTGGATTCCCAGAAAGCAGTAAGCATGCTGCTTATGGCACACAAACTGCTTCAAGGAGGGCCACCAAAAAAAATCCAGATGATAGGTTTTTTTTCCCTAAGGGAGACATGGAGCAGCTTTTCTTGGGCCCGCACACAGCACAGAGCTGGGACTGTGGCTCCAGAGCACAGGCTGCTTTTGTTTGCGTAAACACGCGCCGGACACAGAGGCACGCACAGCTCCAAAGCACGGAAAAATGGGGCAGTGCAGGTGGTCCATGGGCATCTGTGCCCTTTTCCTGGCTCAGGGAACATGTCTGCAGTGTGATTTCCTCATGATTCCCAGAGGCTGTGCTCTGAATCCCAGGCCCGCACCACCGGTGAAACCCCCCACAGTGGGGTCAAGGTTTCCAGATCTCCAGTCCCCAAGCATCTGGTAGGCAGCCAGTGGGAAGCTGAAAGTTAATGCAGTACCAGCTCTTCTTCTTTCCCTTTCAATACTAAATTGCTTCAAAACTAGCTGAAGCTTTGCTTGCCCACTACAGTGACTTCTGTAAGTGTCACACAGATGTTGCAGGATGGCAGAAGAGAAGTGGTGGGCAGAAGCGTTTCTGTAGCAATTGCCCCCACTGGATTTGCCCATCATGTGCAAATGCCTGAGGATGACAGTTACAGGAGCACATCCAGACACTGTGCACACTGCCGCTTTCTGATCATCTTGTTCCCTGTTGGGGAAACAGCCATGTTGTAACTGGGGGTGACCTGTGTTTTGGGTATTGCACATGGAGCCTAAATTGTGCTGAGCAAAGGCTCGGGACTATTTAAATGAACGGGAGTTTTGCCAGTGACTTCGATGGATCTATGATTTCACCACGACATCTGTCACGCATTAGCTACATCAGTATTGATGTAACAGGCTGAAAACCAAGACCTGGCCTATGCCAGCTTAGAGTCAGCGGAGGAGTGCTGATACCAGTATTTGGGGGACAGCCAGACCCAGATACAGTACTTTCATTTTTGGTATAACTGCAACCAGGCTTGGGGGTTGTGGAGCTTTTCTTATCCTAGTAAAAATGATCCCCCTTCATCAAAATAGTTATGCTGGTGCAAAACCATTTGGGAGGGAGACCTGGTTTTCATGTCGCTGTGATTAGGATGTACTGCCTAATTCACAAGTGCACCCTAACATTCATTTCACTAACGCTTACAACACACTCTGAACAAAATAAAAGTACTATATTGTTTCACTACCACATGGACTGAAACATTATACGATGAAATATTATTTTCATACCATAAAATAATGTTTAAAAAAGCAATGTAAATAATTGATCACAGAGATCTAAGTAAAATTAACCACACACAAAAATCTAGACTAGTGTCTGCACAACTCTAATAAATACCCCAAATATCTGGACTTAACGGCAGAAGCCTGGTAAACATTTCAGTTTTGAAATAGAAAAAAAAGACCTGGCTTGAAAATAGCTTCTCCTTTCTGCAATTTTTTTTCTCACAGTCCAAATAACAGAGTGAAAAAGAACCCAATCCAATTCCCATAGGTCTCATTAATGAACCTGCAAAGGGAATGTGTTGGAATAGCTGAGGGCTCTCACTCCATTTAAAACGTGTAACAAACCCAAAAATTACTTATCTTCACTGTTTCGAGGATATACAAAGTTTGCATTCAGAACTGTGCAGCTGGAGATTTCTGGCACAGACAATGCGCTAAATCTTCCGGGCTTCCTGCTGCGCCCCTTGCCAAGCTCTTGATGCAAAGCCAGAGCCAGGTCCTGCCTGCCCACAGAAGGTGGAGGACCTCCTCCACCATAAGCCCCATTCCTTCCAGAGAGACCACTCATAGCCACGCCATGTTCAGGGGCTGCTGCCAGTTGCCCAAGGGGCTGAACTTCCCAGCTATACCGTGCTTCTTAATTGTGCATCCTCCACCCTGGGCTTGCTTTTCTGAAGCATATTGACGAGGGTTTCCATATCCCTGCTTAGTTTAGAGACGGGGCCAATAATTGAGTGGTGTGATGCACTGGTTGCTCTGCCCCAGCGACTGGCAGGAGATGCTGGGCCCGAGGCACACCTTAGAATCATAGAATCGTTTAGGTTGGAAAAGACCTTTAAGATCATTGAGTCCAACCGTCAACCCAACATCACCGTGCCCACTAAACCATGTCCTGAAGTGCCTCGTCTATGCGTTTTTTGAACACCTCCAGGGATGGTGACTCCACCACTTCCCTGGGCAGCCTGTTCCAATGCCTGACAATTGGTTTTCCCCTTGCTGTGGAGGGAGTGGGAAGCAGTTGCCGGACGTGGCAGTGTTGCTCAGTGCTTTGGGAACTGCAGCCATTCATTCCCGGGTGTGTGAATTCAAGATCCAGTTAATCCACCCACACATGAGCCTCACCTTTCCTTGCAGCACTGTGAAAAGGTGCAGCCTAAGCTACAGCCTAGCTCTCCAAGCTATTACATTCTTCTGACTGTATCAATTTAGCTCTGATGTCCTATGCAACACTGTCGTGGTTTAACCCTAGCCGGCAACTCAGCACCACGTAGCCGCTCACTCATTCTCCCCTCGGTGGGATGGGGGAGAAAATTGGAAGAGTAAAAGTGAGAAAACTCGTGGGTTGAGATAAAGACAGTTTAATAGGTAAAGCAGAAGCCACACACGAAAGCAAAGCAAAACCAGGAATCCATTCCCCACTTCCCATGGGCAGGCAGGTGTTCAGCCATCTCCAGGACAGCAGGGCTCCATCACACGTAATGGTTACTTGGGAAGACAAACGCCATCACTCCAAACATCCCCCCTTTCCTTCTTCCCCCAGGTTTATATGCTGAGCGTGACGTCCTATGGTCTGGAATCTCCCTTGGGTCAGTTGGGGTCAGCTGTCCCAGCTGTGTCCCCTCCCAACTTCTTGTGCCCCCCCAGCCTGCTCGCTGGTGGGGTGAGGAGCAGAAACGGCCTTGACGCTGTGTAAGCACTGCTCAGCAGTAACGAAAACATCTCTGCATTATCAACACTTGTTTTCAGCACAAATCCAAAACATAGCCCCATACTAGCTACTATGAAGAAAATTAACTCTATCCCAGCCAAAGCCAGCACAAACACCAACATGGCTGATCCTAAATGACTTATCGGGGTTGGGGATCCTGGCTTATCACAGCACAAATAGAGGACCAGATGCAAACCTTTACTTTGGGTTCCTGCCATCTCAAATATACATGAGTGAAGCTAATTTTGTTCCAAAGAAAATGAAAATTGTCTGGTTTTTTCCTCCCATGTCTTTCACATAGTCTGTTTTTGTTTATTGAGACTGGAGTTGCTCAGGCTTTTATCTAGGTCTTATTTAGGAAGACTGAGTTGCTAGGTCTCTCCTGCTTCATCAAATCCAGTCCCCTGCTCTTGTAGGCAATCATGTCTCATAATGCCACTCATAAACTGATCAAGTGCTGTCTAAAAACTAGTTATATTTTTGTTGTTGTTGTTCCCACTGCTTGTACTGAAAAGGTGCTCCAGAACCTCCTATTTCAGTCACGTTTTTTTGCTCAGCACGATGGCAACTCCAAATAAGGGAAGGCAGTCCGAAAGGAATAAATAATATTGTGTGGGAAAGAAAAGCAACTAACCTACATATTATCATTAAACAACAGGACGTGACAGGCAGTGTAATGTTTCTGGTTTTGTTGTGAGTCAGGAAGATGAAGGTCATGTGATATCAGCTCTCTCTGCAGCACAATAAACCTTATTAACATTATAAGATAAAAATAAATATTCAACAATTAAGGGGAAAAAGGGTCACACGTTTGCATCTGCTGGGGATTATTGACAGCAATCTGACATTACCGTCAGCTAAACCCACCGCTCTATTTTGTCCAGAGTTTCTAAAGCCATTATATAATGATCAGTCTAATAAAGTCCAGATTAGAAGCATTTCTCTTGTGTACAAAGAGATTGGCTTTTGGGTTGCCTTGTGGAAAAGCAACATTATTCTTAGGGAGAGAAAGGGTTAGTTGTCTCTAACAGCGATCCTGATGAAAAATGTAAACTGTCTGAGGCCATTTCAGACCTCCGGCGATATTTTATGCTAACAGGTTTATGTCTGAATTAACAAAGTTCTCTAACCACTTAGTCTGTTAAAATGCAGTTATTTTTTCCCCCTTGCTTGGAAAGCGTGTGCCAACCTAAATTTGGATTGTATTTATTACCATTTGCAATCACCTGGTGTCAGAGGCCACGTGAATCCTGTGAGTTTATCTGATTTGAGTCTGGAGCATCCAAATGTACCTTTCAACTTGTTTCTTCATGCTGTGCATGTCTAGAGTGTTTTGCAGTAATACCATAAGCCCCTACAAGTGCACAGAGTGATAGGAAGGAGCAGAGTAAGATACTGTCCCTTGGGTACCACATAGCTTGGAGGAAGATGCTGAATTTGAATTATCCCATATCCACTGACCCAGCATCAGAATGCATGCTTGCTTTCTTTTCTTCCTTTTTCCCTTAAAAAGGACTGGGGGAAAGTGCAGGGGGGGAATGTCACTTAACTCAAAGATGCTATCAAGCCAGGTAGCACTGGGGTATGACTCCTGTCATGCACCATTTTACAGCGCACGTGAAGATTAGCAAAACAGCATTGGCATCTACCAGCTACCGCCTGCCACAGACTTTCTGCTGCTCCGAGGCCTGGGACCCCAGAGTGAGGGGTGAAGGATCTCGACCCAGCTCCAGCCGTGCTGGCTTAGGGCCGCGGTGAGTGGGTGGCCCCGTACCCGGGCTGCAAGTGCTGTTGTGGTGTCCTCAAAGGCAGGAGTCACTAGCAGACCCAGGACACTGCACTGATACAGCTGCATCGTTTCCTCAAACTGAGCCGGCCCAGCACGATGCTTTGCGTTTCTCTGTTGTTCATTCCCAGCTAATTAAAATCTTCTGAAAACTTTAGGCAGCTGAACATCCAACCTATTTCTGCTATTTTTTTAAAAACGCAGGGCTGATTTCAACCCTGGGAGACTGTCTACGTTGGCCTGCAAAATCACATTAATACTTTTCAAAAACTTTGCCTATAAACACTTTTCTTGCCTGAGAGACAATAGCAGTTTCGCTTGGCTACCAGAGGTAGGACTCAACTATTCTTTAAAACTGGTTTGCACAAGGCAGTTTTACAAACCATGTGAAAGAGAAGCTAAACCTTGTTTGTGTTATCACCTTTGTCAAAGAGATTGCGTTTAGCTCCAGATCATTACAGAGATGATAAGACAGTTTTCCTCTTGCCAGCTCAAGCCAGGCCTGAGATTTGCACCACAGGTTTTGAGTGAAAAGCCAATACTGGAAAACTTAAGTCCTGAAAGCGGCTTGCTCAGCTGCACCAGGGGCCTGTCCGCAAGAAGAGGCTGGCCCTTGCAATGGGTGCAGAAAGCCAGTTTGGCTGGCAAAGGCTTCCAGATAAAAACATATCCCGCTCTGTTCCAGGCAGCTGGTGAAACACAGTCCCACTCACATTTTCTCCAAAGGCTCTGCGTGCACTCGGGACATTTTGCAGACGATGTTCCTGACCACAGTTAGCACAGTCACAGCCCCGGGAAATGCTGTGAGCCCTGCGGCAACACCCAAGATCCCCAGCCGCTCTCTCAGTGGGAACCGGCTGCACCCGGGACCACTTACCATCCAAGACCAGATGGAGTTGGGCGACGTCGGTCAGCCATGGCTGTGAGCACCTGGCATTGTTTTAAGCTCTTTGCCAACCAGATGAGGACACAGGCAGGGCAGGGGGTCCCAGCATTGAGAACAGCCTCTGTACCTGCTGCTTCTTCACCTTAGGGTTCCTGCTTTTGCTAAGATGAATGCTACTTGGTAGGCAGGGAAGAGAATAAAAGTAAATTTTGTAAAGTTCTGCAGAGTAGCCATGGTCCAAACAAGCTTTGGCCTACCTACATTAGCAATGAAGTGACTAACTGGCCACCCTTGTGTGAGCCATTTTTGCATATCTGCCCGCAGATGCCTCACTATCACTGCTTTTAAGAGCTGTGGCACTGGTTTCCAGGAGTAACTCTTCAGAACAGGGGCACAAGAAAGGTGTCCAGGTAGTGGCACAAATCCTGCCCAAACTTAAATGCATAATGTATGTCTGTAGGCTTCTGTATCATATGGAAGTTGAGAGACAGACATGTGGGAGCATATGGACCTTAGTCTGGGTCATTAGCAAATGCTGGATATGCCTTTTAAACCCTAGTAGAATATGATGTGGCATGAAATACCTAATTACATACCCTGTTTAATTTTACTTTCTGTCTTCTATACAAATGCACATATGTAGTGTAAGGTTCAGAGTTTGCTGCCGTGCAAAATTCATGAGGACTCTATGACAATAGTCTAACATACTGTGGACGAGGGCCTGGAGTCACCAGGCTGAGCACCGCTCTCTCCATGCTCTCTCTGCGTGGCAGCACAGACAGCTAAAAGACTGAGCCGGGATCCAACCGTGCTGTTGTCATGTGCTGTACGGGTGACTTTTTGATTGGTTTTGATTCCATCCCTTATGGAAGGAGGTAACATTTGTTTTATTTTCCTTGGAGGAAGGGTGCATATTTGCCTTGATATTTCTAAAGAATTAAGTCCGCCTTCGTGGACTTCGTGTCTCGTGTGCTTTTAGCACATTTAGACTGTGCCTGTGTAGCACTTTTCTATAGTGCTTTTAAATCCAGGAACAGATATAGGTTGAGCTTGTGTCTGGAGACTGGATGTGCCCAGGGATTCTTCCACACAACCCTGACAGGTTTCTCTCTCCTTTGCCTGACACAGTACAGCCCCCGTGCAGGGTACTAGCTGTCAGCAATTAGTACTGGAGTCCCAAGGGGCTTCAACGCGTGGAAGGAAGGGGTGTACTTAAGGGGCAAAAGTTGGGTTGTTTTTTTTTTCTTTATGCAAAATGCATTCAGGACTTAAGCATTCAAGCATGCCTTTTCTTCATTTGCTGTATGCCAGCCAGGTCTTCTAGTCAGTGCTAGTCAGTGGAAAAGACATCTTCCTCTCCTACCCTTCTGATACTTGCTCTCAACCTGAGCTGCCCTGCTTTAGAAGGACACGTGCTTTTAATTTTAGATCAGCAATGTTTTGCTGTCAGCCAGTTACCTTGAAATCACTCTTACATCAGGTGAAAGCAAAATGCAAAAATATAAGTATTTATTTACAACTCCCAAAACAGACCACACAGTTTAAAAAGATGCACGTGTAGAAATGCTGAAGTCTTTCTGTAGCAATTCCGGTAGGTCCAGAGAGATTCAAAGCTTCCCATCAAAATATATTCACTTCTTTTCCTCAAAAAGCTTAATTACCTTTAAATGTTTCAAAAGGCAGTCTTTCTGCTCTTCCAGTGAAAACAAGCACTCTCACTCAGAGATGCAAATGTCAATGCACTAGACCAATGTGTCGCATCCTGTTCTCGACTTGACTAAACTCCTTCAGTCAGTGGGGGCTAAATCCTTTCCCCCCTCACAAAAAAAAAAAGATGCAGTGTGACTCATCTTCACTGCAAGTGTGTCTGTCCGTTAAACGGTGTATTTTATGTCACTCCAAACCTCAGCCAACACACTTACTACAAGCATCTGCTAGGGACAAACATGGGTAGTTCATTAATCACTCCTGATTGAGACCAGACACTGCAGTCATTGACTAGTGCACGTGACAAAGGGATGTAGGGGTTCCACCCCGATATCTTCTCTTTTCAGGACTACAGTTTCCTACTTGCCCCAGGCTCCTGCCCGCCTCCCATTCCCTGCCAGCAAGAAAAGAGTGTGCAAGTACTTAGCGCATGGGAAAGCTACACTGATAAACTGTTGTCAATTTGCAGGGCAGGTAGGCTACTAGAAAGGTAGCCAAGGCATATAGGAAGGGAAAAAGAGGATAGTAATAAGTACTGAAGGGGATGGTGCTCGTTCCTCAGGCTGCCTTTGAGGAGCCTCTTCTAGCTAAGGCTGCATCTCCATGGTTTGTGAGGATCTGTGAGCTCTGAACACCATCGCAACTCAGTTTCTCCTCTGTTTTGGAAAGTTACTTGTGGGAGTTTTTGTTCTTCTTGGGAGAAGCAGGTACTCCCAAGCCCTCTCTTAGAGGACAGATCAACTTATTTTCATGCAAAGGCAAGACACCTGATATTAAACGGAGTGCTCTCAAATGTGATGTTTAGGAGGGAGCCTGGCAGAAGAAGGCCTGGACCAAGTAACTTGGTCACCTTGACAAGGTGACTAAGGCACCTTGACGCATGTTTGTAACTGGCTGACCTTTGTCCTTTAGACACTCACTCTACCCCCTTTCTCTAGACCTGTGTTGCATATGAAAGTACTCCAGCTGCTAATTCCCTCCCCAGCATGCTGAAGGCCTGTCCCGGAATTTTCTTCCACTCATCACAAACTTCCTCCCAGTGAAGACACATATCCTAATCTGACCATCCACCAACCCCTCTCCTTTCATTCTGCCTATAACTGCCAGTTACAAGCATAATAGGGATGCCTTGCCAGATCCCCTCACAATTTATTCTGTCTTTCAAGAAGCACAGCCTTTTTTAAAAGCCCCTCTCAAGTCCGATGGAAGAGTCAGCAGCTATCTGCGTCCCTGGCACAGGCAAGGGTGCTTGCCAGGGCAAGGCTGTCTAGCCAACATGCATAAAATTGCAAGAGACTCTCCAAAACCTCTCATCAGCGACAAATTAATTTGCTGTATTCTTCTCCAAGGTCATTTTTTAAATTGCCTGCTGGAGGGAGATCTTGCTAGCAAGTTACTCTCATCTCCTGCCGGAACCAAAGCTCCATGTTTTCCTTTAGCAGTCTCTCACTGATTGCGTCCCTGTAGAAATTACACCCCTTTATGTGAGGCTACCATGCTCAGCTTTCTCAAGCCCATGTCAACCAAGCTTGTGGGGCCTGAGTAGATCCCCTGTGGAATCGGGAGGGCTGTATGCAGATGCAGGAGTTCCTCTCTGTGCAACACAGCCCAGGCTCAGCATTCCTGTTTCTTCCCTAGTCAGGTGGATGAAACAAGGACCATTTATGAGCTGCCTGTTACCATTCTGCAAAGAGGAGAAGGTCAGAGTTACTTTCTTGTCTTGGATGAAATTCACATCTCCTCTGGCCTTTGTCTACATAAAAGCTGTTTTGAAAGACAACTTCTTGATTTGGAATGATGAGGTGGCATCAACCAGCACATTCATGTACTGCTGAATGATTTCTCAATGGAAGATACACCTTCATCAGGACCATCAGCCCCATGGCACAATGTGATTACCTCCGTCTGTTGTCCTGAATCTTCACTCTTAATGCTGGTTCTCCAACCGTATTCCCTCAGTGACTCTGACAGTCCTCCCTGGTTTGTACCAGGAAGAGAAAGACTCATAGACTTAGCATTTTCAAAAAGAAAGGAATAGCATTTCTGGCAACATGTAGCACAACGTGGTCTTGATCCCACAGGGACAACTTTAAGGGAGCCCTCCTTACGTGTTTGTGGTGCTCCTCACACCACAGCTTCCTTCTTCACCTAGGGCCATGAAGCAATGATGCTGTTAAAAGCTAAATACTATGTTTCCTAGTGCTACCTCTGGCTACCTGGCCTCACTGTAAAGGAAGGACAGTGGGTTGACCACTGAGTAAGAGGATGAGAGCTAGTTTAGCAAGCCTGAGTAAGAGGATGAGAGCTAGTTTAGCAAGCCACGGCCAATTTTTCCATCTCCGGGTGTAGTGCAGCGTGTTGGAGTTTGATCCAGTCTGTGCACTGAACTCCATGCCCATGACCTCTTTGCTTTTCCTTTATGTTTCTGTCACAGTTAGCCAGATATCAACAGATAGGCCAGAAGTGAGCAATTCCCCCGTGCATGTGCTTCATGAAGAGTCTAATCCCTGCTCTAGCCAGTAAAAGCTTTCAGGAAAAAAACATCCGACAACAGAAAAAAAAGCCAAATCTTAGCATGAGAAGAAAGCTGAGACAAAATTCCCCATAACAGGCCATCTACTGCTCACACCCACTGCTCTTTAGACAGGAAACCTCTTAAAAGACCTCTGCTGCTTCTGGCTCTTTGAGGCTCTGTAGATGTACTTACATGCGTGTGAAGCAGAGAGAGGAGAGGCATGTCAAAGTGTTGCTTTCTCTCTACTGACGGTTGCAGAGAGACCCAACACTTAGAGCATGAGATAGCATCATGCCCGATTTACATCAAAGCTACTGCTACCTCCTCTTCACAAAGAAAAAAAAAAGCCAGAATCCATTTCAGTTACTTAATTCTCGGCTGTAGGTACAGTGGAAAGCAGCATTCAAACCAAGGATAATTGTGTCCAGAGAACACCTACAGAGTCATCTGTACGTACTTACTGTTCAAAATGACCCTCCATTTTATGATCTCCTGTTACCCACAAGGCCCTCTGTCCTACTGCTAGTAGCAGGTGCATTTACATCCTTCCACACCTTCCTTCTGCATTTTAATCATGTTACTGCACAATTCCTAAACGTCCCTAAGATTCTTAAGCACTAGCAAAGACCTAGTCCCATCCAGGGGTAGAAGATGGTGAACATCTCACATCTGCTTATGTGACAGCAGTGATGCTACGTCACCAGTACTAAGCCTCAAGTAGAAGAAGGATGCAGGACCACTGCACTGTTCGTGCTTCCCCTCACATGTGACATCTTCTGAGCTCATACTAAGTTAACCTGTACATTCCTGTGCCTTCACTGTTGTTGTAACATTGACGCTAATTTTTCTAGGCCATAAAAGGAGAGTACAACTCTCTCCTTTTCAAAAAAAGCAGGTTTTCTTGGTTCATTTCCATAAAGCCCAATGCATTATGCATTATCTCATTCAAAGGTAAATAGTGGATACACACATGGATGAAAGATTAAATCCTGGAAATTCTAAACAATTGGCAGGAGGCATAACCATGGCAAATTGATTCTGTTCCCCCTCTGCAAAAAAGAAATGAAAGAATATTTGTGCATTTTTTAAATTACATGTAAGATTTAAAGACATTTGGGGGTTGGTTTCTTTGGGGTTTTTTGGGGTTTTTTTAATGAAAGTTCACAGTGATTATTAGAAAGTTCCTTAAGTTCAAAAGATTATTTTAAAACAAAACCTCTGGCAACCTTGCTTATTGCTTGTCTACAGTATTACAGGCCTAAGTACCTGAATAACAATGCCTGCATCTATCACAGCAATGATGTGCAGAGGCAAACAGAGCCACACAGAGCTCCATGCAGAAAAGAAAAAAATCCTTAAAGAAAATTGTCTTGCCCCAAAGAAAAAAGGTTAATTTAAATATGTAGGTGGTCTTGCTTGATTGGTTGGTTTTATGTCAACCCTGACCCTACAGTAACCCCAGTCTTGCTGATCAAAGGGATTATGCTACAGGCTCCAGGGCTGAGTTTGTAGTCTATAAGACTTGCCGTATCTCTGTGTATTGCCTCTCATAGAGCTGTAGTTTGCTATCTGCAGGCATCAGTGAGCAGCCCTGCTGTCCTTACTGACCTTCATTTGGACTCAAAGCAGTTTAAGGTGTTGATGTACAGTCTGATCGCAGAAGTGTTTGTTTTCTGCCCTGCGTCCCAGCCTGGCAGTGGGAAAAGCAGTTAGTGACAGCACTGTCCACAGAGAAGGTAATGGGCTCTGAGCACACCAGGTATCATTACTGCTGTACCTGCACAGATTTGATGCCAAGTTGATCAAGCACACAGTTTCAGCAATCTCTGCTCCTTCCCTACCCAGAACGTTTAGTGCACCCAGTGCACAGCACCAAGAGCAAGCATGATAAAGAAAGCCTCGCTGCCGCTGCCCGTGTTGGCCAGTACAGTAGCAATTCTATTTTATGGCCACTGGGGCCAGACAAGCCTCTTTTTTCTGTCCCTGTTCATTCTTTATTACACCTGATTGTACATAAGTGTGCATGTGTGTACAGGTGTATATATGAGCTCATGTTGACTGGAGGGGGTTGAGGAAGGTGCCTGTCAGAACAAACATGCAGCCTTCATGCTAGCCTTTACAACCATTACACTTTGCTAAGGACCACCTTGCTTTCCCACAGACAGATGTGTGCTCTTGCACAGTGGTCTGGCCATCTGCATCTCACCTGATGAATTCCCTCCCTTCCCTAAAATAAAGGAGCCATGAAGCAGTGTGGCATTTGGAACAAGTTCTAGGTAACGGATCAGAGGAGCTTATGTTCGTGTGGTCATACTAGATGAGCTTGTTATGTAGGCTAAGACCAACAGACACTGTCCCATCCTCCCCTCCATTTCCAGCCACACATTTTCTTTGCTCCTTCATGCTGGTGGCAGTATCTGGGTAGCCTATCAGGAAGCTAGAACAGGGAACTCATCTGGCTGAAAACCATACATTTTTTACTGAGACATAACCCATTTCCAGACAGCCATCGATGCTTATTCTCCCCCATGGTCTCCCACGCTGTCCCATCTCCACAGGCTAGTACCTGTGCCCTTCTCTTCTGTGTACCACACCTCAGTGACGCTGCTGATGCATTTGACAACCAGCCATGGCTCTGTACATCTCCAGACAGCCCATACACTGATTCGGTGGTGTTACCCTGGAAGGAATACTCAGGTCCTGTCCAGACAGGGGGGCAATCAAACACAATCACATCACTATAATGCCACTGCTAATAAAACATTACCTCTACTGAGGATGGATTCATGGTCTAACTTTACCTCAAGGCCTTTGGAAGTGCTTGAAGAGGACATATAGTTCCTCTATCCCCATTTAACAACACAGAAAACTGGCCAGCTGCATGACCTGATGCTGCAGGATTTGAGTAACATCTCTACTGCTTCATCCCACTTCTGTAAAGCAAACAACAAACACAAACTCACAGCCTGTTTTCCCTCTTGCTGAGATTACCAGCCTATCCTCCGCAGCCCTGAGCTCCGAGCAGGAAGGAGGAGTACGTCTGCAATTGCATTCCTTCAGAACAAGAGGGGAAGTGCAGGGTGGAGTAATAGCCACCAGCTGACACTGCTTGCCATCACAGGCGTACTTGCTCACGACAAGGCTCAGGACGCTGTCTGCTCCTTGAAAGTTTTCTTGTTTACTTATTCCCAGGCCCATCCTCAGCCCCACGTACATGCACAGACACGCACACATGCACGCACACACAGTGACCTACTCCTCTCTAGAGAAGACTGGAAAGACAGGCTGCCAAGTAAACAACCCACAGTTGGTTGACGTTTAGTTTTGTTTCTGAAAGTAGGGTTCCTGTGGTAGCAGAGCATCTCACTACTCAGATGTTGACTTCTGTCGGTTCTTATTGTCCATGTTGGGCATGGCCACGAGTAGACACAGTTCTGAGTTCAGTAAAGAAGGTCGGAGAAGTAAAGAACCCTTTTTCCTTCGCTTCCTTTTTCAATCTTACAGTTGCGAGCAAGGCCTCATACAGCCCCCTCTTTGAACTCTTATAAACATGGAGTTTGAACCTTCTCAGGCATTTAGTACCTAATTAGAACCTGGGCATTGATCACATCTCAGCAAATAGAGTGGGTCTGTTCCTCACAGGTTTTCTGGTACACCACTGCAGTTGTGTCAGGACTCAAAGCAGTCCCACCAGTGTTCGGGTTTCATCTGCCATTCCTAGAGGATTTCACAACTCCCCCAAAATGTTTTTTTCCTACCAAGATTTCACATTGCCAGATAAATTTGTCCATTGCTTGCGAGCATTAGAGCCTCCCTATCCCATAGCTATTGGATATAAAGTGGCAGAGAGGTGGGGTCTGTCTGGTTGTTTTATCGTCACTACGTTCAGGAGAATTTTTTTTTAGTCTGTATTCTTCTCATTGAAAAATGCTTTTTCCATTGTCCTGAAATGATTGTCGAATTCAGTGTGGACTTACCAAATTGCTTTCCTGGAAAAAATGTCAGGATTATATTCACAAAGCTGAGAGGAAGACAGCCACTTTTTATTCACTCATAAAGGATGTGGGAGTCCTGGGTTTAATTTCCTCCTCTGCCTGGGGGAACTTGAACCAGCATTACTTATCTCTCAGGAGAATACCATAAGGTTGTGCTGTGCTGCATACTAAGGTGGGTTGTTCTTACTCCCCGCCATTGATGTGTCCTGGTCTGCGCCTAGACCCTCAGCTGAGACCCTCACATGGAAATGGTTCACCTGGCTTCCCCAATCTGTGCTAATGAGTACTGGACTATTAAGGAAAATGGAAAGTGCTGTTGACAGAGTGCCTCCACTAGGATCCCCCTGCTCTCATGACTGTGGCACTCTCCTGGGAAACCAGAAGAGTGGATACAGCAGCAGAAGAGGGCATTGCACGTCCTGCACAAGAACCACATCAGGCAGACCCATATACTAAAGCTCATAAGGTAAAAACGTACAGCTCAGTCTGCTAAAGAAAATTACTTGTACAGTCAGCGCAAGTTAAAGATAGGAAGACCAAATTAGTTCAAACAGAAAGTCTTCCTGATATCACCCAAAGTCTGTGCTGAGGTCGGTCAGGACTGATGTACAAGATGAATGCCAAATCATCAATGGACCAAAACTGGTGCGCCAGGAGCTAAACCTAACTGGTTGCTGCTGGCATGTTCATCACCTTCTGGGGACATCGAATTTGATACTGATGATAGGACAGGTGGACAGAAAGTAAAAATCCTGACAGTTGTCATTGCCAACTTTGAGACCTAAATTAACACTGTGACACTGTGGGCACTTAGTTACCTGATCTGATCAGACCTTCTGGCCAGTTTCTGGGCAGGAGACACACAGATGTCATTGCTAGCTCCACCAACTTCAACTCAGTCCTGGAAACCCACTTGGAAGATGAGATTTGGGGTCCTGATGTCACTCCTTCCTTAGCTGCTTTGTCATTTCCTCACATGCTTCTCTCCCTGTTCTCTCTCCTTCACCTTCTGTTCAATCAAACTAGCCTAGACGGGAGGGGTACAGGTTGTGCAACATAGCTGTGAAGTGCAGTCAGGGAGACACCTAAAAGCAATGTCTGAAAGAGGCAGACACTGCTACAAATTTCCCAGATCTCAGAGGGGCTAAGGCCATGTATTGTGCTTGTCTTTTTCTAGCAGTGAGACTGCAAGTAAAAGTCAACACCAGAAAAGGAAGTCATATTTTTTATCTTTGCTGTCCTTTTCTCTCCCCTTGTGCATACGTGTGTCTTCAAGTGAGCAGAGCAGAGTCCAAAACTTAGTCGTAACAACAGATCCTGTCTATCTCGATGAGTGTCTTTCCCAAAGAACAGCTACTGCTGCTATGAACTTAAATAAAGGGAGGGAAGCACTGCTATAAAAACTGTCGACAGCTAAGGGAAGAGGAATAATGGACACTTTTAAAAAGGAAAGTCTTACTTAATACTTTATTTTTCAAGTGCTTAAACTGTTTTTCCTCCTTTTTGTGTATCTTTAATTAAAGGTTAAAAGACTTCTACCAGTGATTGTTTGCCATGGTAACCGAGTAGGCTGAGGTCTCTGAATTCAAAACCCAAAACCTTTTTAAGTGTTTAATGTTGCACAGTGTCAGGGTCATGTTAGCATCTTCGACTTGCTGAGCCTACTTCTTCCCTGAAATGAACACGGCTGTGCCCTGACAGCCAGGCCACTAGACTAGAGGGACAGCCTCTCACCTCCACACTCCCCCTTTGAATCTAACCCCTTCCTCTCACTTCTCCTTTGGGTGCTTGAACGTTTCATTTTGAATTAAATGCAATTTTCATTATGAAACAAAGCTATTTCTTTGCAGTTTGTCAGTGAGAGAAATAAAACCTAACCAAAATCCTCTGTTCCTACTGAGGTGATGTTTTCTTCTTTCCTGCTGAACCAACCTGCACTTATTCATACCTTGCTGCTATTTTTAAGAGGGGGGCCCAGCTGTATGCTATTCAGGGGCACCACTAAGACTTCGGCAGCAGAATACACATCATAGTATTTTCTAGTTAGTTAAGAGAAATGACTGGCAAAGTCATTTTTGCAATGCGTGCTGTCTGTATCGATGCACGTGTGTGTCTTTATTACATTAGTCACCTCAGCTACTAGAATGACTTGCAATTAAGGTTGCAGTAGTACCTGAAATGTCACATTGCTTGTCTCTGTTCTGAAAGGGGCACTGTCTAACCAGATAAGGCAAAGACAGACATATGAGGGCATGAACAGACTTATCCTCATAACCACGTTAGAATGGCTAAAAATGCTACCACACCTAGTAGAGAAATACCTTTTAGCTGAGGCAGAGTCACTGGCCATGTGCAAGCTCTCAGTCAGTTGTCCTGCAAAGTAAGATGAGTTTCAGACATGGAAGAAACTAACCCATTTCACTTTGCATTTGCCATAGACCAGGAGTACATGCCCATACAGTTCTCACATCTTTCCTGTGAGACAGCCATCTCCAGCCACGGTGGCACACATTTCTTAAGTTACTGTAGCGTGACACACAGCATCATCTGAATGTAGGCTGAGTTTGAATGAGATGCAAGGCAATTAGCATAGGAGTACCCACATGACTGATGCGTTGCATCAGTTTTGCCTATAAACACAGGTTGGTGTGAGTTTACATTTCTCTCACGTGAAACGCAGAGCCGGGACCTGCCCCTCCAGCAGGATGTGCGCGGGTGGCCCCTGCTTGGGCACTCTGGGAATTCCACACTGCCTTGGGAGCAGGTCTTTATGGATCACAGCCCAAGGCACCAGTGCTCCCCCTCTCTTTGCCTCTCCTGCGCATCCTCCATTGCTTTCTCACCAGTAGAACAGTCCTGGTCTTTGTTTCCAGGGCCCTTTCCTTCATACAGCATAGATGAACAATTCGATTTGTTACTGTAAGTGGATAAATCAATGAAAATAGGAAAGAACAATAGCACCAATGACTGAATGTTGGGATGGATGTACAGTATAGGCAAGCCATCCAACTTTCCCCTTGTGCTCTTCTAAACTAACATAGGTGGTCAAACTGTGGCACAAAAACCCAACAGCGTGTGTTTTTTCATAAGACTCACTCACTTAAATAAGCAGCTTAAAACAAAATTAAAAACAAGTTTCTCCAGGAGAAGAAAAGGCAGTGAGTTTATGTTTGCTTCTATCCTTTCTTCTTCAAAGTTTTTCTGTTTTATAAATTACTCTCACCAAAAGTGTTTTCATATTAAATGTAGAGTAAAGAACAAGATTATCTCTTTGAGTATCAGCAGACATACTAATTTGGGCAGATTCTCATCTGCCAGCTGCTCGAAGAGCTTCTTTCTGTGGAGCTATGTCAAAGCACCCAAGCCGAAGGTTTGGACATTTTTTTTGAAAGAAGTACTTGCAGTGACTTATGTGCTAGTTCAGGCTGCTGTGTTGGTTTTGGATGAGACAAACCTCTTTTAAATGTTTTTTCCAAAAAGGAAAAACTGTCTTGTCAGTTCCCTGAAGGCCTGCTCTGCAGGGCTTTATGGCCAGCTTCTTTTTTTTTTTTTAAACAATTCTCTAATTGCTACCTTTCCTAAGCCTTTTAATCTGTATGTCATAGTATAAAGTTTTCTGTGGTTGCAGAAGTCCTTATTGAATGTCAGCATGTACTCCATGAAAACACCTGACTAAGTAGGAACCATCTAACCCTTGGGAGTTATTGACTGCTGCCTCCAAGGGCGTAATTAACAAGTGGCAGAACTTGCCATGTGGGTCATGTTTTACAAGATCCCACAGTATCGGTATTGATTATGATTAGATTAGATTAGGTTGATGGTAAATGCTTATTTAAGTTATGAGATTTTCAGGCAAATAGTGAATATCCTGTCATGACCACCACCAAGCACATTTTGAACACAAAAACACTTTAAAATTATAGTTATAATCATCATATATGCAATACCTTGAGGCATGTGTGTATGCAAGATACTGAGCATGCCAGAGAAAAGCCAGATTCCTGTATTTAACATCTTACAAGCTAAAGGCACAAATGAGTTCAACACACTAAGAGGTAATTTTACTTTAAAAAGAACAGCTTACGGAAACCTCTGTTCTGTGCATGCCTGCCGGCTAATGGCACATACATAGAAGATGGCAGCAAATACAGCTGGGCTGGCACACCATGTGTTATTGCCTTGACACTGATTCTAAGGAGACTTTCGTAAACTTGTACAAGGGAGAATGTTATTTTTCAGTCCCTCAAAATATGTAGGTGTTTTTTTGAGTCCTGAAAATTCCATGCATCTGTCAGAAAATTTCTGTTTTATTCATCAAAGATAGAAGAAGCCAAGATGATTTTGCTGCCCAAGCCAGGGCATCTGTTGGCCTTTAGATGTGCTAAAGCATCCGAGACATCTGCACACAGTTGCAGACGTGACAGAGGACATAACAGAGACCATGCCTTTGCAAAGCTGCGGCTGAAGGGAATCCTGAAGTATCTCATATATCTCTTGTTGCCTAAGGTCAGGCAGCTGAATCTCACCCATTTTTTATTTTCATGTGCCACTTGAATTTTCTAATGTCTTCTGACCCTTTTTTTCTCCTGCTGTTTTGCACTTACTTCCTTAGTAACAAAGTGGGAAAAGTCTAACAGGAGGAGAGATAAAGAAGAAGAAAAGAAAGAAAGATGAAAGAAAAAAAATTGAACATTTCTTAATTTTTAAAAGTCCATACAAAAGGAATCAGAACTGTAAAAAGCTTTACAACAAAACATTTTCATTGGTTTAAAGTGACTCACAGTTTTGTCTGATCCACTCTACCTACTAATGCCTGGAAAACCCTCCACCTCCTCTGTGAATGCTCTTTTCCCAAGTATAAATAACTGGCAGATTGATTCAAAAGCCTTGTTGTGCCACAAGCGATCAGATGATGGAAACAGTGCAGTGAAGCTTCTGACAACGTCAACCCAGGTTAGAGCCTTCTGCGTGGTCTGGAAGACAAGTCAGAGGGCCATGAATGGTGATGCTGTTGCTGACCTCCTGAATGGCCTCAGTTGCCCCACTTCATCTTCACTGGGGTAGTGGGAAAGAGTAATGAACCCCAGTGCAGTGTCATGAAGATTCATGTCAAGTAGTCCTCTTAGCTGCCTGCAAGAATTATTTCAAAACCTCATCTGAGAAAAAAGCTGGTTTTACTGGCAAATGAGCATAGAAAATGGGAGTAGAAATTGCCCTTCTAGCAGGAAAGACAGCAGATCTTCAGACTGTGAAGTCTGTGGGTGTTTGTGTGTGTGTGTGTGCAGCAGGGGAAGGAGCAATAATTTACTGCTTTCCAAAAAGCAGCAGATGGATCTAACTCCCTTGATATTGGAAGTGCTTGGTCCTAGACTTGCTGATTTGACTCAGCTCTCTTTTCAGCCAAGGCTCAATGAGATGCTATGGCCACAGCCAGAACTACCTCTGGATGTAGTTCTGGAGAAGGAGCGGGGCTCTGTGGCAGCGGATCTGGGGTTCACCACTGGCCGAGGCCTCTGTGCCTCTTCCTAGGAAGGCTCCAAGAGAAGTTACCATACTGCCTTGAGAAGTCAGACGATGGAAAAAGAAAGAAGCTGGGCTCCCACTAGGCTTTCAAATCCAGGCACATCCTGAAACACGACAGGCTCCAGAAAGAAGATATGTGCAGTTCACTCAGGTACAGAAAGCTGCATTATGAAACTTCTGTTGCTGCTTTCATATTACAATGTCTTTAATTTTTTTTTTCCTCTGAGGTTTTATCTTCTCCTGGGCACAACGTGCTCTGCCATTAGGGTTGCCTAGCTTTGATGGCAATGCCATCCCTCCTTTGCCCTTCAGGCAAACATGTAATAGCCCTCTGTTTGCTGCATAGTTGGCAACTAAGATGTGATGGGAGAGTCTGACAAAGAAAGGCTCTGTGGCCCTGGTGCGCATGACGGGCCAGCTGTCAAGGGCAACATGGTGACTTCACCAGCTTTGAAGATCTTGGCAGGTGGGAAATAGCAGGGAGTTTTGCACTCATCTCTGTGACCATCACCTTCCTCACTCAGCCCTCCTGTTGTCTAGCCCAGCTCTCACAGACACATGGATCCAAGCAGAGCAGAGCAGGCAGCTATATTTCTTCTGCAGCACTGAAATTTTCAGCCAGTGTGGCCTGTTGGGTCAGCAGTAATTCTACCCCTGCCAGTGCCCTCTGATGCTGTGTGCAGCCTGGGATGAAGCAGGGGAAACCCAGACGCAGCTGTGCCGTGATCTGTACAACGGCAGCCAGCCACCGACTGCCGCTACTGCTCAGGAGCAGGGAAAAATGGCACAGCCACTCTTCATCAGCGTCTTTGTGGTGTAGCCCGTAATCCTCTACACATGTTCTACCAGGCAAATTATCAAAGCAGAGCTGTGAGTGTCAGTAAAGACTCTCCAGCATCCTTGGGTGATAATGTTCAGTTGTTTTCACAGACTTGACTTGAGCCAAGTTTACAAAAGCAGGCAGAGAGCAGTCCAAAAGCGAGCACAAGACAAACACATAAATCAGAGGGTACAGATGGATTCTCTCTCACCCAACTCTGCTGCAACCAGCAGGCTACAGTGAAGGCAGTGTACCTTCACTCCTGCCATTCCCCAAGAAGCATCTCCACTTCCAATCCCCCCAACACCGCTTTTTCTCCCTGGCAGCCGCAGGATTCTCTTTCTCTTCCATGGCAGTATCTTGATGTCAGCTATATCCTGCCACCAAAAGGCTGGGACCTAGCCCCACCACTGAGACCTGCTCAGGCCAGGATGAGGCATCCAAATGCCGAGCTTGCAAGTTCATGCTGGGACAATTCAAGAGGTTATATTAAAGCAGGCAGCTGCACGCTGTCCACGGGACCTCTCCTCTGACGGTCACTGACTCTGTCGTGCCGATGGCAGAGAAGGAGGATGTGCCTTGTCTTTGCTGCAGGAGCTCACAGCCGAGGTGCTAATCTGTGCCGGAGAGAAAGCACCAGCCACATCTCCCTCGCGGCTGCTCACCTGCAGAGGCGATACCCTCCAGCAACGCGTCGAGGCGTGTACTTTTAGAAATCATCCCAGTGTGACTTGGCAGGGCTTTATGAGCTAGGGCCCTTGCAGCAAGCCCGAACAGCCCCACCACGGGCTGGCTGGTCGTGAGATGGCCACCAGCAGAGCTGCTGCAGCCTTCCTGCCATGGAGGTGATCTGGAAAGAGGGGTTGTCACCATGCGATTGTAAACTCCTCATGGCAGGGCGCATCTTTCATCCCTCTGACGGCACCAAGCATGACAGGGGGAAGCAGGGGAACAGTGCCTAGCTGACCGCTTTTGGCACTCCCCAAATGTAAATGTTTATTAATAATAATAACACAATAAAGAGAGGCAAAAAAGAGCAGACCCTGCAAAACAGTGCAACAGTTACCTGCCAACTGAACCCTAGCAGCAGCAACAATAAACACAGTACAAGTAGAAATTATCAAAGACAACTTGGGAGGAAACCACAAGAAATGGCAGTTGAGCCTTATTAGTGCTATAAATCATAGAACTGGTTTCAGTTCCTGCAGCTCCTCACAAGCCGTATGACGCTGTCTCTCGCACAGCAAGCAATAGGGGTCTGCACAGCCTGGAGGCACAAAACAAAGCAGGCGGGGAGAAGCGTCACTTTTTACCAAAGTAATTCTTAATTTAATTGTAAATCAAAGGCGGGGGGGGTTCTGTTCCTGTCTGTGAGCGACAAAGAGCAGAGCGAGATGTGTGTGAGGTGGGAGAAACGTGGACTTTCTGGGGTTTGGAAACTTCTTCAAGAGTGTGTTCCAGGCAGATATTCTCACAACGCTATCTGCTTGTTTATTTATTTATTTGAAGACTTGCCACCGCTGCGCTCTGCGTTTGCCTGGTTGTCCTTAAGCCCATTGTACATCTTTAGTTTTTTTTCTCCAGGGGTGATTTTGACAACAGGAGCTACAATGTTTGATTCCTCCTCTGACTCCCCTCTGAAGTGGAGGGGGCAGAGGGAAGGATTAGTCCACCCCACCTCTAATTTTAACAGTGTTTGAAGCTTCTTGAAGCACACAATCATTTTTTACCTGGGACCTTCCCATCCCCAGCCATTCATGTGTGTCATTGATTATCCTTCTTTTCCTGCATAGAAAATTCATCCTATACTGAATTCTCTCAGTAGGACTTTAGACTCACCATTAACCACTCTCATCTACCTTGTTCAGGAAGGCAATGAACCTAGGAATTAATAATAATCATTATTTATTTTTAGTGTTATTTAAGAGCCAGCAATGTGCTCAGGATGGTAAGAGACCAAAGATGGAGACAGCCATGGCCTCAAGACAAACGCTTTCACCCACTAGGGAAAACTCTGGCTCCCAGGAGTAGCTCCAGAGACTTTAAAGGGAGTCCCCAAACCAGAGATAAATCCCAAGCATTAAACTGTGTTTTTAAAGCACGCCTAAACAACAGCACGCTGATCATTATGTCATGCCCCATGTACTACTGCATCACAAGGAATACCTAGTAAAGACATAACCCCACCAGGTAGCACAGTGTGGAGCAGCAAAGCAAGTGACAAAGACTCAGACCAGAGTGCTGTAAGTTCAAAGGAGGAACAAGTGAAGTTCTGTGTCTTACTGGGTTTGCTTTAAGTTTGAATTATTGATTACCTTCTCCTGGCCAGTAAGAAGACAAGAGTCACACAAGCCCAATTGTTTTTGTTCTCAGAAACCAATCCTTAACCTTTTCACATGAAATACAGTAAAAGTTTCACATGTGCAGGCTCAGGCTAGATGAAGGGATTGTGTCTGGAGCTGCACATTAGGAGAGGAAGCACCACCAGGATGGTGAATTCTGATTACAAAGCACGCGTGCAGGCATTGGAATACTCGCTAGCTTGCTTGTGTCCTCTGCATGTCTGCAATGCCTAATAAATGAGGGGCCGTTGGTGGAAAAATGATAAACACAAGGCAGTATTTTTGTCCTGTCTTGTGTTATTTCCTTGCAGCAGCACTGAGCATTTGGAGCAGATTCTCTCAACCAACTGAGCTGTGCTTTGCAATAGCACAACCTCAGAGGAGAATGCCATGGTGGCTTCAACCTGCCACGCAACCCCCATTTGGTCCTTGATGCAACCACTTCAGCTAGAGACATCTTAAAAAGGCTAAAGTAACCCACTCTTCCAGTCAGACGGGGAAACCGTAGGTTCTGCGTTGCCAGCAGCTACCCAGAGGGAAAGGCACGGCCCAGATGGATCATTTCCAGACCACAGGTACCGCGTGCGGCTGAGGCAAAAGCAGAAGGTGGGTTGTTCACGCTTCTGAGTGTTAAGTGATCAGCAGCAAATGGTTCATGTAGATACACTTCTCTGCATTCATTGAGCTGCAGGAGCCGGTTTGGTCTGTAGGCTTGTGTGAGGCTAGGGAGAGAAAGATTAGCAGCCTGGCTCTGGCAGGGAACAGCAGCTGACACTATGGTTTGGTGATCACAGACAAAGCCACCCCCTGCCAGATGAAGCTGTCCTAGCTTTCCCTGCCTCCTGCAACTAGTTCTCACCCTGAGGTCATCTTCATCTTTGGCTTCACGAGAACTGATCCCTCACACACACTTTTTTCCCTTGGTTAATTTTAATTCAGACTAATTCCTTCATTCAGGTCACTGTGTGGCCTCACATGCTTTTGCATCCAGCAAGTGAGCGAGTGCTGGGAAGCAGGACCAGGCAGCCAGCAGGAGAGCTTTCTTCTGCTCACTACAGCAACTGCTTATTGCCACTGTGGCTTTTGGGTTTTGTTTGGGTTTTTTGAAGGGGAACTCTCAATTATGGGGCAGAACATTCAAGCTCTGGCTCTCTGCTTATGGCTCCAACACATTCACAGTGATCTTGTGCTCCTGAGTAAGAAAAACTCATGTGAACTTTCCTCAGACATGGACTGACCACAGGCTCTGCTAACATGCTTCTGTGTTACGGGCAACCTCGTAAAACTTTTAGGGCATATGGTATGAACTCCACAGTCTTGACGGGCACACACCTTATGCTGAGTCTGGTGCGTTGCCAAATTTCTGGGTGTAAAGATAATCTATGCCATTGTCTGAAGTCCAAGATAGCCTGGACTTCTTGCAGTCATGCTGTAGGACAGCCTACAGCAGTACATCAGGTACTGAAACATTTTGTGTGCAGCTGCTGTTGCTGGTAACTGGCAAAGCAAAGAGTAATAGGATACTTGGCTTTGTTCTGACTCAGTCTGGTTGAGCTTTTCTGTGTGCGACCACTGCTTTCAGTAGCAGTACCTATATATGCCTGCTTGAAATGACTGTGAAGCTCAGGCTTGATCAATCAGTCTTGCTCAGGGAACAGGGCTGTGTGCAGTTTCTGAAAATAAGCACATCACACCAAGAGTTACCCAAAAGCACATCACTTCCTCCTCCTCAACAAGATCATGAAGCCCGAAAATTCATGTGCTTCTTCCAAGATCATCTTCTGATCCCCCCAGTACCGAGCCAGGAGCCTGGAGGCAGCACTGTGCCAGGCCAGCTGCCAGCCTGCAAGAACATTCCAGCAGAGTGAGCATCCAGGAGTCGTATGTGGTTTTGCAGGGGCCACAGAATGGGTGACGCAGGGAGCCATTACAAGAAGCCGCTGCTGCACAGCATGGGAAGTCTCCCTTCAGGATGGAGGAAGCTGCCCCTTTCCCTCCCACACAAGACTGCCGCTTGCCATGTTTCTGACGGGGGCGGGTGGGGGGGTTGGTATGTCACCTCATCACACACCTATTTTAATCTGCCAAGACTTGCATGGCTTGTCTGAGGTTGAGTCAGACCACAGGAAGTGAGAAGAGGCATATGCAGGTGAAAAAGGAGGAGTTTGACCCTCTCAGATAGGCTGGTTGGTGGAAAGGAAGGATTGAGATGTAATACCCAGTAGCCCTGGACCAAGCAGACATTTGATCCATAATCCTAGCCTCCCTTCCATTCTCCAGGCAGTGCAATGAAAATATCCACTGCACTAAGGATTTTTTAAACAATTAATCTGTAGGATTCTTCAGGAACTTGCTTCAAACTTTCAGGCCTTTCTCCTCAATCTCATCAGCACTGAAAAATAAAAAAGAGAGAAGGACAGGATATTTTATTTAACAGAGCACAAGCACACAAACTAAGCTAAAGGTCTGGGGTACTGCGTTTGTAGCAGTGATGCTGGCTAGGGCTTTGGCGTATTACTGACACGTTCAGGACTCCATTTCCCAACTCATAATGTGCAGTGTTTGTCTAAGGATGTGAAATGCCTGTGACAGAGCCAATTTGTGTATGACACCAGTCATCTTGCCAGATCCAAACAAAACTGATTCCAACAGCAGGTTGAGGTACTGGAAATGGAAATGGCCCTGACACTTGACGGTGAGCGTGGTCTGTCTTGTCTTGATAATGCTTCTGTCTCTGCTGGCTGCCTTCACTGTCCATAGCCTTTGCCTTCTGCTGGAAGTTTCTTCCACCCAGGCTGTCCCCTGCTCCCCTCTGTGCCATACTGACCCACCTTCCTACCTAAAATCAACTCCCAAACCCCATTTCTGCTGTCCTGGTTCCCTCCATCACCGCATTCCCTTCTAAAGTGTAACCAGGCTCCAGATTTTGATACAGGTCTGTTACAGGGAACTAGCATCTGATTAGACCCTCCAAATAGCATTATCTTCCCACCCCTCTCATTACTTAGAGCTATTCTGAAGACAATAGATGATCAGATGTGCCCAGGGAAACAGCTGGGGTAAGCACAGGGATAGAAAAGCTAACTTAGGAGAAAAGGCACAGAGAGAAAAACAGTGAACCACACTTTCAAGTTTTGCCAGCATAGCAAAGAGTGTGGGAACAAATTACAACTGTCAGTGAGATACCTCTGGCAATGAAAGCCCCAGTTTCTTCAGGAAACTGGTGTAAGTTATACTGGCAAAAGCTGTATCTCCAGTAGGAGTTTCTCAGAAAACCCTTCCCAGGGTAGGCAGAGCCAGCAATATTAAAAGGCAATAATATAGCCCAGCTGTAGGAAGCCTCTTTTCATGGGGAGAAATATTTTCCTGTGACAAGTCTCAAGCAGTTAAGCTCCAGAGAGCTTCACAGTACAGGCAGAAGCTTTGTACATTTTCTATATGAATATGTATTTAATTATGGCTCCAATGCAGAACACATTAACATAAATAAAGAGGAGAAATGGAAAGCAGGAAAAGAGGGAGGGGAAAGGTCTGGTTTTCACCTGTCTCCGTTAGCAGCAGCCCTGACTCCTCATCATTCTAGGCAGGACACAGAACTCTGCGTGGACATTACAGCTTACCTGTCTGCTTCCAGCAGCTAGGGTCAGCCTCCTCAGCCCTGCTGGTCTTGCTTAGGGATTAGTACATGTAGGACCATGGTCAGATAACCAGGAACCAGCATGGTAAAGAGACATAATATGTTGAGGAGCCAGGAAAGATGGGGGTGGTTGTTGGGGGTTTTTCTGAGGCCATCTGCAGACCCACAGACCCTGAGAAGAAGAAAAGTTAGCCACAGGAAACCCTCTGTCCCCACATTTTCTAGAGCATTTACATTGAGGGAGGCATCCCTCCAGGCCAGCAGAGCTTTCTTCTGACTGCAGGCACCTGCCACAGGCTCAGTGTCTGAGGGCGAAGTAGGGCTCTCTCCCGGACCCCAGCCCTCCAGCACTGTGACTCCAGTACAGCCCTGACACAAGGACTTCCCTTACCTGCTGCTTTTCAGGGACCTGCCCTTACACGGTAGCTTCCCACTGCTGTATTAACCCTCCACCTCTTTTGCTACCCATGGGCAACTGGGACAGCACGCATCTCCGTGTCTCAGCTCTCCTATTCCCATTCCTTCTTCCTCTGCCTGGGAAATGGTCCTTCCCACAACGAGAGTGCTTTATGTTACCAAATGATGGGGAACAGGACAGATGAACAAGAATGGTGGTGCAGGAGAAGGAAAGCTTTGCTTGAAGACCAAGGCAGAAAGCTCCCCTGCCCAGTACATGGTGATAACTTGTAGCCCATCAGCTTTCTGAAGTATATAAGTCATGTCCTTCGCAGAGGACAACAGAGGGTTCCTTCTACTGAGACTCTGCCCTGACTGCTCAGGACCAGAGATAAAGACCTCGCATTTCTTTTTATTTTTTATTTTTTAAATCAGGGGCCTTTGCCAGAGGCCAAATGCTCTCTTGTTTCTGTACCAACACTCTCACGTGCCCATCTTCAACTGGAGTTCACAGCAACGTCCTCAAGGATACGATGAACTTCCAAAATGTGCAATACTGTTTGATCTTTCATCACTGTGCTTCAAAAATGCACTCTGAGGGAAATATAAATCTGAACTATTGACAGAAATCCCCCCCTTTTGTTTGCAATCCAGTCCCAGCATCGCTAGTAGCAGTTGAATTCTACCTCAAAGCTAAAAGGCCGAGCAGAAACTAGCTGTGCCTGGTTTGTTTCTAGGAAGCACCCTCACATGAAACTCCACTCAAAGAAGGCCAAACCCAAAAACCTCTTTCAATGCATGTGGCTACTTGGCATCCCATCTGCTCTAAAGGTCTACTGTTGCCACTGGAGTTGACAGGATTAATATTGAAAGAACTTTTTTCTTTGAAAAAAAAAATCCATCCTGTAGACAGGGTAGAAAGTTTTAGCCTCTTGTGGTCAAGGCTGGCTGATCCTGGTACCTACATTCAGGGCTGCCTCGGCAAGTGCAGAGCTGTTTAATTATTGACAAAGAAGAAAGTCCTCCAACCAGGCTATGCTTCATTTTAGGAAGAAAAAACAACTCTATCTAAACTGGCAGTGCTTGAAAGTTCTGCTTCTTTGTATTTTTAACATCAGTGCACATAAAGAAAATACAAGGCCCAGCCTGAACAGTAGCAACGAGTGCTTAATATTCTCTTTGCATAACCCTAACAAATCAGTGCATGATTTAAAAATGTCACTGCACATCTGTGTTTGGTGTGTGTTGCTGCAAAGTGGGGCAGGAGGAGGGGGAACGTGAAGAGAAAAGCAGTAGAGATCCTGCAAGCTATTTACCTCTCTGCTGAATAATTTCCCTGGCACTTGCTGCAAAGCAGGGATGAGTGCTGAACTCCTGCATGGCCAGGAGGGTGCCTCTGCAGGAAGGCTCCAGGTCCTGCTGCAGCACTTGGCCTCTGAGAGAGCACTGCTGCCAGGGGCTGTTAGGGGCTGCCCATAACCTCTGCTGCTTCACGTGCAGATAATATCTGTGAGACCTTGCCTTTCTGCAGGTTTACAACAGTAACAGCTAAGGTTTGCAATGAAGGGTGCTCAGAATTAATCTTCTAATTCTTATTTTGGTGGCAAAAGAGAAGCTCCAGGGTTTTTTTCCAGCAAATCTGCTTTTATTGCTTTAATGAGGAAGCATGGGGTCTGCTCCCTCCATACATCCCCAGAATACAATTCATAGCCCATTAAGCAGCACTTCCACAGATCGTAACTGACTTTGGATGAGACCTGGCTTGCCAGAAAAGACAGGAGCAGACGCAGCTTCGCACACCAAATCACCCACAGCTCTCTGGGAGCACAGTTGTTTTCCTGATGAGTGCCTCTGGGGCTTCCCCAGCTGCTCCCACTAGCAACCTGACGTACTTCACTTGTGTCCCAGGCACTGAACAAATTCTCAGTGGGTTGAACAGAAAGTACCATCATCTCATGGTGATAGGCCACCATGTGCCTTTCAAAATGTGAGCAGAGAGACGTTCTGGAGAAATGTGTACTGCTTGTGCTGTCCAGCTCCAGAGATAAATAGAGGACAAGTCTCCATGGCTGCCAGTCTGGCACCTCTCATGGGTAATAAAATATGCTCGACGCTTTTCAAGCTTTTCTACAAATAATCAGAACTGTTTGTCACTACGTTGAAGGAATTAGGGTTTTTAGACACTGCTGGAATGATTAAATAGAGGCCTTTCTTTCAGAAGGGCATGAAATTTAGCTGAAAAGCAGGGTTTGTGAGTTTTCCGCTGGGCAGACAAACTAGCCAGGACAAACTAGCAGGAAGAAAGGCAGGCTCTCCAAGGGGGCGGATTTCCCCACGTGGCATAGGAGCACAAAGCCCACTGACCTTGAGCATGGTGGCTGCTCCTAAGCCTGCCCGTGCTGCTGTGTGGGATGAAGGGGACAGAGAAGACACATTACAGTGAGTCAGTCAGCCTCTGGGACACGTAGGAGGGTTGTGGCAACTCCCATGGCAGCATACAAGAAGGGAGAGGACTGAGGGCCAACCCGGGAAGAGACATTAAATTCTCGGTGAGGGGGACGGTGGTGGGACATGAAGGAGAAGTTGCTACAGGAGCTGCCAGAGAATGGACTAAGTGAGTAGTGCTGAGGAAATGGTTCTGTAAGTTGTCAGCACAGAAGCGATCACTGAAGTGTGCAGCAGGATAAAGCTACCTAGGGAAAAAGTGAGGAGTGAGGAGAGGGACTTGGGCAATGTCCTAAGGAAGGCTGATAGTAGGCAGGAGAAAAGCACTGAAAGAAGACAATGCAGGAACACCTAGAGAGGTAGGATGAAAGCCAGGAGCGTGAAAGGCTCTGGAGGACCTCGGGAAGAAACCTTTTCAATAAAGGAGGAATGATCCACATCAAAGGCAGGCAACAGGCTGGGAAGGAGGCTTCAGAGTGTGCCAGGAATAACAACTGTGCCTCAGCTCATGTTGTGTTCCCTCTCCCCCTGCAGCACCATCCTCTTCTTTACATTTCATTTGTAAACTCTTCAGGGCAGGGACCTGGGCCTCCTCCCTGTCTAGCAGTTCAAGCAATCATTTGCTGTTCATACCAAGAATATTAATTGGATGAAATGCATGTGTGCTTTTAAATACAGGGGGGTGATATATACCTGAAACCACATTGCCATTGATTCACTCGTTGTACTGCCACCCGAAGAGTTCAAAACCCTGCATCAGGTCCTTGCCCTCCTTCCCCTCTATGGAAATTGGGAGGCTGTATCAGAGAAGAAAAGAATACATCATGGGAGAAAAGAGGGAATTGTTTCAGCTTCTGCTTTTTCAGTTTCCCAGGATCACCCCCAACACAGATGCAATAATCTCAGCACAAACATTCAACCTTAAATGCACATAAAATGCGCTTGTAATTCTGCAGAACCTGGCTACCGTCTCTCTCTTCACTCACTTTTGCTCTCCTGCTGCCACAGAAAGCCTCCTTTCCATGCTGGCTGGAGGCCTCCAGCACCTACCATGCACCTCAACTTGCAATGGCAACTTGCAAGATCCCAATTCTTCCAGCCCCTGCCTATGCAGTAAGAGGTGTGTTCAGCCCAGAGAGTCTTTAAACATATTCCTAAATATTTATGCTGTAGTTAGCAGTGATCCAGGAAGGAATTTAAGTGTTTCTTAGTGTGTCTCTAGCTCCAGTGGCACTTAAAGCATGTACATAAGGGCTTTGCTAAATGCGAGTGGGCCTTAATGCACACTTAATTTCTTTGCGGTCTGGGCCCAAACGTTTGCCTATATTGCAGTGATCAAGCTCTGTCTCTTGATTTCCTGTCTGCAGTACAGGGATAAAGAGAACAGATGATGATGTGTGATGGAGACCCCATTGGCCTGACCTTGGGATTGCTGAATAACTCATGACTGGCAAAATCCTGGATTGATTTCAGTTGGATTTTATGAGGCATGGAGCTGGAAAGACTGATTTTTTTTCCCTCCTCATTACATGGCAATGACTAGCCTAGCCATGGTTCCTCATCCCGCATTCAGTATTTCCCATGTCTGCTGGATGCCAAGTACTTTCTTTCTTCTGTTCCTAGTGCCCTGGTTTTTAACCTTTTTTAATTTGTAGACCCTGCATATTTTCTAAGGTAGAAGTGCCCCTCTTTAGAAATTCAGTAGCCATGGGCCTGTCCACACAGGACAGAATTTATGACAATGCTGAAACTAGTTTTTCTTGCTGCTTTCTACAGACACTTTCAGGTCCGTAGAGAGCAGAGTGCCGAGCACTGCCCCTGGCTCCTACAAAGGCTCTTGTCTGCACCCAGTTTCAAGTGGCACCAATGACCATCAGTATGTGAAAAACATTGTTTGGATTTAGACTGGGACAAAGTCCCTGTCAACCAAAACTCCTTATCATTTTGCCTTCCCTGTTTAAGTGAAACTATTCTCGGCTCTTGGTAAATTCAAATTTTAACACTACAGATTTTCTGCAACAGAACACTGCCTTGATAACCATTTAGTATGTAGACGAGGAAGCAATTAATAGCGAGCAACAAAGAGGAAAGAAGATTACTGCCTTTTAATCTTTCATTTATTCTGTGGATAGCTAATAATTACTTAAACATTATGGCCATTTACTATTACTTGCCAAGTTTCACAAAGCCCAGTTTCTATAATCATCTTTGAAAATAGTAAAGGAAACTACATATCTAATAGAAAGAAGCAGTTTCTGAGGGTATAGTCACAGAAATTCTAGACCACATAGTAAAGGTTTTTAGGCACCTGCCACTCACTAAAACCAACAAAAATTAGACACTGTTAATGCTCTTCCAAATCTGGATCCTCATGACTACAGTACTTGCTGTCAAGTGTTATGATGGTAGAAAGCTGAGATGAAATTAAAGCCTACATCTACTCACAAGGGGCACAAGCTGTTTCTCTGTAGTTGCTTTTATTTTTATTTTTAAACCAGAACTGCAGGACAAGCCTTTTCTTCCCCTTGCCACAGTGTTAATAGAAGCCATGTTTTCAGCTCTGATAACAGTAAAAAAAAAAAAAAAAGTGTGGCAAACCAGTTGTGACTTATTTGCTTAGTATCAAAAGCCACAGAATAAAACGTGTAACATCTGTGTCTTCAGCTGCCATTGTGGGGCTCAGACCTCTCCTTCCGCCAGACAGCAAGAGAGGCCACGACAGCAAACTGGCATGTACAGTCAGAGCTGGAGAGCGGCCACGGACCAGAGGTGAGAGCCGGGTGCTGGGCCCCAGCAGTCCAAGCTATTTCTGGTTTTGCTACCGGCTGGGTGAGCACGAGGGAGCTGCTCGCGGCGGTGAGGCTGAAAGTCTTTGCTGGCACAAATCACCTGCTTTACATTCTGCGAGGGGTTTGCTGTGGCTTTGCAGAGGGTTTGCATGGCAGGTGGTGCCCGATTGTCCTCTGCGCTCTGCAGGCTTAGCTGGAGCAGCCTGGGCATGCAGGTCAGTCCAGAAGAGCTCAGACCTGCTGGTCTTCCAGGTAAGCCACAAAATCTGCCCCTTTTCCTTGGGTTTTGTCAAGGGAGGGAAAATACAGCAGCAGTGATTGGCAGGAGGCAAGCTGCTGCTGGGTGAGAGCTTTATGTCATTGTCTCCTTTAATTTCACCATCACTAGCTATGTCAGTGAGTTTAAATATGAGCAATGGTGTTGCTCAGTATTGTCAAGGGCATGCAGAGCCCCAGCCTGGTATCTAAATGAAATCCACTGAAAAATGACTAAACAGGATTAGCACAACCTGAGTGCAGATACAACACACACGCATGCTCATGAATCATCCTACACCTATGTGCAGAGGTGCAACAGCCCACATCAGAGACAGCAGAAGAAACTGGTGTTGGCATAACGGGATCAAGCCCTTCCTCCAGGCAGGGCATTGACTGTAGCCCCCTGCGAGGGCAAACGCAGCCCTGTAAGGGTGCTCCCACCCAGGCAGGTGCCTCCGGACAACTAAGGAACTGGTGCATGGCAGGGCTGGCGTGGTGCGGGGGGCTGACCTTCCATCCGCTCGCCCCTGCCGCAGCCCCTCTGCTGGGGCTGGCCGCAAAAGCTCCGAGGGCTCCTGCACCTCAAAGCCATCATGCACATGTGGGTGAAATCCCTCTCTGTGAGAACCCCTGGAAGCCAAGGAGGGAGGAATGAAACTCTCACGAGCTTAGGGTCCTGCTGCAGGCAGCTGCCCGCGATGTGGTCTGCTCAGGCTGCAGGCAGGGAGCTGGTGTTGCAGGCAGAGCCGTTCACACAGGAGCAAGACCTCCTCAGGGGAGGGCCCCAAATTCTGCCATTTGTTTCCCTTTTCGATCTGACAGGGCAGAGACAGATTTTATCGAGCTGCTGAGCAACTCGTGAGGCCTGTCTACTCACCGAGGCTTTTCTGAGAGCGTGGGTTGAGAGGTTTATTGGATCAGGGGATAATTTAGTATCCATTTTTCACAGCATGTCCATTCATATTAACCTGCCCTCACAGTCTGTTTCCCTCCCTGCCACCCCTGGGTACTGCAGGGATAGGAGTGGAGGGAGAGCCTTGTCTCTGGCTGTTTGTTTGCGGTGGGAGTCCTGGGTCCCCAGGAGCAATGTGCTCCTGCAGCATGGGCAGGAGTGTGGGGCTGGGTCACTTTACTGGCACCACCGCTCCCTTTTTTCAGGGTGGGAGGAAGGGGGCACCGATGAGATCTGTCAGCCCACCCCCCAAATGCCGCTCTCCTACCCTGCACCAGCTCCTCCCAGCAGACAGGAGGGGGTATTTCTAGAAGGCACATTAACCGTAAGAGAACCTGTGCCTCCCGGACAAAGCTGTCCACCCCACCAGTCAGGAGACACACGAACATGCCTCTCCTCCTGCCTGGCTGCTGAGGACGACCCACAAGGAGATGGGCAGAGCTGCTCTGAGTTCAACATTGGGTACCCCAGGTTTCCCCTGCTTGAAAGCCTTTACCGCTGCACACCTGCTCCTTTAGACAACGGTACAAGTTCTCCCCAGGGGTCATCTGAAGCAACAACCTATTGCATCAGCCCCCCTCAGGGGGGCTTTGAATGTGATGAGCTGGTTGCCTTTTGAAGAGTCCCCCATAGCTACCTTTGATCCAAAGCTCACCTAGAGTTCTCACTTGGAGGGAACATCAAAGATGACAAGAAGAGTTTCTAGGGAACATCAAGGATAACAAGAAGAGCTTCTACCACTACATTAGCACTAAAGGCTAAAGAGAGAAGATGTAGGCCCATTGCTGAATAAGGAAAGTGATTTAGTGACACAGGGCACAGATAAGGCTAAGGTACTCAATGCCTTCTCTGTCTCAGTCTTCATCAACAAGGTCTCCCAGGCCTCTGGGCTTAGAGGAAAACTACGAGCAAGCGGATAGGCATTGACTCTGGGATTGCCTGAGAGATCTTGCTCTCTTCAAGTCCATGAGACCCAACAGTTGCATCCAAGAGTGCCAAGAGAGCTGGCCCGCGTCCTTGCAAGGCCACTCTCTAACATCTTTGAAAGACTGTGGAGGTCCAGGGATTTCCCTGACAACTAAAGGGAGGCAAATGTGAAGCCTGCCTATACCTATAGGAAGGTCATCAAGATAAAGGGAACTGGGAGCTTCACCAGTGTGTGTGGCAGGAAAACAAGAGACAACAGGCATAAATTGAAACAAGAGAGATTCAGACTAGATGCAACAAAAAAAAATTCCCCATGAGGAAAGTCTGGCAGTGGAGCAGGCAGCCCAGGAGGCTGCACAGGCTCCGTCCTGGGAGGTTTCAAGCCCCAACCAGACACAGCCCTGAGCAGCCTGGTCTGGCCTGGGGCTGACCCTGCTCTGAGCCTCCCAGGATCCCATCCAGCCTGAATTATGCTGTGATCCCATGCTGAGTTGAATTGGACAGTAACAGTAGGAAATTAAAAATACAGAAATATAATCCTACTGTTGACACAAATAGCCTCAATTCTCCAGACTGCTTTCGTTCTCAGTCTGCTCTGACTTGTTCAGGAAGCCAGACTAGCTCCCAGCCAGGGCAGCAGTACAGATCTGTCCTCACTACTCCTTTGCCAGTCCGAAGGCTTGAGGCTGCTGCTGCTGAGAAAAGTGTCAGATGTGTACAAAGCAACTGCAGAGGCTGGCTGCTTCTTTGAGGAACCAGTTGCCATCACCTCCACTTCTTTTCTGAACTCCCTTTCTTCCTTCCCTCTTGCATTGCTCCTTCAGTAAAAACCCAAAGAGGAAAGCAAGACCCCAGGACTCATCTTACAGGCTCTGTGTCCCGCCTCTCCCTGTACCCCTCCACTCCCTAAACCTAGAGGAACTTCTACCAGACCACAGTCCCTCTCCTGGGGCGTAACGGCAGTGCCCTGCAGCAACTGCAAGGTGAGCAGCCTAACAATATTAAAGGTCCTTTCACCCTCCTTCCTAGCTGCGGCTGAGGCTATGCACAGCTCAGCGAGCCATCAGGAGCAGGAACCTCATCATGAGCAGCCCTGGCCAGAGAGACAATTTTGAGGGAAGGCTACAGCAACCTCATGCTTAGAAAAGACGCTTGAACTCCCCTCCTAAGTGGTCATGGAAGCTATTTTCATCTTCAGCTGCTGCAGATTTGTTCCTGGGATGGTGGCTGCACCGAGTGGCTGACACAGACCTGAGAATCAATCAAAAGTAATTGAAACAGAAGAGGCTCAGCAATCAACCTATTAGGCTGCTGGAGCCAGAAAAATGCCGCTATGAGGAGCCAGAGAAAGGGGAACCGACTTTCCTTCTGAAAACTTAATGTGAGGAAGAAGCTTCAGCTGTGCTGTCTTTTCTTACAAGAAGAATGAAAATCTGTGGAATGCTCTTTCTGTGTATTTTTGTCCCCTTTAATGGGAAGGGGAGAAAGGAAAGAAACCATTAAACCCTTAGCTGTAAAAAATGCCATCTCGTTCTCTTTTCTTTCCTTCATTCCCCCCCTCCATATGCAATAAAATGATTCTTTGCTCTCAATTGTTGTCTGCTGTGGCAGCGGTTGGAATGGGCTTTGTTTTTCTTCACTTCACTGCTCCTCACCGGAGGACTTCGCTGGCTGCAGCAACCTATTAAGCTGGTTGCTGGCTCTCTTCTGTCAGAGTGGGAGTTGCTGCCAGAGTCCGGTTATTTCCAAACGCCTGCGTGAACCGGCTCCCGCAAAGCCAGACCTCGGAGCCGTCGACAAGAGCGTGAGCCGAAGTATTAGGGGGTTGCCAACCTCCGCTAATTAACAGTGTACACCCCTCCACCATCCCTTACCCAGGTTTCACAACCTTCTGGCAGGTGCCCCAAGGGGATTTACAGCACTGAGCTTAAATATTTCATCTAAATCATTAGAGCAAAAAAGAAAAATTAAATGTGGTCTTTAAAAAGGAGGAGGAAAGCTTAACCACTTGCATTCATGATAAGGCATATGCAAAGAGAAAATGTAGCACTGAAAATTCAAATTTGGAGAGGACTGCTGTGTATGCCAGTAAAGCAATACCTTACCAACCTTCTCAGAGAGCTGAAGTCCGAAGGGCCACCCAGTCCTCTCTCCTACACAGGTAGCGTGCTGAGCTGAATTACTTTGGTTACAGAGGATGTACTGACTTGACCCTGATACCAGAGACTCTTGTTGACTCTGAATTCTGCGCAACGCATCTTTGGTTAGATGCGGTTATGAAACATAATAACCCCTACTACTGTCTAGATGAGTCTTCCCCCCACATCAATTTCTAATTAATTTGAAGGGAATGAAAACAAAGTTTCCCTTTTTCCTCCTCACCTAGACAATACAGCATGGCAGGGAAAGGGGATAGATGTAGTATTATGATTGAGGCTTTTATTTTGATCTGTGCAGTGGGAACAAACTAGCTGACCAAGGGGATTTGCTTTCAGTTCTGGGGTGATTAGAGCAGTTCTACCTTGTTCACACTGCCTATGAAGAGCCTGGATGTGCAATGTTTTATGTGCTCCTGGCAGTCCCCTACACCAGGGACATTTCCACGGGCTGGGCAGGCTGTGGAGAGGGCACTTACGACAGTGAGGTTTACTCAGGGGGCTTCTACCTGACAGTGGTGTTACAGAGTCAAAGGGAAATATGTCCTGGGCTCTACAGAGCAGTGCTCCAAGTTTTATCAGTACTTGCTGCCTTCTGAGTGTACCACTGAAAATGTCTAGGCAAACTGCAGGTTTGGGGGCCTTAGCAATTCACACCTGCATCTAGCTAGTGTCTGTGCAATGGTACAAGCACTTTTCAGATTCACCATCAACCACAATTTATGTGAGGGATGTGCTCTCCCTGTGGGCTTAAGCAATAACACTCCAAACACACTTTCAGAAAGACTATTGCTTTCATGAGAAGTTTACATGAAATAGCAGGGGGACTGAAAGGGGTATCAGGAATCAGAGGCTGAAATTGTGTCCTAACACTGCTAAGAGAAAAAAAATCAATTTTTTTCCCACTAAACCCCTATAGCAGTGCTTGATCCAGTATTACCCTCCTCCTAGGGAGCAAAGACAATGATGCCATGCACTGCTCAGGAGTAATGCTGGAGTAATATGGGACCTCATAATTGCAGGAGATCTATGTCCTAAAGCAAGCCTCCCCTGCAAATGCTGAGTCATCAGAAATGCAATGCCCTTCTGCCATCATCTGCAAACAGCATCTGAAAGAGGTGTGATTAGAGCACAGTTTGGAGCTGGGACCATCTGAATTCTGATGCTGGTTCTGATATGTCCCTCACTTGCACCTGGGGAGTGTTTAATAGGGCTCAGATGTTCAGAGGTTCTTAACATCTGTCACTCAAAGACTTTCAAATGCATCGTGGGTACTTACATCCTCAAATAAAATGATATTTAACCTTCTGAAAACAGGCAGAAGAGGAATTAAGGTTAGTATTTGTAATGTGCTTTTAAGAAGAAAAAGGACTGAGTATTACTTTTAGTTCTTCATTACTTCATGCAGTAGAAAGCTCAAAGATAGAAAGATGAACAGCAGGATAGGACTGATATTAGTACTGGGAGTGTTCTTGGGTCATTTCTAGTTTTTTATGGGTGCCTTTATCAAATAAGTGGATGGATTATATGCACCATGAAGGAATCATTCTGGACAGGTGATGTTTGTTCCATCAAAGGGACACTCTCAAAGGACATGCAAAGTCCCCTAAACTTTCCAGGATTAGCAGTGAGTGACCTAATATCTCCTCCCACCACTGGTGCCTAACACTTTACAGAAATTTATGCACAGAATGTGACAACTTGTCATGAAATGCTCAACTTCATGTATCCCATTTTCCTGTAGAGTTCTCTGCATAATATATAAACAGAGGGGGGTGGGGGAAATCTCTCTGAAAGCTCCTGCCAACTCACATCTATTTCATTCTTGTCTTTTGAAAAGAAACCTATTCCAGATGGTTTATCATTAGAACTTTTTATATCTCTGACGTTATGAAAAAACGGGAAAAAAATATGTAAGGTCAGTTCTAACACAGCCTGGATGCCCTCCTGAGAACTTTCCTTACTGAACCTGGGCCTGTAGATGTGTGTCCACCACAGGAACCAGTGGACTGCCCCAGGTCAATACAGCCAGCCATCGGACATTGCTGATGAGGCAGGATTTGGGCCAGCCTGTGACTGGGCAGTTTGTTTTCCTGTCCTCAAAGATCTTACTCTTCCCAGGGCTTGGGCACCCAATGTACCACATGAGCAAATATGCTCGGACCAATGCAGGCAAGGTCATCCTTGCTCTGACCTGGGCAAGCTGTCCACATTTATATCAAGAGTCCCATGACACTCTACAAACAATATAGTGAACAGGAGCTGCAGTATCTCCCCCTGAACTGCATGCCCTCCTGTGTGTCAGGACTGCAGCCGGGCAGACAGCCAGCACACTGAGGGATGTTCTAAGCAAGGCCTCTGAGACAAACCTCTGCTTTCAATAAAGTGCCACAGAATTTTTAATGCCCATGCAGAGCAGGCAGCTGTTACCCAAAGGACATTCTCCACCCTAAAATTACATGGAAATTATTTGCCTCTGAAGCTATGTTTAGCCTACAGAGATTCAAACATATAATTCTAGGATATCTAGTTATTTGATTAAAATGCTAATATAGCCACATAACTGCTAATGCTGCCAACCAACCGGACTCCCTAGGGCAGCGCTGTATGTTTGCTTTTCGTGTCTCACTCTAAGCCAGAGTCTCACCCTAAATCGGGGGATCGTGATCACTGCTTTAAACTCAGGGGTTCAACCTCCCCAGCACAGTGACTCAGAAGAGCAGCCAGCTCAAAGGCTGGAGAGGATGCACAGACATTTGCCCACTGCTTCATTCCAGGCAATTTCCCTCTCCCACTATGAGCTCCCGAGCAGCAGAAGTTGTGGCAGGTTGCTGAGGAAGTTATGCCTGCTGAGGAGGCACCTCTTCCACTGAGAAACTGCAATTTTTTAAAAGGAGCAGCTAAGTATGTGAAGGGGTGCCACGAGCTTTCCCCCAGAACTTTTTTTAATTGCCTTTTGCTCACTGTCACTACAAGGACTGGGAATTGTGCCTTCAACATTTTCCCTGTGAAGAACAGCTCTCATTTTATCCAAAATTACCTCTGTCCAACTTGATTTGAAATTTGTGATTTGTCATAGTTAATTATTTCCACTGAAAATCCAGGTACCAAGATGCTCAAAACCAATATTAAATATGAAGGAACCCACTGCACATCATTTTAAGCTCCTGATATGAACAAACATCCCTTCATCCTACATCCTTTTCCTGCCTCAGGGTCTCAGCAAAGAACTACGCCCCAGCAATACTACGTGATTTTATGATAAATAGATCTAAGTTCTTCTTCTAGTGATTCCTGGGGTTTGTCACAGCTGCTATTCATTTTTTAATAGCCCCTTTTGCTGAGAGGGCACAGAAATGATGACCATCCTGATGGTGTCAGTCCTAGTGCTCCAGCCTGACAGCAGGGACTGAGCACGAGGCCGGAGATGCTCTGTGCTTCACAGTATCCGTGTCTGTATAAGCTGTCTCATCGCTGGCTCCGCAGGAATAGGGAGAGAGTCTGAGAAGGTACTTTTTCAGAAGAACAAGGAGGGGAAGGATGAGTGTACATGCCTGATTAGTTACAGGCAATTAAACACGTCTAGCTTCCCCTTGCCTCTCATCCCTAACCTCCAGCCAGTGGAACAGCTCGCCTAGCAGAAATCCAGCACAGCCATCTCCTGATGCACGAACCCTATATCCCCTCACCTTTATAATACGGTGCCTGAACTTTTTCACCCCTGGGCATCAAGGCACTTACACCCACAGGAGAGTGAAGCACCTCAGGACTGTAAGGAAGGAGATCATGCCTTCCCTGCCGACCGATCCTGCCTCTAACCCGCTCCCTGAAGCTGCCATTGCTCATCTTGAAGCAGAGCAGAGGCAGCTTTCAGAGATACAGGGTTGCAAGAAACTTCTGTCACCCTCTGGTTTGCAGGCCTGTGGGCTTCCCTGGCTTCACACTGATTTGACCCAGGGCACTTCCCTTACAGAAACATTCTGTCTTGACCTAATTTAAAAACTGCTTTTGCTCCAGCACCTGTCCTCCCTGAAACTTTTCTTGACCAAGAGCAGAGCAGTCTCAGGGGTTCTCCCATAGGGGAGAGGCTGCTGTCCTAGGGTGGGAAGGATCATGGTGCTTGTCCCCTTCCTCCTGTCCTTCCCCAGGGACTGCCATGTAGCCTCCTAAGACCCTATCATCCCCTCCCCCCTAGAGTTTCTAGTACTGTGGCCAAGCTCTCCAACAAAAGTCTCACCAGGGCTGGGTATCATCCCCACCCACGCTCCCCATCCTGCTTCTTCTGCCACTTCCACCTCCAGGGAACAGGCTCTAGACTGCTCCTGCCAGCGAGGAAAGCAGCCTCTTGCTGTTTAAGGAAAGAGGTGGGTGGGGAAAGAGTCCCTCAAGCTATGCAGAGAGGTAAAATCTGCAGTCAGAACTGCAAAAGCTGTTCCTCCCCAGTGTACTTGTCCCTTCCAGGCCACAGCCTTGGCCTTCTCCCCAGAATATGTTTGACCCTGCTGTGTTAGACCCTTCCCCACCTGAGACTCCCAGACCACCTGGTCCATTAACAGAAGAAAAGGAGATGTGTCCAGTACTTCTCTGGCATTACCCACCACCTGCTCTGTCCATTGAGCACCTGGGCATGCTTTCACATCCCAACAGATCTGCAGAAGAGGGTCACACGTCAGCATCCCCCTGCCACTCCCTGGGCTACTTTTTGCATCAGGAGCCCTCCCTAGTCTGACAGAAAATTGCATGTGTCACAGATGATCTTTTTCTCCTTCCAGCTGCCACTCTTCCTACTACTGCCGAAGCCGTAGTGAGAGCTGGTGAGGCCAGTACTTATTTCATTACAGCCGGTACCTCTTCCAAACAGGGTACAGATACATGGATGGAAAAGACAGAATAAAAAAGTCCATAGGATTAGTCTTACTACAGCATGTAATTGTGTTTGAACATGGTCACCACCAAAAAATCACTACAGCTGAACACATTTTAGCTTTAAGTGCACGCAAGAGCAAATTGGGATCAATTTTAACCCCTGTGTTGCCAAGTCTCATCATTTTACCAAAGACCTTGTGATACCCAATACTCTTTAAAGCCTGCGTTCCGAGATTCGGGTTACACGAGAATTTCACCTCGGTCTCTTTTCCACATATACTTCTTTGTGTCTGCTTTTTGTCTCCCTCATACAGCTTCCTGACTTTGTGAACCTCAAAGTTTCAAAAAATAGACAGATACCCTCTTCCTCACTGAGATTTTTTACCTCATGACCAAGGGGGGCAGCTGGACTTCTGATTTTACACTAGTTGGACTTCGCAGTACTATAAGCACAGCAACTCAAATACAGACAACGCATAAACTTCCAAAATGCCTTTTCCTCACAGATTCTGTGCCAAAAACCATGTCTAATGTGGTGCCAAATAGCACAACAAACACAATGGTGTTCAGATGTGAGAAAACATTGAACTGAAGGCAGACCTTAGCACACAGAAGAGGGTTAAAAACAAGAGTTAAGAAGCTGAAAGCATCCTTACCTTTTTCTAAGGTCTCTCTTCATGCCCAGCATCTCACGTCATGGCCCAGATATACCTCACACAGCCCAAACCTTCTGTCCTGCTCTCCCTGCGTGTCTTTTTAGCCATCTGCTGTAAGTTGCTTTTACACAGAATAAAACCGAGTTCTACTCCAAGTTATGTGCTGTCAATCCAAAGCATCGGCTCACTCTGTTTAACTACAGGCATGGGGAACATTAGAAACTATTTCCATAAAAGGGTACTAGACTGTGATTTGATACAGGGGTCAGCTTAGAGGACATGGTCTAGATTTGACCAAGACAGAGTTTAAAAGTGGTCTGGATAAATGGAGTTTCTCTGTAGAGTAGACAAGGTTAGAGGTCAGCCTTTGCAGAGAAAGAAGAAAAGAGTACTGATCCAACTAGGTAATTTCTGCAAAAAGCAGACTTATTTATCAAAAACTGAATTGATCTAGCTCGCACAACATTAAAGCCAAAGAATAAATAATAAACAGCACCTCCATTTGTCACATAGTAAAAAGAACAAAAGTGCACAACTGGGAAAATGTAATTTGGAGGAAAGTCCAATACGGAAAAAAATAAGGCAGAGTTGCACTAGTGAAATAAAACCAACCTGTGATTTATTAGCTACTATTGTGTGCTCTGTGCTGTATTTCTTTATTCAAATAAAGCCCTGTGCAAATTCCTCTGAGATGACTTTTCAGCAACATTTAGCACATTGCAAGGCAGGGCTTGAGGGTCACGAGTTCAAGAAAGGACTTGTGTTCCTCTGTCCTCCAGCCACCTGATCTGAGCTACAGACATGACTTATTCAGCTGTGGTGATGCTGCTGGTGGGAGGGAATAGTCTGCCTTGTGCATTAGCGTCTCCTGTAAATTATCTTAGGAACAAGACTGATATAGCTACAGACTGAAGCAGCATTTCAGCTGTCCTAGGCTGGAGGGAAGCTACAGCTGATGACAAGAAAGGGAAAGAAGCAAGGAAGAGAGAAAAATGTAATTTTGGAGGGTGCAGTATGAAAATTTTAACTGCATTATTTGCACAGGCCAAACAGCAATAAAACACAAACGTGTTGGAATAGCTTATTCTCCTCTGGCTTCAAGCAATGCAGGAAGATCTGCTGTTGGGTCTCCCAATGCCACTTTTTTTTTCCCCCGTTTTATTATTAGCCTCCTACATTTTCTCTGCCTTTAACGGTAAATTGCTTTCCAATCAGCATGCTGTGACAAGGCTAACCAGAGGCAGCCAGAGCCTGTGCAGTGCAGGGCCCAGGCAGGCGGTGACGACTCCTATTCACAGCAGTGACACCTCCATGTTATTTTTCTTACCTTCCATGACCCTTTGAGATCAGGGGGCCCTGACCATAATGCTCAGGCAGTGAAAAAACACAAATCCTGCTGGACTTGCAGCTGGGGGAGAAACAACCTCAGGAACTGGGAAAGGAGCTGTCAGCCTTCATTATTAATATCCAGCTGTTAATATTTAATGTCATAAAACCGCAGCTCCCTCCGCAGCCTAGTCATCAGACATGCAGGGGTCACACCAGCCAGAATCCTTTAGACAGACGATTCAATGTCCCTGTACTTTAGCTTCATGCCAGGACTGCTAAAGGTGTTCTAGATGTATTTGAGATTAAATGCTAGAGCTTTAATAAAGCCTGAGATTAAAAAAAAAAAGGAAAAGGAAAAAAAGGTGGTTATGTTCCTGCCTTCCCAGCCAGCTCTGCTCTTCAGCGCTGACCCCATCCACTAAGCCAAAGGGCACCTGCAGCTGGCAAAAAATAAACAGCGCTGGCCAAAGCAAGAGCGAGTTAGCATAGCATGGACGTCACCCACCGCTGCAGCTGAATCTGCAGGACCAAATCACTGCCCTAGGCTTGGTGTCCTGGCACAGAGGAAAGGTTTGAACACAAGGTAAAGAGAGGGACAAGATTTAAATCCTTTAGACTACTAAAGCCAGACGATGCTACGTTAGGAAAAAGACCATCTAGTCCACCCCAGTCTGTGTTCCTGGGCAGTGTGGCACACGCTGAGTGCAAAGCAAAGCACGCTAGGAAATTATATTGAATGTCTGATCTCTTAGCAGATGAAGGGAGACAGAGAGAGGGCCTCTATCACAGGGGGCAGGCAAGGGGCATTTTAGTGGTTATTTTCAGAGCCTTCGTCCTTACAGCTTCACAGAAGGGTCAAACACCAATGTCGCTAGCAGGCAGTTTCCCTCTCGCAGGAGCGGGAGTGCAGCACCTCTGCTGGCACAGAGCCACAGGTCCTGTTCCCCCCCTGCAGATCCCAGGCTCTCCCTGCTAGCAGTTCTGCTTGCTCTGCCAACATTGCCACTAAAGCTGCCTCGCAGTATTAATTTTTAAAGACTCCTTCCTCCTCCCGGGCATAGATTCAGAGACAGCTCCAGAAGCCCACACATACATACCAGCACAGCGTAGCAGCCAAACGCGTCAAACGAGATTTTAAGGGAGAATGGGGGAATAAAAAGCACAGCCAGAATGTTTTGGCACGCAGCGCAAAGATAAGCGTGGCACCCCGTGCTACATCTGCTACTCCTTGGCCTTTCCTGCCTCTCCTGTTTCCACCTGTAAGCTCAAGATTGATTTCTTTCTTTTTTTTACAGAGCAGTGTAGTCAGAGGGGCTGGAGCACTCCAGGCAATGAAGAAACATAAGTAATGAGAATCCTCCAAGTTATGTTAGTCAGCACGACGTGAAGACAGCTGAGACGGTCCACAAAGAATCGGTCAGATCCAGCAGAGCTCATTAGCTCTGGCTTGGGGCTACTTCTGCCAGACCTAGGGTAGCACGAGGTCCCAGGTGTCTCCGAGCTGCACTCTAGGCTCCAGGCCGTCGCATCAACCCAGCGCCGGCCTTTGCTGGCACTGTGGCTCAACATAGCACAGCCGCTCAGCTAGGTGAAGTGCTGCAGAGCTCTGCAGAGCATGATGCAGAGATACCCAAGTGGGTCTTCAGAAAGCAACCTGGATGCAGCAGTGCCTGTACTGAGATGGAGCTATAAAACCTAGCTGGGCTTGAGCTGGCTTTATGCAGTGCCCTCAGGTGCCTCTATCCTCCAGCCCCAACTTGTGTTTTGGGGAACATAGTGCAGAGACACCCCAATGGCCCTGCCTGTGAAGCCGTCTCGGGTTTGCAGAGATTAGTAGTGCAGACTCAGCACTCTGGAACACACAAGGTCCAGGCCCATTTTGGTCTGGAAGCAGATAGCTGCACCCTTGCAGCGCTGTGCCAGAGTCCAGCTCAGGCTGTTATGCACAAGGGCAGTTCCAGCTTCGTACCCTTGTTATGGATAATCCACAACTCAATTAAACTGCCTACAGATGGTGAGGAACTGACTGCAAGAGAATACTAAAAACAGGGTGATTATGACTATACTGGTCAGATGTGATGAGCAGGACAAGACAAACCTCCCATTCCACCACACTCAGTCATGGTAAAAGTGACTATTTACAGATAGCGTCTCCCTGTCTATGGATAACAGTAACTTCAGACAACTCTTGCAAACTAGGACAACAAGTGAACTCCAGCAGTTAATTATAGTAAATATTTACATAATGGCTGGGCCCTTCAAATTTAGAAGGAATAGTTAATGCAAGGACATGCCCTTTAACCATCCCATTTTATTACACAAATCACTAGGGAGCCCAGCACACTAAGATTTGCAAATGAAGTGTTTGATATTGGCTGAGACATTAAACTACTTACCTAGTGCTATAAAATGCATAGGTACAGTACATCATTCTTTTTGCAGAAATTTCAACCCCATTTACTTTAGTTAACTCTTCCTCTGCACTTAATGTTTTGTGTGCTACAAAGAAACACAGTACATAACCCTGAATAGACCTGGTGCCACTGCTTAGCAGAGTCTGGCTTAAAATAAAACTGTTTTTCCCTTTGCTGTTACTAAATTTGGCATCACTTATGTAGATTCTATTGATGTGTCTAATCTACTTAACATCCTCAATGTTCTCCTATTAGCTGGTTGCTTGGGAATTTGCCTTACACAAAAGATTCTGCTTCTGTGTCCCATCCCCTGCTTACTACACACACACTGTGTAATTAAACCAGGTTCTGTAAGTGGGGTAATATTTTATCATCCAAAATGACTTGGTTCTCATGAGCATTATAGCAAGTCCTGTAATAGCAAATGCTGTGGATGCTGGGACTGAAGGTGCTGCATGGTTTCCAGCCAGGACATAGTTTTAAAAGGATCATGGTCTGAGTTTGGGAATCCAAGTCAGTCACAAGCACCCTCGACTGGCAGGATTCAGATGTGCCTTCAGTAAGGTGTGATCTACACCAGGAGCAAGATGAGTCACTGGCGACTCTCAGGAGACACCAGTTGTGGCCAGTGGCTGGAGTAGCTCCAGAAATATCTGAAGACAAAGCACAATGAGATGATCGTCTTCAGGAGCTCAGTGTGGAAGAAAAAGGAAAGGAATGAAACACAAAAAATCCCAGAAGACATTTCCTTTTCCCCACTACAAAAAATTGCATTCCCAGCTGCACAAATCAAATACGGGAAAGGGTTGCCCATGGTTGCATTAGACATAGTTTTAGGTCGTCCATAAAAGAGCTCTTCTTACTGAAATGTTATCCCAGGTAGTATTTACTGCTCTATGACTTCCTTTCTAGAGGATTTTTGTGTTACCTTGGGGAGGAAAATGCTGAAAGGTATCATAAGTCAAGGTGCCAAAGTGTGCGGTGTAAAATTAGCTGAGAAGAGAGGATGAAGCAGCCCAAGAAATGGTCAAGTTTAGCCAAGGGACAACTGCTGCAAAATCAGGAACCCAAAGCACTTAATGAATGGGGGTTTTGCATGCATCAGAAACCTTCTGCCAGGCTGGCTGATTTATGTGACTGAGAAGGCACAGATGAACCCTCCCTCCTGAGCTTGCTCATAACATTATGGGGTAGGCTAAGAGGGTTACTCAACGTTATTACTGCTGTTGCTGTTGTTTATTTATTAATGCATCTGTATCAGAGACGGTGGCTGATCCTGGGAGTCTCGCTGTGCTACGTGCACAGGATGCAGAGCAAGAAAGAGCAGCCCCTGCCCGAGAGCACTCCGGGTGCTCCCTTTCCCCAGAACCGGAGCAAGCTCCCAAAGCTGCCCCCAGGGACACAGATCCCCCTTTGCACTGCCATGTTAGCCACTTATTATTTCCCAGCATAAATATGTTTTATAGAGAAATAAAGTCTGCAATTCTGAAAAGGGAGTGCTTTCACACACCCGCTTCTCATCTATAAAGGCCCATGATTTGGCATCTCAGGTTAGAGTATGAAATTATGACACCAGAATTGACTTTAGGAGTTTCTGATGCTTCCTTGGATGATTGCTTCTATAACTTATAGAGACAGGGGAGCGTTTGTATTCTACTGAACACATAAATTAATATCCATACATGAAAATGATGTGGAGAGAGCAGGACTGGGCCAGGGATGAGTTTTCTATAGTGTGTAACACCAAAGGAGGGCTTGTCAGCAGCGGTTTCTGTTGTATTTGGAGTGTTGTGGTGAGAGTCTGCAAGTGTAATGAAGTAAAATAAAAACGTTTTATACTTGACTTTTTAAAGCAGCTGAGAAATTTATGGTCTTTTCCATCATCACGCCATTTTGCAGGGGGGGGAAGCACTACTAAAAATAAATATACATTTTGATTCTTGCTGGTAGATACAAACCAGATTTTCATATTTTCACATGTGCTCTGTATACTTTACACCATGAGCAGGGCAGGTTATTTTGCAGACTAAAGAACAGGTGTCAAGGTATCAGACTCTGGCCTTATAATGCATAAGAGATAAGGTTCTACTGTTCATGCTTGCTAAAAGATTTATTTTAGTCTGTCATGACAGAGACAAAATTATTTGGTTTTTCTTCTTCCCTACATTTCTAACAGCAGCAATATTATATCTGTTGAAAAGAAATTAGAGCAAAATAGGCAACAGAATACCCCATCCCCTGGACCCCAAAGCTTGTTAAATCCATGTCAGCAAAGCTTTAAAAGCAGAGGGGATGAAAACCCTAGCCCCACTGATGTCAATGGGAAGCTCTCAGTGAGGCACAGGAAACAGGGGAGCTAGATTTCACCACGTCCCCTGATACTGTCTTACATTAGAAACAGCAACTAGGATGTTTCTGTTTCACTTGCCTCTGACTCAAATCTTTTTAAAATTTAAAATAAAATGCTATAGATGCAACATCAAAGAGTTGGAGACACAAAGGAAACCTTGGGCTGCTCCTGGCCCTACACACTGGCGAAACTGTAATGCTGCGTGAGCAGAGACAGCAGGTAAGACGCTCCCATCGGCGCGGCACACTGCCTGTCGGATGCCACTGCCGTTAGGAGCAAGAGAAGAGCTGCGTGACACGCACCAGTGGCTGGACCAGATGGAGGCTTTGGACACCACTGCAATATTCGAGTTCTCCCCAGATCTGATGGCAAAGTCATATGCCAGTTTGTTAGTCTGGAGAGCTCAAAACGATCCTGAGAGAAACCCTTATTCCACATAAATCCACTGGAGCTGATGGATGGCAGGAGCCTCAACTATAAAAATCTCAGCCAGAAACATGATAAATAGTTGCATCCTGTTAAAAATAGGCAGCAGAGCAGCAGTCACATACATTGGCTGAGTAGGAAAGCCAGTCAATGACTGAACTGCCAAGGCATTTTGGCGTTCAGCTTCAAAACAGGATTTCAGGCTATTCTTGCAAGTGAACAACCTCTGTAGTAACCTGCTTTTCAGTTCACATTGAATTTCCTCTGGATACCTTAGGAGTTGGCAGAAGCAAGCCCAGAGGAATGTTTTGGTTGACTCTGGTTTTTATATATAGCAGGTACTGAAGCCAGCTTCTCCTGGCCAAAACCAAGTCTTTCCCTGGGGGAATCATTTAAATTTGTTTGCTTTACCACCAAATCCTTATTTTGTATAAAGTACTCAAGGGAAGAAGTTGCCTCCCTGCCTCCTCCACCAGTGTTTCTGCGTTTACTGTAACAGTAGCATATTTGCATGGCGCCTGCTGCATTGGAGGCTCAGACTCCCATAGTGCAGGTAATAAACAAATATTACTGTGAGCTTTCTGGAGCAATTCGCTCCCTCATAAGAACTTCTATAAAACAACAGTCACTAGATTACAGACAGAACAGCAAACCTTTTAAAAAGATTCTCTCAACACTTAAAACTGCAATCTAGGTACATCAGTCGCATGTGGTTTGCTCTATATGCAGAGGAACTAATGAAACCTTGCAAATTTGGGTCACACACCCCAAAACTTCCTCCCTATGACACTTAAAACTTTATCTTACTACGGAATCTCCACTGTAGCACCCCAAATCCTTCCCAAGACCATAGTCTCCTGCCTGTTATAGCTTCAGATCTCTTCCATGTTCCTTAAACACTCAAACTAGGTCATCTTTTCATCTCCACAGTGCCTTCCTCCTGTCCTGTGTGACTCCTACTATGCCCACATATGCCCTCACACCGTTTTTCCAGCCTTTCAGCTTGGCAAGAGACAGTACATGCTGTGACTCAACCAGAAATATGTAGATTTGGACCGGGGAGCTGTCAGATGCCAAACAGCATGGGTAACATCTTCTCTCCAGCTTTTCTTTGGTGGGAGTACTAATTGGTGTCTTTCTGCTCTAAGTACTGCCATTGCCACTGCCCTCTGCCAAATTTGATTCCATGCTGACCAGTGGAGCTCAAAAGCTTATAGCTGGGCACTAACAGATAAACAGTGTGTTTGTGTAACTTTTGTGTCCCTAGGAAATGAGGCTGAAAACAGGAATATGAACTATGTCCTGTTAGCATGTTTAGAGATATCTTTCTTGCTAATATTTCTGTTGAACTTGCCCCTGAGACTCTGAGCAACTCAATGCTAAGCACTGTATAAACAGATAGTAAGGTATGGTCTCTACTCCAATTAAAGACGACAAGTAAAGTATGAAAAGCTATACTGTTCAGCTATCAAAAATAATGGCTCTTGTAAATATGCAGTGAGGAATAAATTGCACACAAGCGTGGCACACAAACACAGTCACAGCTTCAGGCTGAGGTTATCCATATCTGATTAGCTGAAAACAAAGATAGATCCAAACTTGTCTTATCTGAACTCAACTTTGAAAACATACATGGCTTGAAAAAGGCATTCACAGCAGCTCAAATGCTAAATACAAAGCCCCATCCACGAGACAGGAGGAAATGCTAACGAAAGGGGTAAGACTTAAACCACATCCCTTGTACGGCATCAACCTCTCAACTTCAGACTGGTGACAGAAGCTTATCCTCTCTAGAGACTCACCACTCTGCTCCACTGCCTCATCATTAACCATCCATCATGTTTTCCTGAATAGCCATGGGTTCAGGATACTCATTGGCAGGGAGGACACTTGTCTCAAAACTCCACTTGGCCCAGACTTGAACCTCTATAGGTGCAGCCTCTCCTCATGCTGCTGTTTCACTTCACATTTCCTTGGAGCAGAGACTGGCATCTTTCTCAGCTATAGCTCAGGGAGATGCCCTAGCCACAAGATCACAGAGGCAGCAACCATCTCGGCTCTAATATTTCATCAGTCTATATCATCGTGATGGGCTCTGATTGGGATAGTCAATAGCTTGATGGTCAGGCCACTTTGCTGGGAGAAGCGCTTAGATCTGCCCAAATTAGGCAGGGTGAGGCTCTGAAAACAGGTTTTCCATCTGTTAAGAAATTGCTCTAACCAATGGATGATGGGTGGAACTTGCCCACAAGCTCAGGAAGTAGCTAAGTGGGGAACATGGGCCTCTCAGCATACCTAACTAGATGCCTGAATGCCTTAGCTGATTTGGGCCTTATTTTAAAACTTTGCTATACATGTGAACCAAATCAGACCAGAGTTTTCTCCATCAAGGCTCTGCAGATAAGCAGGACACTCGACCATCATGTTTCTTTCTCTTTGCTGCATCAAGAAGGGGTTATGCAACTTTAAATTTTGCTGATCAGGGCATACAAAACAGACTGAGCCCTTCCCACAGAGTGTCCCTTGGCCATCCCAGGAAGCTCTAGCATGCATGCTTGGCTCAGCGTCAAGCCCCTAAAAAGGCTCGTGTTGGTTACCAACATTGGCAGAACATGACTTGAGAACTAGGATTCCTGGTTTGCAAAATACTGCCATGATGCCATCCAGCAAGTAGCTAGAAGTTAACTACACACATTGCAATGAAAACGGACATGTAAAGGTTCTCCTCACTGGTTAATATGGTTTAGGTTTTGGTTTTGGTTTTGGTTTTGGTTTTTTTTGAAATGGAAGAGGTTTGGGGTAGGTGTAGAAGACTTGGCAGTGAAGTATCAGGAAAGCAAATCAAATAGAGAAGCGGTAAGGACTTAGTTTTTACATCTCGTCTTGAATCCCGGCTTTCCTACAACTAAATTTATGGGGAGGGATGTGGGAAGGGAAATCTGCACTTATTTATTTCTGGAAGTTAAGATGAAGTCATTATGGCTTGCACGGTATGTTTGCTATTATGAAGCTGCAAACAGAGCTACAGAAAGGGCGTTTAGTGGGAAATATTGTCAGCTGGCAGTCTCGGGCACTTGAGTACCCTCCATAACATGCATAACGGAATCAATTTAAACCTAGTGAAAGGGACATTGTCTGATAAAGTAATTCCTCTTTGAACACAAGATGGCAGCCTTAAATAAATGCAACCCCGCACAGCTTTTAATCTTACACATCATTAAATTCCTAATTTACACATTATGTTTTCATGGGCCAACCCATAACTCATTAGTGTTGAACTCATGAGTTGTAAAGACCAACACACTAGACAAATGCTGGTTTCTTTATCCGCTTTTCTTTGGGTGGCAGTTCTCTTTTAATTTACCACAGAGCCAAACTTCAAATTCAACATTAAGAAAGCTTTCTGATCTTGTGCGCTTTGTGCACCCTCTACCCCAAAGAAAAACCTCTCTGATTACTGCACTGTACCCACAGATTTTACTGACAGAGGGTGGAGTATGGAATGGGGAATACCAAGGTTTTTCTCCTTGTTCAAGATACTGGAGTTCCTTGGAAGATATATCTTTCTGCGGGAGGATTTCAAACAGGCCTTGAAGTCAAAAACAAAACAGACTACAAAAAGCATAGGGTTTGGAGCTGGTCTTCCCACTTTTCCACAAAACTTAACACACCACATAATGTTTTGATCTCCTGTCTTTCCATTCTTTTGCCAGGGTGTTACCTGAAAGAAGGCAAATCACAAATGCCATCTGAAGAGGAAGGGCTCCATAGTGCTCCAGTACCATGACACTAGAAATAACTGTACCAGGATGGGTGGCGATGGCAAGAGAAAGGTTACAATCACTTTCTCTGCCTTGGAAACTATGTGTCAAAAAATGTCAAGCGTAGAAGTCTTTGCAAGAGACCTGGTACCACTGCTTTAACATTGCATGTAAGAACATAAATGGCTATTGGAGCAGGTCAGGCCAAGTGCCCTTTCAAGCCAGCCCCTAATCTCGATTGCACCATGCAGGCAGTGGCAGTGGGGAAGTATGAGTCACCATGTGGGGCCATGGAAAGTGGAGCAGCAAGGCAAGGCTTGAGGCTAAGTTTGTTCTTCCTGGGCTGGGCTGCAGTTTATCATGGCCGCAGGGTCATTGGTCTGCAAGAGCAGCTACTTTGAGCAAGCCAAGGTCCAGCAGCCCAGGGCCCTGTGTGCCCTGCTGGAACAGGGCTGAGGTTCACAGATGGCTGGGAATGGTGCTCATGACAAGGAGAAGTTCAGGATCATCCCTTTCCACCACAGTTGAGCAAGCTGCTGGGGAAAGTCAGTACTCCTCAGGGGAATATTCTGCTGTGCTACTGCCCAAGAAAAGCCACAAACCTAAGAGCAAGTAACATTGTTAAGGAGAGAGGAGGAATATTCCCACCTCAACGTAAACAGTTGCAGGATCTCCTCCCCATCCTCCACTAAGCTAAATGGAGGCCATCCACAACACCAGCAGAAGAAATCTTCGTCAAAGTCCCCATCTATTCCCTTGCTAGTCATGCCTCTAGCAGCTTGCAGTGCTTGCACCACTGGGCACCTTACAGACCCTTCAACCCTTTTAGAGAATGACAGTGCTGACACAAGTCATCTGCTCGGCATCCCCCTGTAGCTTACTTCTTATTCGTATAGGATGGATGTCTTCACCCTCACCCAGTCCCTTTTCCTATTTGTTTTATTACGTAAGCATTCATTTTTCTCCAGTTTTCTTTATCCCTCCTTTCTCTTTTCTTTTGGTGGATGAGTACATACAATTCTGTTCATGATGAGTTAACGTCCACCTAAAGGGGGAAAGTCAGTAGAGAAAGACATAACAACCAGGCAAAGTATCTTTCTACTGACACCACTTTCCCAGTGGAACCTCCCAATGAGTTTGTGGATGGTGAGGGACAGTCAGTGTGTAGCAGTGGGGGACGTTCTTGTGTGGCAGATAAAGGGACTGTGTCTCTCTACAGAGAGTAAACTACCTGGGGAAGAAGACAGGCTTGTGATGTACAACTGAACATCAGCATCAGTAGGTTTTGCTTTAATCTCTGGCACAGATTTTCAGTATGACTTAAAATCATACTGGGCTTCTCTATGCCTTAGTTTACTCCTAGGGGAAAAGGGTCAGAGCATTTATACTTTTACTCGGAGCATTTATGTGATGATTCCACTTCACACTCCTGCAAACACATTGAGACTTGGAGACCCAAGTTGCATTCTGTCCTTCCTCCATGTCTTCCCCATTAGTGATCACTCTAGAGGTCTAATGCAACCCCCAGCAACAACTGTGCAACCTCATAAGGACATAATTTTAAAACAATGGATTGCACAAGCATACCGGGAAGGGATGGATTCCTTTCGTGGTTAAAGCACAGCAGGAGGCCTTCGAAGATTTAGGTTCCATTCTCAGCTCTGCCCAATAGTTTGAACAAATCATTCAATCTTTCCAAGCTTCCTGTTCCCCTTTGTGAAAGGGGAACAGCATTTAGTGGCGATAGCTATGAGGATTATTGCACGCGACATGAAGGAGGTGAGGGTTGTATTCCTAGATGCATAACAGCGAGTACTCTCCTTGGCTTGCCAAGTCTCCTATACTCCTGCCAGAGATGGGACACAGCGTCCAGAGGTGGCAATTACAGCACCGCCAAGTATTGCAGCGATGTGTGGCACAGGGCACGGCCACCCCTCCTTGGCAGGGTGCCTCTCCAAACAGGATTGAGCCGCACAACCGCTCCCGGGTAGGGCAGTGCCCCTGCAGGCAGCCCAACCCTGCCCACGCAGCTCTGGGCGGCTGCAGAGCCAGGGCGGCCGGCAGCCTCAGTGCCCGCTGCCGTAAGCACGGTGGTGGGCCTCAGTGCAGCCTGGACCGGCCAGCACCCTGCCTGCGCTGCTCCAGTGCTTGGCCTGCCTGCAACCTGCCTCTGCTGCCCGCAACCTGCCTGCCTTGCCGGTGCCACCCTGCTGCCTGTGCTGCCCCGCTGCCTGCCCTGCCCAAGCTGCCCACACCCTGCTCACACTGCCTTGCTCCCCATGCCCTGCCTGTGGCACTGCTTACCCTGGCAGTGCTGCTCCTCTGCCTCCCCAGAGGCTCACCCAGAGCCCCCCACAGCGTTCTGTTCCCCCACACCCCCTAGTTCTGCACAGCCCCTCTCCAGCCAGCCCCCACCAACTCCTCCAGAGTCAGCACTTCCCAAGCGCCTGCCCCTGCTGCTGATATCCACACACACGCAGTCAGGGTTATACACCTTTCCATGCACCGCATCACGGCTCACTCCCATGGGCACAACCCGCCTGGCCATACGTCCCGGTGGCCCCCACCTCTGCACACCTTTTCCCTTACCCACAGCCCCTCTGCAGCCTCCCGTGTCCCCTCTTTCCTTCGCACGCAGCCTCTCTCACACACAGGGCTCAGGCAATCCTTTACACGTGGGCCAGCCTCTGCAAGCCTCACGAGAATATAAACGAGACATACCCTTCAGCTACACACTGCCAAAGACAGCACCTCACACGGTGCAAACGGTTCCCTCTCTTTTGGCCTCCTTTGCATACCAGAGTTACTCCACACCCTACATATACCCCTTCGCTCCTGAATGTAGCCACACACAGCTGAAGCGTGCACACACCTATAGATCCAGAAGCACAAACGGTAGAGGTACATATAATCCATCTCTTACAGGCAGGAGACTGAATGGAAAGACAGCAAGGCAGTGTGATCGGACCATTAGTGGAAGGAAGCCTAAAATCCCAGTCACAAGCCAGCGTGCTACTTTTTAGGAAAAGTTGTTACGACTCTTGCAACTGCATTCACCTCAGTCACACGCTAGCTCCATTATACACCGTGTCACAAGGTCTTCATCTGTACTCACCACTTGCCCATACCCCACTGACATTTACCATCCAGGCTGTTCTGAAACACTGCTATAATGGACAAACCCTATGGCAGAAACAAATGCTCTGAATCAAATATATCTCTCCACCGGTTTGCTCCACATGTGCGAACACAAAAGTCCTGGCTCCAGGGCTGTGCTGCATATATCCCAAGCACTCCCTACCTAGCTTTATGCCCGTATACTTTACAGACAGTACCTACTTCTATAAGTATCCCAAATAAAGCCCCTACATTTCTACCAGAGTGACTTCCCAAACTCTCTGTGCAGCTCAGGCACCATGAGTACATCCACGCATCCCATATGGATTTTCATCCTATCCAAGCCAATAGTGCTCAACTGGCAAGGCAAGTTACATTGTGGTTGCCAAATCAAGAAACAGATCCCTTAGATCTTCATTAGAGGTAGATGCAGTCTGCCCAGAATGGGGACTCAGACTGCTTAGGGCTTTATCCAGCTTATTCATTTGTCCACCTGTATTTAACAAATTAGCAAAAAAAAATTGTAATATTTATTTCTATTTTTGCAGCGAAACACACATCACGATCCCATTGTGTCTGATGCTGTATGAAAATAGATCAAGAGCTGACCTTCTCACCAAACAAAAGCAAGAAGACACAACAACCAGTAAGTACTAGAGATGATGGCATTATGCAGAGCCATTCTGTTCTCTCCTCCTGCCTTACCACTTGAATTTACTTTCAAAATCTCTTATCATTCTTAACACTGCAGTGAGCTGCTTTATGCCTTCCTGCATTTTGGACACTAGAAAAAAACAGGGTTTTTCTCTCTGTCACACTGGTGGCATAATCAGCTCTGCCTTGGTTTTCCCTGGCTTCCATCTCCAGTTTCTGTCCATGGGTAGTGCCTTTGGCGAGATTTCACCCCACTTCATGCCCTTTCAGTTGTCACAAGGTCAGGTCACTTCCTTACAAGTGACCTGCTGTGGTCAAGGTTGTTTTCCTTGACCTGGTTTATTGCCTTTTAAATGTTTTAGTGTTTTGACTGTTTCTCAGGTTGAGCACAGGATGTTTGTTGCACTGGTAAGAGGTTAGCACTGTGAAGCCTAGGGAGTGATATATGGATGGTTCATGCTTTCTTTTGGATTTAATTTTTCATCCTCTAGTGCTCTGTGGTGAAAGGAGTGTTTGCTGCTAGCCTAGGGAGACATCTGACATTTAGACTTTATCTTCTGTAAAGGCTTGGGCCAAAATTCTCTTCTCTGACTTTGGGAGTGGCAGAAAAGGACGCACAGTTGAAGTGAAGGAGGGGACAGGGAGGGGTTTGCTCCCTTCTGATCCCAGGCTGCAGTAAGGAACTGCACAGCCCTCTCACAAAAATCAGTTGTTCCAATATAAAGGGGGCTTTCATTCCCCAGGCACCTTGCAGTTTGCCCTGCAGAAACTCCTCCATCCCATAGTATTCCTGGGCCTTGTGGTGGAAGAGAAGAAAAGAAGAGCAACTTGGGCTATAGCATCCTCCTATAATGTCCTAACCAGGGGAGTACCCAACGTCTCGTTTTGGAGCTTTCACAGCCCCTGTAGACCCAAGCAGAATACAAGGGCTGAAGAAAAGGGAAAGAATCTTTCCTTTGAATACTTTGTGCTCAAAGCACTGAAATGCACAGGGTTTCTTTTCTTCTTCTCCCTCTCTCTCTTTTTTTTTTTTTTTTGGCTGAGACCTAATTTTGCATTGTCCTAACCTGATTTGGCTGCCCCTGCCTCTGGCTGTAGCTCATGTCCTGAGCCAGTAATGTTGATTTAACAGAGACAGATCTGACAGGAGCAGAAAGAACAGGGAAAGGAGACCTTTCTGGAGATAACCCTCCAGTGTAAAATAGATAGGTGTGTGAATCTTCTCATCTCCAGGGGCACTGGGGAACAACGATGTCTCCCTCCAAAGCGCTCACTTTCCAAGAACTAAGCACACTGGCTTTCGGAAATTCTCTCCTTAGCTGCTTACAGCTGATTTTCTAGGTGGGACTAACACCAAGAGATGCTATGGGTATAGCTGGTCTTCCCATAGCTCTTCATTCCTGACTTTCCCTACCCCGACCAGCCACAGCAGCAGAGGATGGTTCTGAAGGGAAGGGCAGCTCTGTGGGGCATATGAATGGTTGATCATAGGTCAAAGATGCCAGGAGAGGTTTATTCTGTGAATGAAAGGCTGAAGGTTTGTGTTCCCCACTCCTAAGACACAACCATCCTGTGAGGTTAGTTTGTACTGCCTGTGCCCACATCTGTGCCTTCCCAATCATTCAGATAATCTGAGCTGCAATGACTGATGGTCCATTAATAGCTAAAAAGCCCCCTTGGCACAGTTGCTAAAAGAGGTATGAACTTTCTGTAAATGGCACTGTTTTATCGTTGTTAGAATAAATGCTACTTAGCTGGTTTCCCAATTTTAGATAAGGATTTTTTGTCTTCCTTGATGTGCTCAGTGTGAGAAAGGATCAGTATGGTTGCATTTTGCGGTTGCCGCTGCTGGCCTCCCCATGGATAAGTAGTAGCTGTTTGCAGAACTGTAGGTGAAGATCTTCTGCATAAATCTTTTATTTCATCAAGTATCATCAAGGCTGTAAAAGTTAGACCTGCAGCTTTTACTCCTATGCAAGAAGGACAGAGTTATGCTCTGTCCAACTCTTTTTTATCAGAAATCTCACTGGTGGGTTGTGTCTATCAGGTGGATTGTTCATAGTATGGAAATGCTGGCGAGCACTCCTTGTCATGCTTTGAAAGGAGGCCTGAACGTCCTTGGTCTGATAGAATTTAGAGTGTGTTTAATTTCCATGTCGCTGAAATAAAATAGTATTTGTTTTAGAGATTTTGTGAAATACTGTTGTTTTCTAGGCTGACCTTTAGAGGCTCTGTATTGCCGTGGCAGTATGTTGCTATGGGGATCACCTCACATGGGTGAGAGCACGAACCAGTACATAAAGATATACTGGGTGCTTTATGCTGCACCTCTTCAGTGGTGCTGTACAATTGGAAAGTGCTCCCAGAAATCTGGTAGGCTGACTCATAAACGCATAGGGAGATCTTGTTTCAACTTACATCCCTTTTTTTCTATATTTTCCTGTATTGTTTGGTGAGGGTAACTTTTTCATAAGTTAGTTACTTATTTTCAGTGGTGCCATACATTTTGCTTTCTTCTAGCAAATACAACTTGCAGCAAATTGAGGATCAGTCCTGGAGGAGTCAGATTAAGTCAAGGATTTAAGCTATACATATCTATGATGTAATTAAGTACTTTCTTCTTTTTTTTTTTTTTTTTTAATATTTTTACATCACCTGTAAGGTAGAAGTATGCCAGTGGTTAATTCCTCCTGGAGAAATCCAATACAAATTCAGAAATACTTTCCTGTTGGACAGATGGCTGAAAGGAAATGATCAATCTACTAACCTTGGATTTAGGAGATATGGATTCGAGTCCCTGCTTGCTGCAGATTTTCCATGTGACACTGATGCATAAATATCCTAGAATATGGCCACTAGCCTCTGTGCTTGAGTTCATAGACTGTAAAATAGCATCACCCTGTCTCTCAGGGCAAGGTGAGAAGAATGAAGGCACATGGCCTCAGCTGGGTAATCCCAGCTTCTTTATGAGGCAGGCTGCAGGCCCATGGCAGCAGGGTGAGCAGAAGATGACTGGGACAGTACCTGAAGTGTACGTGGGAGGGAAGGTGATGGCAAAATATTTTGTTACAGTTCTGGGGTGGTGTAAACATATATTACAAACTGAGGCTGTTGGATGCTGTGGGGATGGGTACCATACAAGCACCTGGCAAAAGCAAGGCTATTTTCAAGAAGCTAGACCATAATTTGCAACTGCTCATGCTGACACAGATTTTTCTATAGTTTCATGTCTTGAGGACACTTCTGTTCTGTATGGGCATAATTAGTGCCAATAACCATCTCCCAAGGGAATGTCTGAACTGGAATGCAGCCATCCTGAAGACACAGTATCATGCGAAGTTTACCTGAAAAAAACAGGCACGTCTTCCTAACCCCCCTACCTGTTCTCTTTCTCCATCCCCATATCCCATATGCAACCTCCTTTATACAGACCCAAGTACTTATTAGTTCCTCAACTGTTCTGAAGGACAGACCTGATATTTGCCAAAAAGTTCTCTCCTTCTTTGGCACCCCACGTGCAACATGAGACATACTATGAGGCTGGCTATAGGTACCGCATACACTCTTCCAACACCACCATACAACTCAAATGCACAAGTCCCACAAAAGGAGTCTGCATGTGGAGCGTACTTGTTAAACATGTGTGATGGCCCCTCTAGTGACTAATCTACAGGGGAAAACAGTTCATGCTTGTTGCTACACGTGCTATCTTCAGACCATGCTAAAAAGCAGAGATGAAGGCACAAAAAACCAGTGTTCCACATAGTCCCTCGCACATCTTCCACAAAAGTACTCTCCCCCCCGAAACAGGGCTTCTCCCTGCCTTTTTGATGAAAAATCCATCATCAAAAGTATTTCTTTGTTTTAAGTGAATCCAGAAACCAAGTCTCCGAGCTGCTGTCTTTTGCAATTTCCTGAGCCGACCCCACTTCTCTACACAATTCATCATTGCTTTCTTTGTGCTCTGCCTGCTCTACCCTCAAGAAACGTTCAAAGACATTGAGTACAGGCCTTAAAAGTACACATGCCTGCACATGGCTCTCTCTACACATCCTGAGGCTGTATAGGCTAAATTCTCTAGGATTTGGAGCTTGGGGGAGGAATGCATCCAGCAGATAGGTCACAGGCAGGGGCTGGGAGAGGTATTGCAAGGGTTGAATGTAAAGGTAGATATGTTGGAGAGAAAAATCACAAACATTCCCCAGCAACTGGGATCATGGTCCATCTCCAAGAAGGGCTTCACATCTGGGAAGAAACTGCCTACGGGTAATTGGGTTAGCTAGATTTGCCTCTCTAATTAATAAGTGATTTGACTTGGAGATTGGAAATAATAGTTGAAATGATGGCATAAGCACAGGGGCATTGGGGCTGCTGCTGCTGTACTATTAAGAAAGGACTTTCCTGCAGAGTCTAATGACACTATATGGCAGTTTGAGGAATGTGAAGTTGTTTGCCCAGGAGACCAACAATGTGATAATATTGGCATATAACCTTCTAGTATTTGAGTAATTAGTTGCTTAGCTACTTTGGATAGGTCATTATTTTGCAAACTGGAAACATTTGCAAGTGGTGATATTTTCCTCGGTATGGTGAAAGAGCTAAACCTATTCTGGCAGTGTTCAACTCCTAGAAATATATATGCATAAATTGTTTCTAATGAGACCATCTGCCTTTTATAGCCCCTTTGGAACTAAATAGTACCCAAAGACCACTCTGTCTTTTAGATATCTGTGGTCAGAAAGGCTGCTCCTGGCAATAACAGTACATGGTTTTTTGCAGATAGAGAAGCTTTTTGATTCCTACATTTCAAGACGTGTGTTTGTGTGTATATGTATGTGTGCGCACATGATACTGCTTATATTTGTTAAAATTATTAGAAATCACCGGCCCAAATCTCTTAAGAGATAGCATCTGGTAACTCATCTGCCAAATTAGTATTTTCAAAGATAACAGTAAGTCCAATCTCTCACTTACAGGGCTGGGGGGAGCTCTGCAAATCTTCACCATGTCACTATCTTCCTGTATTTGCAAATGAATAGCATTATTTTAAAGGAATACCCTCAATTTAAAATCACAGCTGAGTTGCTCAGCCTCAGCCTCTCACGCTGAAGTGCTCACATTTTGACTCTGGTATAAAAATTGCACGACGTGCAGGTCGCCGCGTACTCACAGCTCCTGCTGAGCTCGGCCTGTCGCCCTGCAGGCGGGGGATGCGCAGGGGCTCGGCACCTCTCAGTCTCCAAGCAGCTGTCGTCCTGGTGCCCGCAATCAGGCCGAGGGAACAAGTTTCTTCTTTTACTTGTGTTTATAACCATAGACCAATTACTACAAAAATAATACGGTAACCTGTAATTCAGCACTTGCCTCCTCCTTGCCTTCTCTTGGCTGGCAGTTAGAGCCGACCGAAAGAGTATAGAGGAGTCAGGTGCTTTCTTCACTGCTAGTTTTCAGTCAAATCTCCCTTCAAGCCCTTCTGCGGCAACACAGACCTTTAAAAAGCCTCCACTGAATGTTTGTTTGTTGTTTTACTCTGTAACCACGTGGATGTATTGGCATTAGTCTGAGGCTTCGTAAAGTCATACTCTGTGCGGTTTCTCTTTAAATACTCGCTGCGGTTTCTGTCTGAGGAGATGGCCTTAGGTATGCGCCGTGCAGGGGAGAGCAAACCGGTCCCACAGTGTTACAGCCGGCACCGAGGAGCGCTAACGTCAGTGCGACAGGGCTGCACGCAGCACCGTCACCTGGGTACGCAAAACCACGCATTTTTGTCCTGGTGACTTGAACGTGTACAGCGTCGGCTCCGCTTGCCCGGGAGGAGCTGTCTCCGTCCTCCCGCACAGCCCCATGCCCGCAGCCTGCCGCCTGTGCCGCCATCCCTCGCCCTGCTCCCATCATGGCGGGCAGGCCCTGCCACACGCGCAGTCACCTGGCGGCACCACCAGCCAATCGCAGCGCCTACGCTGCCCCACCAGCCAATCGCAACACCGTGCGCGCCTCGGGGTGGACCAATCAGGAGGAGGGTGGGGCAGGCGGGGGAGGCCAAGGGTGGCAGGCGGGTCGTCATGGCGTCTGCCCCAGGGTGGCAGGGCCCGTGCCCGGGGTCGTGTCTCCTGGCAGCTCGCGAGGGCAGATGGAGGCCTGGGCTCTGGCCCCGAGCTGACTGCGGCTGGGCACGCTGGGTATACTGGGCACGCTGGGTATACCGGGCACGCTGGTGAGCAAGCGGCGTTCGCTCAGTGAAGCGGCTGGTGAAGGAGAAGGCGTGCTGGGCCTGCGCGAGGGAGGAGGCCGGGGGCACGGGCTGTTGAACGGGGAGGTCGCCCCCCGGGGACTGACTGTCTTGAGGCGGCTCTGCAAACCTCTCCTTCCTGAGGAGGTCCTTCCCCTCGGCGTGGGGCTCCAGCCCCTCCAGAGCCCTCAGACAAGCCCACAGCCAGACCCGCCTGGCTTGGAGGGGCCGGGGAGCAGCAGCAGGCGAAGCCAGGCAGCTAACCCACACCCCACCCCGGGGAGAGCAGCGGCGAGGGCAAAAGGAGCCAAAAAACATAGTGTAGGAACAGCCTTCAGCCTGTTTCTGGATTAGCTCAACTAAAAGCCGTCAGCGCCCCCAGGACGGCGCACCGGAGGGGTTTTTCAGGGCGTACCTGGTAGGTGACCAGCCCTGAGGCAGTCAGATGTTTCCGTGATACTCTGTCTTGAATTAAATATTATCTGCCAGGTCATGTTAATTAACATTCCATCTGTCATAACACAGCAGGGTAGTGAGCTGGGGCGGGGGGGAGAGGATAAACACTTTCCTATTCACTACCTGCTGTTAATTAGTGGAGGAATTAAATAATAAAAAATTAAAAAAGACTGCACTCTTTTTAGGGGTTGGTGAATCAGTGCTTTGTGGTAACTCAGCTGCTTTGGGTGAATCTAGGGTCTCAACCATACCCAAGATTAATCCAGAACTTCGGTCAGTGAACCTAGTGCATATTCTCGTCTTAATTACAGCCTGACAGTAGCCATGCTACATACAGCTCAGGACAAATGCACATTCAGGAGGCTTAGGGTTGGAGTTTTTCAATCATCTCTGCACCCCAGGAAAAAACCCTCTCCCTTTGAAATCTCACTTGCCCTATTTCCTCTCAGAGGAAAGTTTTTCTGGGAAGTCTGATAAAACTCTTTTGGTGTTTTTAGAGCTGTAGTGCTTTGAAATGTATCTGAACTTTCCTTTAGAGAACTTCTTCTCTTTTTTTGCCCGTTTTCCTTTCTTGACTTAAACACACTCCACAATTGCTTGGCCTTGTTGTGTACCTGTCTGAGGTAGGTTAACTAGCATAATAAGAGTATCGAGGAGTTAGTGGCTTGTCCTATTTTTTTTTTAATGCAGTGAAATCCCATTGTCTCTTCTCACGTCAAGTGTGCAGTAGTCACCACAGAATTTGTTATTTTAAATTACTTTACAGCTAAGTATTTGTACGCACCATTGCAAGGGATAATATAACACATGGGAGTTCTTACATGGTAGATGATAGCTCTGCACCGACTGTGTCCACCACCACAGCCATGCCAGTTGTGAGAGAGTGTTAGTGTGATCCTGCCTCACGCAGGTGCATTCACATCAAGCTAACCAGTCACAGTTAGCTTGATGGCTGCTGAAGCTACTTGTTTTGCTCTTTGGCAGGGCTCTTTTTGTAGTTTTATCTAGCCAGCTTTACTGCTACATCTGCATTCACAGTAGAAGCGCTTTGCCAGTACAGAACAGTAGTATTCCCTTACCCACAAAGCACCCCGATGCAGATACTGTGTGACTTAGCGCTAAGAGGACAGCCCTGACAAAGAGCTTGGTCCCTGTTAGTCTTTGTTCCTGAGATAATGGGATTTTCAAGATATGGGGAGTGGGGAGACAGTTTACTTGTTTTTTGAATATAATGGCTGGACTTGGTTTTGGTATTGTTTCCAGTGAAACACGCTTTAAAGTGGAACTTTGTTTCTTTCTTCAGGAGCTTGTTTGTTTGCAAATATGGAGTCTCTATCAGCAGGCCAGGTCTTCTGCAAATATGTGTCTTAGTGTGGTTAAAGGCCATCCGTACACAAAAGTTACCATCTGGCTTGTAAACCACAGCCCCCAGGATCAGAAGGGGACTTCCCTTGCAGCTTTTTTCAGAGCTCCAAGACGCCTTCCTCTGGACTGGGTCACAACTCTGAGCTGTTGTAATGTCATTACGTGTCTTTGTGCATTTCAGTAAAAATGACCAAAAGTTCACATCTTGGTTAAGAAAAGAAAGCAGCTGTTACAGCGTATCAACATGAGCAGATTGCTTCTGTTGCATTGAGAGTGGTGTGACCAGCATCGATGTTATGTACATGAATGAAATGTTATACTCGTGAAAGGACGTTCAACCACAGGCAGGAAAAATAAAAGTTCAAAAGAAATGCAAGATGTAGGCAGAGCAGGGTCCACAGAAGTGGACGATCAGAGGTGGACAGCAGGTGAGAAGCAGGGATGAATCTGTGGGAAGTCCAAGAGTGTGCCGGGTTCTGTCCCTTTCATTGTAATTGTAATTTGCTCATGTGACAGATCCCCTGGAGGAGGGGAAGTGACAAGAAAAATGGCTACATTCATTTTCATGGGTTTGGGCACTGAAAGGCGGAATCCAAATTTGCAGAATAGTTGCTGTCTTGTGGTATTTCACAGCGTAGGGCTGTCAGTAGGAATTTTTACTCCTTACCATCTTCAACATGAGGTGGACTCACCAGAAAATACCAGAGCGTGACTAATACCAGAAGTGGACAAAGTGGTTACATTTTAGAAAACATGTCTTATTTGTGCTGCGGTGTACCTTGTCTGTCATCAGTCTGAGAGTTTGAGAGGGAGAGATAGATGTACACGAACGCTCTTGACTGGCGGGTTGGTTCTGGACATACGTTTCTGGCCGTGCTTGTGACACAGGCTCACCACTCCACGCTGCGTGTGTTGTTGCCTGCTCAGTCTCACACTGGGCAACTGAACACTGACAGGTGAATTTTGGTCATTGGACAGGGCAAGATCCTAAACCACTGGTCTGTCTTCAGCGCCTCTCTTAGCAAGACCTACATTTCAAGCAGCAAGAGAAGCAAAATGTTTTTACACGGAGTGCACGTACAGAGTTCAGCTTTGCTTGTCAACCGATTGTGGCTATCTTAAACAATGCAATCACAGTCCCACTAGCAGCATTAATGGGAAAACGCTCCTGCAATCAGCTTTCTGAAGGTTACACTGGTAATCTTCCATCTTCTACCCAGCTATAGGTAAGCTGTGAGAGGGTGGGGGTCTATGTGTGCTGTGTGTATTTGCACCTGGGGACAGGGCTTTCCTTTATCTTTTCTTCCTCAAGTACTCCCTTTTGGACATGAAGAATGTAATCAGAATCTTTTCCAGAGAAAAATTTTATTTATTTCTGGCGTCATAATGAAGTCATGAGGGAAAGTGTCTTCACCCCCACCTGCCAGTGCAGACAACACTCACAGATTGCTAGAAATAGCAATCCCTCCAATAAGCCCTGGTGTTAAAATGTTACATAAAGCGCAATGATTGGCAGGATCCTCTCTTTGTGTTCCCCTTCTGCCTTTTCTTCCTGGTCTTCACTTTCAGCTCTATCTCCATAGCACTGCTCCAGCCCTTTGTGATTTTATTTTATCCTCTTTGCACAAAGACTGTTTTCTTTTAGGACTTGTCCCTGTTCCCTGAACTATTTTTACCAGTTCCACCTCAGTCTCTTCCCCCTCTGACTCACTGCTGGGAATCCTCTCTTGGATCATTCCTCCTTCCCTTGTCCCCACAGCGTCACTCCTCCTCTGCTAGAGGTCAGAGCACACTTCTCGATTCCTGGCTATAAAAAAAGGGACATCTTGGAAATCCAATGCCTGGGGGCGGATTGGTAGTTGCTCCTTCCAAAAGCAGAGCAAACCGGCTTCCCTGGCTTTTGCAGGGCTTAGCCAAAGTTCCCATCACTCATGAGGTTTCTACACTGCAAGGGGAAGTGTCCTTAGTGTTTCTGCTTGGTCCCTCTGCACTGTCCTTCAGATGCTAGGCATCTGCCAAACGGGACTGGGCACAGAGTGGGAGCTGGAATTCTGTTGACCCCTGCATGGTCAGAGACAGAGTCTCCCTGGAGTCGACCATGTTGAGAGGCAAAACTCTGTTTCTTGCCCCTGCCTCCTGGCATTGCTCATGCAGAAAGTTGTTCTCCTTGTCCTGTTAATAAATTTTTTAAAGGCAATAAATCTCCACTTCTTTTAATAATTCATTTTCATCTGACCAGATTCCAGGTGGGTGTTTAGGCTCACACTTTCTCCTGGGACTTGGTGGATGACAAGGAGCCTGTAAACCGCACCGGTTAAAAATACCCGTGCTCATACACCTGCCCTCAGCATCCCTTGCTGCCCGGGAATTGCTCCTTTGGCTGGCTGGCTCCGGCTGCCTGTCAGCAGAGGCGCTCGGTGAAGCTATGTCTTTAAGAGCTGCATCCTTTCCCAATGCCATGCCTTTGGGGTTGTGCTCTCCCTCCCCCAGACCTTAGATTCCCTCTCTGCAGGATGTCAGCTGTCCTCCTTGTCTCCTCCCTTCAGTGGGATGGCTTCCTCTGCTCTTACTGTGATAAGAGTTTTTCTTCTCCAACATACCCTGGGCTACTGCCGCTCTCTGCATTTTTCTGCTTTGATACCTGCATTTATGTTCTGATTTCTCTCTCTCTCCTGGGGCCATACTGCTTTTCTTTTCTCACCCAAAGCACCTCTGCTGTAAAGACAGGTATAACTAATAGCACTGGGCTTCATCAATGAAGCAGAGTTCAATTTACCCTTTGCAGAGATCATACAGAATCGGGCACAGGCAAGAAACATCGGGCTAAGATTTATATGGGACCGTTTGTCTGAATGGGTTCCCTACTTCCTTATTTCCATGGAGCGAGGAAGCTGCCAACATCTGCTCTGTGCCTGATACCGCCTCCGATTCCACTGGTAGAAAATTCTCCCAAGAGACAGGAGCAGGTAATTTCCCAGGCTGGCAGGGTTTTTTGTATCAAGGGCTCCATTTCCACCATGGAGACAGGTAGGTGCAGGGTGTGAGTTTGCTCTGCAGCTCCTGGCCGTGTGCAGCCTACATGAGCGGTGGAAATCCCTTGCTCCGGGCAGCTTGTACACCACTTGCTCTCCGAAGGAAAGGGGAGACACACAGCCTGAGGTCAGCCCTCTGAGAGGCTGCCTGCCCTGGGCATGAGGGCAGAGAAACTCTTGCTTTGCTCAGGCACCATGCATTTCAGCGTGCCCCGTCCTCTCCAGAGAGAAACCCCACTGTTGTTTCCCATTGCTACTGTTGCGCAGGTCTGATGTGAGTTCTGATGCTTGTCCTGCCCAAGCAGGCAGCCCTGTCTCCTGCGGGACGGCGTACAGCTACTGGAGAACAAGCAGCAGGTCCAGGGCAGGCTGCCTGCCACTGGGCACTCCCTGGGTTTGGGGCTGAAGGAAGACTCCAGTGAGCCACAGACCCACAGAGACTCTTCTACACCCAGGCTTAAACCAGAGAGAAATTTGGGTTTATGCCTAAAAGTTACGTGTTTTATGGCTTTTGAAATGTGTGCTAAAGCTCTTATGTGTCACATGTGGTCCCCTGCACAGCTGTGCAAGCGTCCCGGGATTTTACTGTGCAGATCCTCCTGCCTTCAGATGGAAGGGGATGTTGAAACTAATGAAAAATAGGCTGACTTTATACTAGCCCTGTAACAAAATAAATTGAGGGGAATGTGTTAACTTTTGTTTTATTTAACTTTGCCAACTTTCAAGTCAGCTCTCAAGCACCCAGAAGGTTTTAGAAAATGTTTAATCTAGCTCAGACAATTTCCTGAACTCCCTAACTGGACCACCCCATTTTCTGAAACGCTGCCAAAAGGCCTTAGTTACTCGTGGGCTCCGGCGTGCTGCTCTTTCACAACTTCTCGCTGTCCTCTCACCCCCACCCTCAAGCCGTTGTGCGCGCCTTAATATAGTCCGGAAAGAGGAACCTCCTAGACCTCGCTGTCAGTGCCTGATGAAGCAAGCCCTGCCGACAGCCACCGACGTGCCTGGCAAACAACCGCCCCAGCACGCTTCGAGGCCGTGCACGGTGTGAGCATGAGCATGCAGCCTGCCTGCACTAGCCTGCCTGCTCCAGGTGTGCCTTGCCCACCCTCCCAGCTCCCCCTGCCCGTGGCGTGAGCCTCTGAGCTCGGCGCCTGTCCCTAGAGAGCCCGGGAACACTGCCTGTCGTGGATGTACTGGAGAGTGGTGTAGTCTTTCTTCAACCTGGCTCATATGACTGGTTTGCTGTCCTGATGCCCCTGATGCCCTGTCCAGAAGCCACTGCCTGTGTTTAGCAAAAAGCAGCAGGGGCTGTATCTCAGGGTCAGGGGACAGGGAGTGTCACCTCTCTTCTCTCACCTCCTTCACCACTGCGTGCTGTCTGTGCAGCTGTCCCAGAGCAGGGAGCAAGGAGGGGCACGCGTGGCACACAAGGATACCGTGCTGATGCCAGAACCCTCAAAGATGCAGCTTTCAGACCTTAAAAATTATTTATTTTTCCAGCAGAGCTGGAGCATAGCACAGTTTTAACAGAGCTGCAGCTTGCTGGGGTTTTTGTCACTCTCCCACTGGGCGATGCTTGCTGTTTGGGGGCTTATCACCATGTGATAAAAGTTTCCTCCTGAATCTTCATTTCCTGCTCTTCTCCTGTGCTTGGCTCTGTTGTCCACCCACGGTGCTGGCTCCTAATAAGGGCAGCGAGCTCCCTAGAGCTCTCCACCACCTACTCATCACCCTCCTGTCCTTCCTCCCCTGCCCACTTGCTCTGTCCCCTCTTGGTCACAGAGGAGACAGGAGAAAACTGGCTGGGCTTTTCCAGGGATTTCTGGAGGGATTTGGTGTCTTTCTCTCCCTGGACCTGGACCTGACTGGCCCATTTTTAGGATTTTTACTGGAAGAGATGTCATTCAGCCACAAACCCAAATGAAATAAGTTGGGGGGGAAGAGGATAAAGACAGCAGTAAGAAAAGTGATTAATTAAACTGCTAGTGTCACACATCTGTCTGCAGTGTCCTGCTGGCTAAAACTGGCAGAGCTCATCAGAAGCCATCCAAAGCCCGTGGGGTCAGAGCTAGCCCTGCAGCACAGCCCTGCCGTGGGATGCTCAGTCCCAGCATGTGGAGGAAAGGGGGTGGCATTCCCGCCTCCCCAGGCAGGGCTGGGGGGAGCGATGAAACCTCCAGGGTGCAGGGCTTTCCTCTCCTCTCCCCCAGAAAGCAGCTTTGCTGCAGGGGAGATACTGCCGGTAGGGAACAGCAGTTTTCTCAAGGCAAACTTTTGCCAGGGGCAAGGGCTTTCCTGGCGGGAGAGCCATCCAGGACTGGCAGGGCTAGGTTTCATGTCCTCAAGATGGCTGGCTTTCCTTGGGTCTTGTAGGTGTCATGCTGCTCTTAGGAGGTTAAACCTCCTGCTTCCACTTGCTGGAAGTCTCTGCCTTGAGCATGATGGCACGCAGGGTCTTCCACAGCTTCAGAGTCAAGGAATTATTGCTCAGATATAATTTCCCTATCCTTCACAGAATTATTGCAGGAGGGAGAGGATTAACAGGTATGCAAATCACAGTGGGTGGGGGAGGGAGGGAGGGCTATGCTAAAAAATTAATAAATGCCACGGTGGTATTGCTGCTCAATCTCTCCTGTGCCTTTTTAGGAAAACTAATGTGTTTGCAGGGTGACTGCAGGCCTGATGGGAAGAGGGAGCCAACCTTCCCCCTCCTGGCTCCAGCACTGGGTCACGTAACAGGATCTCCTGCACAGCTGGGGCTAGGGACAAGCAGCCAGAACCCCCCCTGCACACACACACACTGTGCAGAACTGCAGTGTCTCCCCGCATCGGATGCTTGGGGCTGCTGCATGCTGAGGAGAGGAGATGGCAGGAGCGCAGCAAAGGCTCCCTGTTAAGCCAGCGTCCGAGTGAGCGAGGGAAGGGACTCCCCAGCATGTCGATCGCTGCTGGGACTGACTGTGATCCCTGGTACGCTGGGCTGCACTGAGACCTCATGTCATGCAGCAGCCACACTGCACGCCGGCTCCTGCCGTCTGGCTGTCATCTGTCAGTGGCCAGCGCCAGGCAGCAACGCCGGGTGAGCGGGCAGCCGAGTCCCTCCTTCACCCTGGGTACCTCCCCAGTGGCCCCGTCCCAGCTCCCAGCCCCATGCCCAGGTCTGATTTAAACGTGAAGCAGCACATCTGCACCCCCACCTCCCCTAACCCAAGAGAGTACGCACTGTTGAGGGGGGGCCGGTAATGGCAAGCTAGAGGGATTTGAATAAGTCCCTTAGTGCCTGATCTCAACTTCTAAATAAATCTGCTTTTAATTACATTGGTTTTTGATTCACGTATTTTTATTTGATCAGTCAGCAGTGCTCCAAAACCTTCAGGCACTTAAGGTGTTTCTAATCTCCCCATTCTGTCGATGGAGGCACCACTTGCAAAAGTCTTGGGTTTAACCCCTGAATCCACCAGCCACTCAGCCAGGACCGGCCAGAAGCCTGTCTCCTGTCCTCTTACTGAGGCCATCCCTTTTCCTGGCTCTTGTATATCATGGTGGCCCAGTGTGATCACCGTGTAGATTACCCAGCATCTCCAGGGTCCCCAGCAGTCATGCCGGGACACTTAACGTGAATCCAGGTTGAGGATATTTTGGACACTGGCCGTGACAGTACATGTCTCTGGGAGTTTACATTTTAACATTTGTACCAGGAAATCAGTGCTCTCAGTGTCGCAGGGTTAGACAAATACCTGATAAAGAAATAAACCTGTCAAATAAATTTACTTTACAAAAAGACCGAGCCCTGCAGAAGTCTCCGTTGTGTATTTTAAAAAATGCCTTACGCCTTCACAAACAGACTGCCTGGGATACGGCATTCCTCCGCGCTTGGGAGCCGCGGGCAGCAGAAGAGGGGTGCACGTACGGGAACGTCCTTGGGGCTGTTCTGCTGCGATTTGGCACCAGCTGCCGAGCAGACTTGCTCTCCTCCTCCTTCTTCTCCGGGGCTGGCTCACCTTGCTCTGCCTCCAAAGCAATGCCGAGGGCCCCGCTGAGCACCGAGAGTTACCACAGGTGAAGTTAAGGCAAACACTGAGTGGGAAAGACTGTAACGTTGTCAGAAACTTAGCCGTATGTTTGAAGCCCTGGCAGGTCAAGCATGGGCTGAGCACAAGGCTGCGTTTTCGAGATGATCTGTAGCTGTAGAAATAAACCTGGGAAGGGGCTTTCTGGATTTCTCCAGCCTGTGCTGCCCCTGCCACGGCTCCTGCTGTGCTCACAAAACAGCCCAAGCCCGAGTGCTTGGGCAGCAGTGGGTTGCTTTCCTCCTGACAGCACTTGTTTACTATTAAATAACCTTGAAGATAGAGACGCTGCTTTGTGTCCACAGAGTCATGAGCTGGTCTGAGCCACTGGTTTCTCCAGAATAACACACCCCTCCCTTCTCTAATGTTTCCCAACAGCAAGAGCTGTTGCTTGCTACCCGGGGCATTGACTCCCAGACTAACAAGGCACCTTTTTGCTGCAGCGTATTTGCATCTCTTTGTTGACTTTGCTAATCAAGTTCACTCCTGAGCCTTTGAAAACAGTAGTAGTCAAAGGTACACCGGCTCTTCGGGCATGGCAGCCATTTCAGGAGAGGTAACCCCCTGAGGACCAGGCACTTTTGGTCACTAGACTGTTAACGGCTGCTTAGGGAGCTGGTGGATGGGCTGAGCATCCAGGCTCCGGAGGCACACGCTCACCCATCTTTCTGAGACAAGGTAATGCCACACTGCCACCAAAAGGGCAACGCTTCGTTGCCCATCCCTGACCCCTTGCCCTGCTCCCACAGCCAGGCAGCACAGCCTCCTCCCTTTGCAGGGGGCTGGGGTGCTCTCCCACCCTGTATCCCCCCCACCCCGAGGGTCTTCTGGGTCTGGCTTCTGCTGGTTTAGTGAGTGCAACCAGCCCATGGGAGGAGCAGGGGACGTTCCCAGAGGGGACCACCCCATCCAGCAGCAGGGATCCCTGAGATGGACCCCGCTCTACCAGGTAGCTGTCGCAATCGCTGCCCTGCTGAGCTGGCCCTGCAGCAAGATGTCCCAAATCCCCAGGTGCTGGCAGCAGCCGGTGGGTAGCACAGGTAGGGAGGGTCCCTGGGCTGGGGAAGCCGAGTTGGCCAGGGCAGCCAGGCAGCTACAAAGTCACCGTCGTGGCACGGAGCTGGGGGCAGAAGGATGAAATCCACTCTGCACCCAGCTCCCATCCTGTGCTTAACTCTGCCCATGGGCTGGCCCAATTCAGAAAGGAGGTTTTTTTTTTTTTGTAGGCTGGCGTAGCACAAAGATACTTAAAAATGCTCTTTCCCCGAAGAGGTCACAGCGGGGAGGTAAGATATCCAGCTTCAAACTATTTGTTTCAGTTCCCTCGGTGCTTTATGCCACCAGTTTCAGCATCTCAGCAAGGGAGCCCGAGCCTGGCCCCACCGAGCGGTCAGGCACCAAACGCCCATTAGATTCCTGTGGTGGTGGAAGAACTTCTCCTAAACGAGCACCCACAGACCACTGACCTAACACGTGGCAGTCGCAGCCCAGGTCCCCCCGCTCCCGGCGCTGGGCTCTGTGATTAACAGCGGCGGTTTGAGAGCAGCCAGGCCAGGCTGTTAGAGAAGAGTCCCTTCAGCACATGTTGGCTCCAGTGCTAAATTTGCATACTGTATTTGCCAAGGGTTATTAGTGTTGATCAGCTGTTAAATAATCTGCCCTTTTCATTTCAGGAGACCTGTCAGGACTTGCCTTCTCATAGGCTTTACTTAAACAGGAGTTTTATGCCATATCAGAAAAGGATTTTCTTTACAGAGCCTTTTCCTTGAAATTTCGACAGCTACAAATACTAAACACTGTCTCTGACATCATGAGCATCTGGCACGTGTTGCCTAACCTTCTACATCCTCAGCACGTGGAAATGGCTGCAGCCACGGAGCAATGGAAATCAGGCTACGGCCCTGCTGGCACCCCTCATTGTGCCAGGCAAGGACCCGAGAGAGGAGACGAAGGTAAGGACGGATCCCACATCAGAAAATGAAATTATTCCCTGTTGGAGAAGGGCACTGGGAGGTTGCTGTACACAGGTTTTAAAAAACAACCTCACCCTGCTCTGCACCCAGAGGGATATAGTCTTTGGGGTGACTTACGGCCGTGTTGCACCATCCTCAGTTTTACCTGTGACTCTTCAGGGCCATACACCCTTTGCAATTAGACAGCAACAGAAGCTCCTGAGCCTGAGGAGGCTGGGAGCACGGGCCAGCAGTTCAAAGGAGGTGGCTTGTGACTCATAAGGAAACAGCAGGATGGGGTAAGAACCGCATTTGGCCTCATGGTTAGGCAACACCGTCAAAGGCCTCTGGAAAGTCAAGCCAGGAAAAAAATAACTTGAGGACTGAGGGGAACTTTGCAATAACCAGCTGGTTCCAACACATGTAATTATGCCCAGTACCCCACAAATTGTTAAAAGAGCCAGAAAGGAATGAAAAATATGGATGCAGCAGGGAGCCAAAGAGGGTTTTGATATGCATGCCAGCTAAGCTTGAATAGCCTGATAGAAAAAAGTTATGCTACTTTGTGGGCAAAGGACCTCACCGTTACCAGCAAGTGAACTAAAATACCTGCCTGCAGGACAGCCCCGTGCTCCGCATCTCCCATTCCTCCTACCTGCAGCTTTTGAGTGGCTGTTGACCCCCAAGGGCTTTTCCCCCCAGTTTCTTCGGCACAGGCATCCACCTTCCCCACCGTGCCGGGTGGGAGCGTGCTGCCCGCCTCCTGCCTGCCATGCCGGAGGCCATCCTCCTCCTCCTCCTCCTCCTCGGGGCTGAGCCATAGCTGGTGTCAAGGTGGTACCCACGGGGATCACCTGCCAGCGGAGATAAGGGGGAGCGGTGGGGGGCCCTGCAGAGCCGCGATGGCCACATTTCCCTCAGCCGTGCCGGAGAGGTGCGAGTAAGACGAGAGCGGCAGCTGGTACCGCACTGGGCACCGTCTTCGCTTTCTCTCCCACCACTCCTCTGGAGGCAGGGGAGAGAAACAAAAGCAAAGAAAACCAAACAATTTGACTGTAATGAACCATAAAACACAGAATCGGCTGTCTGCCCCTTGCTCACCTCGCCGGTACAGCAACTCAGTTGTGCCTTGCTGGTACTGCCTGCGTTACGGTCATCAGGCGACAAATCCAACAGTTAGAATTGATTAATTGATTTGTACATTAAATAGGTATTCCTGCTCAATTATTGGCAGGTTTGCTAATGGATTACTATTTAAACGATTCTGATATTTTAAATTACATGTTATTTTATAGATGCACATTTACTTAAAAAAAGAGCACCCCTTGCATCTATTAACATATTAAAGAGAAAATAAAACATCCAGGCTGATATAATGCACAATGTGGCATTACTCTGGGTGCTTCCTAAGGTAGGGAAATCTTATTTGTTTAATAATAAGTTGGTCATGAATATGCAAATCTGCATCAGTGCAGTACCTCACTGCTGTCACTATTAATGAGTTGCAAATTAATGTGACAACAAAAGGAAAATCTATTTAGTGGCAGATTTGTGGTTCATACCTGGCTCAAGAGAGCAACCATCTACAGTCACATCGGTCTGCTGGAGCAAAATGTGCACATGGTGTGGACAAGGTTTGCTTCGGGGCTGGCAAGCCAGAAACAAGCAATGTGCTGCCTTCACCCCCAAGGGTAGAAGGCAGCGTTGCTCCTAATGATCCATCACGCCTAACTTGCAGGAAAACACAATCTCTTCACTCTGCAATCACAGTGAACCCATACAAAGCACACTAACAGGTGAAATGCAGAACTAGCAAGAGCATCATAGTTGGGAAGACGGTGTGGACTTCTAGACATGGTAGTTAAAGAGAACTTCATCTTCTTCAGATCTGTTTGGGGACTTTTTTTCCCCTGACAATGCTACAAGCTCACAAAGCGAAACTTGTTGGATTCCAGTCGCTTTCTTCTCCTCCCCCTCCTTCTAGCAGCAATGCGATGGTGAATAAGCACATTGAGAAAAGACCTAATACATGTCTTCACGACTGTGGCATTCAACTCTTCTGTCTTGTGTAGTGGTGCCAAACCCTCTCCTACCAACACTGGACCCATACTGAAATGAAAATATGATGTTCTGCGAACAATTTTTTTTTTAGTTAGCTTGCATCTGTACAAGTTTAAAGTAGCGATGTGTGCCTTTTTCCTGTATGAACTGAAGAAATGATGCTGAATATTTACCAGCAGCTCCGCAAAGCATGGGAATGGCAGCTGCCTGTATTTACCACTCCCTGACACCTTGTTCATATTAAGGCACAAATGATGGGTCTTATCTATAGTTTTGTTATTTAGCACAGAAATGGAGGGAGGAGTCAGCTTCTAACTCTTTCATTCATGGAGTGAGCTTGGCCCCTGGGAGCAGTTTTTAAGACAATTTCCATTCTGCTCCTGTGATCCTGCAAACTAGAAGCCGGGTCAGCCTTCCAGTGGGCATCTGGGCTCTCCCTTTAGCAGATTGCTCCCCAAAGAGCACAAACAAGGACCAAACGCCTCTGGTTCTTGCTTGCCACTCACTGTATCGGTGTCTTTGGCGCAAGTCTCCAGCTAGGCCACCAGAGCAAAAGGGAGAGACAACAGCAAAGCAGAGGAAACGAGAAGAACATCTGGAAGGAGAAATCACCCAAATGGGAAACTCCCAGGGCTGACCCCACTGTGCAGAACCCAGTCCTCTTGGATAAGGCAAGAAGGCAAAGGAGTTGTTCAGTATTTTGCAGACCTTAGCAGCATCACTTACCTCAGGGCAAACCTCCCAGCACTGCCAGCAGCCAGCCTGGAGCCTGGGATTTCCCAGCCAGCACCAAGTAAAAGTTTGACAAAGGAAACTCCCTTCAGTGAGGCTCATCTGCCTGCTCTAGCTAGAGATGGGGTTTTTCCCTATTGCACCAGTGGTCCCCCAACACCTCCACGGGGCAGCACAACCTCCCAGCCAGGCAAAGCCAAGTGATAAGCAGGGGAAATGCAAGGAAACACCTTGGCTTGGGCCCCAACAGCATCAATGCTGCACTTTCACCTTGCGAAAGGCAGGACACGGGACCAGCAGGGTTTTACCATCCCCAAAGGCTGCATTTCTGTTTCCTTATTTTTTTATTAACCTGGAGCAATGCCAGCAGTGTGAAGCGAGTCTCTTTCGGCCCACAGAGGACGCACAGGAAAGTGCTTTAAAGGAGAGCAGCGTGAGTCCAGAAGCTGAAATGCTGAACATCAAGCCTGCCCTTCCGTGCTGGTTGGAGCTAGCTCAGTCCCCGGCTCTGCGCCGCGCAGGATCCAGCCAGTCCCGATGCTGGCAAGGCAGCCAGCGTTTCGACTCCCCTGCCTACACTCGCTGTCACCGAGTTCGCTCCCTGCCGGCACGCTGCCATCTCTCCTTTCCCCAAGGTAACTATCCCCTGGGCTTGCCTACTGCAAAACTACGTGCGCAGCCAGCCTCTCCCGTGACAGTCTCTGCCAAACCGCCCAGAATAGGGTCAGCCAAGCCAGCCTCCCGCACCCAGCAGCACGGGATGCTGCCCTCCTCCTTCGCTGAACCCTCCGTGCTCTCTCAAGCACCCTCGCACAGCAAAGTCCCTTTAAAAGAGCACATCCTAGAAGATAAAATGGTTGCGTTATGTCAAGAGACAGCACTGCGATCAGGTGTTCCCCGCCACGGCCCTATTTTTAGAGCGCAGACGGGCCCCAGGACAGGCACGTGCTTGCATTACCACAGCGTGAGGCTGTTACTGTATTTGAGCACAGATGCAAGCGCCAGCATGGAGAAGGCCCAACTGTACTCGGTGGAGATAGTGGAAAGCTGACTAAGCGGAGATGTTTGGGGAGCACGTGCTCAAGACCATTTGAGGAGGAGCTGGCCAAAAGAGGAATCCGCGTCAATCTTCTGTTTGCCTGCAGGGCACGGCCAGAAGTGAGGTGTCTGCCACGCACCCCTGGAAGTGGTACGAAGCTGATTTATGCTGAGCTCAAACCATCCAAGCATTACGCAGCTGATCAGATAAAGGTGTTTGTAACAACTGCTTTTAAGTTCTCCCTTGCCTTAGTTTTTCTGGCCCACCTCTGCTTTCCGGGAAAATCAGGGGGTAAAAGCAGCCAGCACTGGAGAGGAGAGATGTCTCTGTTTCAGTTCCTTGCAAAGCTGGAGGCTGGCTTAAAAGGAAACCCAGGGTGTGCATTTAAGCCGTACAGGAGAGACCATCACCGTCCTTATCCAAAGTCTGGAGAAAGATGGTGGTGGTTGTACTAGGACTAAAAATGTCCTGTCCTGTGCAGAAATGGGACTTCAGCTGCCAGCAGCAGACAGTTGTCAGGCTCCTCTCTCGCCTCTTGGCTCAGTTACAAAACCACCTTACCCCCAGAAGCAGTCCCACTGTAAGCCACACAATACAAACATCTGGCAAAAGACTAGATGGCAACACACCACGAGAGGCATCAGCTCTGCGTCTTTCCCTCTGGGACACCTTCAGGAATGAGGCATCATTCTCCCTTACCTTCAGGGCGAGGGTAATTCACTTCACACCCTTTCTTAAGCTCCTGCAAGAGCAAAGATTTAACCTGCGGCACACTGTCCATTGATCAAAGCCTCTGAGCCTCACTGCTCCAGACAGAGAAACTTTTTCCCAGATGCTTTTCTCAGATGGACCAGGTGCTCTGCTAGAGACCCTTTTGGTGGGTGTCCTGGCCCTCCTCAGGAGAGCAGCGCGATTTAAACCTGCCAGCTGAAGCATTTGGCTATCGCAGGACATACTACTGTTAAGAACAGCCCCAAAGCAAAACTCAAGAGTTTGGGTTCACAGCAAGAACTTCTTTCCCGAAGGCGAAGAGCAGACCCAGACCCTTAAGAGAGGGCCTGCCCAAGCCCAGGGAGCCTAGCCTCTTAGACGCAAGTTCCCAAGCTATGTAGAAGTGACATTCTGGCACTGTCCCTTTAGATCCCCCCCAAAGTGTGCTCATAGCTTTAATGCTCCACATTAAAACTAAAGCATTTACCATGGTACTATTTTCCTCCCCTCTGCAGACACCACTGAAAAGAGAATTCAGTCAATTCAACTTAAAACGATGACAAAGGAGGGAAAATAATTGAACCTATTCACAATTCTTTAACTAAAAGGCGATGCAGAAAGTATTGTGAATACCGCTTTGAAACCTCTGTCCTACAAAAGGCACCCGCCCGATGTTTTCTTGTGACTTTGAATTTAGAAAGCCAATGCAGATTCTACCTCAGACTTCATCAGCTGCTCGCCGGCACCTGTGCCAGCTCTGCTCTGCTTCAGGAACCGCACGCGGAGCCTCCTTTCATAAACGTTAATGAGTCAGAGCTCATTTCGCAACCAGGCACGGAATTAATGGGAGTCACTTTAGCCCCTTCATTTCTCAACAGTTTTATTGCCTTTAAGAAAATTTTTGTAAAATATAAATACAAAGGCAGGAGATTTACTTACAAAGTTAAAACACAGATCTCAAACATAAACACACAATTCAGAAAATTTAGTTTATGTACAGTTTCAAGCAACTTCAACATATGTTAGTTTTTCAATATTTTACAAGGTACAGAAAAAATAGTTCAAAGTCTTCTTTAAATAAAGAGCATAAAATGTTTAAACATATATAAACAATCCGGTTTGATGTGTGAAAACTAAATTTCACAGCTTTTAAATTAGGATATAAAAGTTCTTACAATTAGTTGATGCGTATGGATATGGTTTAATTTATATTACAAACTATTGAATTATATTCAATAGTGCTTACCTGGCCAAAGCAGGTAATTCTGTAAACAAAAAAACAAAAATAATATCACCAAGTGCCTTACCGAATTCTATCTCCCAAACAAGCCACACGACTTTGATCACATCACCTAGAAAAAGTATGTTCTGTGTAATCAGTGCTTTGTATGAAACAAAGTCAATGTGTGGGTGTGTTCTTTAAAAAAAAAAATGTGTTCCGAGTAATAACAAACTTATCCCAAAGCCTGTGTGCATTTAAAGAAACATTATATAACAATTTTGTAAAAACTGATTGAAGTTAAAAAAAAATTCTTCCAAAATCCATCCAACTGGAATTCAGATCTCTTATATAAAGGAAAGATATTTTCATATTTAATAGTGTCCTTTCTTTACAGAAACAATTGCATTTGAACACATATACATAAAGAAGTAACTGTATAGAGCACTGTACATTAAATGGCCTGATGGTTCACCAGAGGATGTCAAAGGGAGGATCCTCGTGCGGATGCAACCAGTGAAACGAGGAGCCGAGCAAAGTCTTGAGTTCACTTGTAAACTCTACCAAGTCCAACAGCTCTTTGCTCTCCGGGTTAAAAGCTTCAAGGTCCGTAGCGCAAGAGAACAACTGGCTGAGGGAAGTCTGTTTGTAAAACTCTGCCTCCGTGATGGTGACAACTTCCAGATTGGGGAAGTTGCAGCGGAAGATGCGAGATGACATTTTTAGCCTCTTCACCACGTCTGAGAGCAAAAGCCAGTTTCGTGGTCTGTGGAAGCGAAGAAGAAAGAGGCTCCAATAACCGACATTAAGTCACGGGCTTCTTGCCTCTCCACTGTATCGCTGTGTGACAAACCCTCCCTGACCGTACCCGCACAAACAACCCCCCTGAAATCACGGCCATACCCAGGGGGTCAAATATAGCAGATGTGCAGGCGCGTACGTATTTACTCACAGTACCGCTGCCCGCAGCTTTGGGGAAGGAGGGGGACCAGGCATGGAGGGGCACTGGAGCCTATAAACCCAGGGCTCGTGAGCACGCTGCGGGTCAGCGGCCATCCCGACGGCTGCTCACACGGTTAAAGGTTTGCCTGGCTGAGCCCAACTCCCATTCAGCAAGTTAGGAAATGGCCTAGAGTTATAATCAGAAATTTCAGCACCTCTGACTTCCAGAGATGCCAATACTAAATACAAGTCGACAGAGGGGTTTTTCTCAGATTAAGAATTCAATTTCTTAATTCAATCTTTGTACTTGTCCACTTCAGAGAACTTAAGTTATATCCATCACCCAAATAATAAAAAACACGCTAAAACCCACACTCCCGCATGATTAATATTTAAAACTATTTTTCCCATGGCTGTCATCAAAACTGGTGCAAATGACGAACGGTAGCTCTTTATGAAGCTAATTTATATCTTGAATATAAGAGATGATAAAATTTTCCAGGTCTTTCTTTATTATTAAGTATCATAGTACCTTCTGCAAGGTGTTTATTTGTTTGATATGATTCAGGGCTTTAAACCAGTTTTGCTGCGAAGTCTAGAACAGCAGTAACGGTGTCATTTCATCATTCACAAAAGCCCGCCCACTCAGCAATACAGACAAGCCCATTAAATAAAATCAAGAAGGCCTTACAAACATGATATCCAAATTTAAGTGCTAGAAGCACTTGTGTTTTGGGATGTTATACCAAGATGCCTGGGATGAGGGAAGGAATCTGTGTTCAAATGTCACTCATTCAGCTCAGGAGTACGGCACTCAAAACACAGCCCCGACAAGTCAGCCTTTCCCCCTCTCACCTCCTATTAGCTTATTTCTAAAAAGCCTGGCAGTTAACGGTATTGCTCTTTCATTTACGTTAGATAAATGCAAATGTATTTCCCCACAGACACAAACTGCTGCCATCCCAAGCAGATCGTCTCAGCTATTTTTACCCCAAGCCCTGTATTTGTTCTTACCCCTGAGAGAGACACACTTGAATGTTGTAACACGGCAAGGGAGGCTCATCCGAAAATTCAAATTCAAGCACATCGCTAAAGCCATCTTCATCTTCATCACCTGGGCCAGGAGGATTTGCCAAGATGTCAAATCCAGATTCATCTTTTGGATCTAAATAAAATTGAATAAAGGTGCCAAGTCAGCATTGAAGAGACTGTTGCAGGTCTTGCTTTTTCTTCCAATAACGTGAGCTGTAAATAAAATCAGTTTGCTTCCTTCCTAGCTTCCTCTACCACAAAAACAAAACAGCCCCCACCCCCACGTGCCGCATGTTTTGAAAGTCTCCACATACAAAGAAATAAAGGGTAACATTTGCTCACCGCACACAGAGCTGCCATAGAAATCCCAGTACAAACCAGGGTCATCAACACTTCGACCTTGCAGGTCAGTTAAATACTCTGGAGAGGAAAAAACAACAACAAAAACATACTGATGAGAATAAAAAGCTGGCAAGTTTAGCAGACCACGTGTCATACAGTCTCACTATGCATCCTCCATACCTTCCACCAAAAAAACTCCACACTGTATTCCTGATGCACGTGCTACAAACAACAGCATATACACACCATTCTCGCAAGTATTCCTGGAATTCACTTTTCTCCCGCATCCTTTCTCCCATCAACTCAAGTAATGACCCACCGCATCAAATAATCACCCAAGGTCTAAGAGGGACAGACCCAATCTTAAGCTTCAGAAACTGAGAGCGGCATTTTATTTTTGCGAAAGATAGGGATGTACCACACTTTTTAGCCTGCACAGTTATTCTGGACACCAACTGGAGGGTGAAACAGTGGCCCCAAAGAAACTGATAGAAAAGGTTTTTCCACACAGATACATTCAGAAGATGTAATTCTTTTCTACAGACATCATTTGGGGGATCTGCTAGTTGAGTTGATGAAAAGATACTGGGATTCAAGATGTTAAGTCCAAGATACTGGACTTTACTGGAATCCCGATACACCTATGCACTTTCTACACTGCACCATTTAAACAGGTAAGTGGATGAGTACATAAACTCATTGACTATGAACACTGCAAACATTTTCAGAGGTTAAGTTATTAGGGAATGCAAGTGTCTTTACCCAAAACTAACAGGAAAAAAAAAAAAAAAGTGTTAGAACATGGATGTGTTTAAAGACAAGAGCCTTCAATACAGTTTTAGAGCATTTCAGATATAAAATGAGGGAGAACTTGCAAAAAGACAGGTACTAGAAGGACAAAAAGCAAGACCGTGGGAAAACATGATTATGTTTAACAGCTATTCGATTTGGCGAGTTTCTTATTTTCATTTCAAGCAGAAAACTGAAGGCACCGCAACAGCCCACTGACCTCCCACCTACCTATCAAATCTGATAGTGGCATAATCTTTATGACTTATTAAGAGTTTCAATTAGAAGGAGCCCCCATGCATGGCTATGCTTCCCACCTGCAGCCGCTGGGTTTCGCAGGCAGAGAGGGAGCTCCTGCAGCCTACCCTAAGGCTCCTTGGCGTGGAGCCATCCCTGCCAGTCAGCAGGGACTTTGGGGGGCCAGGGAACATCCCCCCATTTGCCACGACCAGCAAAGCCCCACACAACATGGCCACAGACCTGTGAGGAAGGTCTCCATGAGCTCGCTGTGGGTCATTTTCACAATGGTCCTCCCAGAGTAGGTCGCAAGCGTTGGATCAGCACCGTAAGACAGTAACAGGCGGACAATTTCCAAGTGATCGTTTTCAACCGCATCGTGGATTGGTCTAGGGAGAAATAAAAAAGATCACAGTGTTACATTTTGACTCAATCGTATTAAACAAATGTGTTTGAAAAGAAACTTCTGACTTCAGATCAAAGTTATTTATAGCAAATAACACTATTAATACAGCTGCCAATCATCTCATTGTCAGTTTTACTTGCACATCATCCCCTCCCCTCTTGTCTTTCACAGTCAGACTGCTCGGGGCAGATATTTCTGTTACGTCTATTCATTGCTGTACATATTTTGAGGGCCAGTAAAATAATTACACCGTCGTAACAGAAAGCAGGAGTTTGCATGAAGTCTCACAAACATCATTTCGCTGCAAGTCACTCTACCGTTCCAAATCTCTGCCAATTTAACAGCGTGTTGTGGAGTAAGGGCTCATTCAGCCTGCCTCTGGGCAAGCACGGAAATCAGTTACCCAAAGCTCCTAAATTATATACACAGAAATAAGTTATGAAAATTTGCTGGGAATTAAAACTTCTGCGCCGTATCCTCTTTCAATAGTACTTGCGAATATATTTGCAGCACAATTCAACCCTTCTACTCGGACAATAGAAAAACGTGTTATTTTAAGTTTAGTCCACCCAGAAGTTAACGCATTTACATGGCATGAGCAATCTATACAAGCTCAGACATAGATTTTGTGAGCCTACAGAAGGATTATTCATTAATACGCATGCCTGCAATTCCAGGTCTAGAATTCCTTATCGCTAATTATAAATCGCATTAACTTTTGCCTTTAAAATTGATTATACGTAACGGGGAGTTGTCTGGAAGTAGAACATATTACCCCTCAGACTAATGAAGATGTGTTAAAATCCCATCTTTTCCTTAGACGGCGATGAGCAGATGAACTGCCAGTGATCACGGCAGTTCAACTCAACTCTCCACACCTCCTCCTTTAGGCTGTCAACACCGCTGCCCCCCAACAACGCTTTCGAGCTCTCAGACAGATGTATTAAAAGGCAAGAGAAGTAAGGAAGGACTTTAACTAGGATCACGTACTGCCTTCCCGGAAAGCTTTCAGAATGACGTTACAAGGAGAAGTCATCTAGAAGCACAGGCAAGCAATCCCCTCAACTCCGTCTACCAATCTCCCAAGCGACGCTCGGCTAACAACCACGGCTGAAACTCCCTCTGCAAGGAGGCCACGTCCCACCACTCCTTGTGGCACACGCGGCAACGTCCCCTCTATGTCACCACCGCTTTGGGACGGGCTGGCACCCACATGAGCTCAGGGCAGAGGAGAGGCAGATCAAACCAGTCAGGAGAGGAAGGCACACCACCGTTTCCCCATCTATCACATCGCGCTGCTGGTAAGAGCAGGACTCTGACCCATCTCAAAAAGATGTTCCAGGTGTGTTTACTCCAAGTACTTTCCAGTAGGCTGTGATTTAGGGCGATTAACATCCGCCACACGTGAAGCACTCTCGCTTGCCCCCATCTTGCTGGAAAGCTGTACGCAGTTTTGGTTTTGGCATATGCATGCTATATTGACACGAGGAGGTGCACTTGGGAGCGTTTGCGGCTCGTTCCCTATGGAGAGAGGGCTTACCCGGCGCTGCCTGCCTCCTGCACACCCCAAGCCACCAACACAGCAAACAAGCAGGTGATCCTCGAGCTGCTGAGCACAGTCCCCAACCCAGCTCGTGCCACCCCTCAGACCCCTGGCACCAGAGAGAGCAAGACGTGCACACCTTCAAAGCCTGACGCGCCGCTCTTTGGAAAGCCACTTTCGAATTTTAAGACCAGAGAGGTCCACGAGGATCACTTGCAAAGGGTCAGGATATCCCTTCTCAATTTCTCAGGGAAGTCTCTAACATAACACTGAAACTATCTGATGCCCTTGAGACGGACGGTGCTGCAGAAGCCAGCATTCCCAGGGCCTCCCGCAAGCCTCAGCCTCCCACCTCCACCTACCAACGCAGTTCTGCACAGCACCACGCGCCTACGCAGCACCCAGCGCATCCAGGATCTGGCCAGTGCTAAACATCCCAGGCGATACAACATAGGAGGTAACAAATAATAGGGGTGCTGACACGGAGGCTGAAGAAGTATCGGGTGTTTCTGGCTGTCAGCAAGCATCTGAGGCCTGAGCTGTCGGGTCATGACACTCTGAGCATCTACAGCGGGAAAGGTCAGCCTTGCTGCAAACCCTCTTGTCCCCCACCGGGCATGAAGCAACCTTGGCTGAAAGTCTGGCAACAGGCACCGGGAACAGATGAGAGTTACGGCTGCTGCCAAATGCTGGGGACGCTTTTTCTCCCCCACTGCCTCATTTTACTGGAGTCTTTAATTTGAACTGTTTTCCATTTTATTTTAAAATTAGGATTTTCTGATTTTGGAGGGGGGTGGAGAGTGTTGTGGGTTTATTGGTTTGTGGGTTTTCTTGTTTGTTTTTTTTTTAAACCGACTTACCTAAGTGGCTTTTGAAGCAGTAATGAATTCAAGATGATCCCTTAACTTATTAAAAACAGCATCTAAATCACCGCCCAGTGTTTCAATCAATTTAACAACACACAGACGAGTTTATTAAAGGGCGCCTGGGTATTCCCCAGGAAGGAAAAATAGCAGCGCATGGGCTGTAACCCCGGGATGGGACCCCTCTCCTCTTCTACGGGTCACCCACCCCAGCGCAGTGGTGCAGAGAGGGGCAGAGGCAGCGGGCCAGGCAGCGGAGCAGGCAGGGGAGCAGGCAGCGGGGCAGGCAGACCCATCTTTGATGCCTGCCAGAGCACACAGAGGCCGCCCAGAGCATGAGAGGGGATTTTATAGAGGCAAGGGAAGGAAAGGTGCAGTAAAGCCGCGCGGAAGAACAATAAATAGAAGGAAGCGAAGGAAGGAAAGAAAACACTGGTGGGGAGGGAGGAAAAAAGGAGATTCCCCATAGATAAGGCAGGGGAAAAAAGGCAGTAACGGAGTGCTGACAGACTCTTTTACTGGCTAGCACAGCTTCTTGGCAAGCTCACAAGCGGGACCATGCAAAGGCACAGCTACTCGTTTGCTTCTCCCACCAGGGCCAGCAGAAGAGGGAGTATTTTTCAGTCTTGGCAGAGTTTAGCCATCCTCTTTGTAGGATGTAAAAGTGACTACTGGAGTCGGCAACTTTTTCAGATGTGAAAATAAGATTCTTGGGAGTCGTCTCCTGGGCTGCTTTGCCCATATAATCTTTTCCGCCCTGAGCATCATGGAAATAAACACTCTCTATCCCTAATGGTACAGTTAATGGTAGTACAGCTTGTTTCTAAAACAAACTCTTCGAAATGCCCCAGAAGGATCTGGGGACATTCGAGAGCTGCAATATCCTACAGAAGACACACATCTCAACCCTCTCTTGTGTACTGTCGAATTCTTCCTACTATTTTTACTGCTACTAGAGTTAGGAAAACATTTCACTGGGGGTTTATCATTCCACCACCAAAATTATAAACTATTTAGACCAGTCAGGGTTTGCTCTCAGCCTTTCAGGCACCATCAGAACTTTCCTCGCTGCAATAAGAGGTCTCCTAACTCACCAAGCAATACCATATCTTGGCATTTTATTTATACTTCCATCTACTCTATTACGCAATGCTGTCCCACGGAAGAGGCAAAGCACAAGTTGCAGGAGGGCAGCTACGCTGGCTGCCTCTTCTTTAACGCAATTAGCTGCTGGAGGGTATCGCTCTGCCAAGACCAGCTGAAAGGACACAGGAAGAGAGCCATCTTGGCATGGTCCTCCCAGGGAAAAAATAAAAAAGGCTGAGCTCATCAGCTGCCAGCGAGAAGCATAAAGCAAAACTGGCTGTGGAGAGCGAATCTAGCGAGCGAACTCTGAAGCAACGGAGAGGTCTCGCTAACAGGCGGGAGAATGCCTGTATTTTTGGCATGCGGCTTTGTTTTTAAAGCGATGCCGGTTCAGCTAGGTCATGCTGCGGAGGTAAGAGAAGAACAAGGAGATAAAGCCAAACACACCGGCAACTATCCTTGCTCATGTCAGGCACTGGTCGTGGAATGCCCCTTGTTCAGCTACTGCACTTACTGGGGTCCTGTCAGGGAAGGAAAGCGCTCACCTCTTAAGCACGGTCTATTATTATTTATAGGTAAGACGATTAAGAGCCCTTAGTGACTGCGGCACCTCTGAGACAGGTCTTAAAAGATCTCGCCCCGTTCTACAATAATCTTTGATTAGCCACTAATTCAGCAGCGGAGTGCTTGTGTATTCAGGGTCTGCAGGCGCTGCATTTGGAGAGCCACGATCAGCATAGAGTTTAAGGGGAAAAACACAGAAGACCACCGTAGTTAGCCAGGCCAGATGTGCTGTGAATAGGGCAGACAGACGGACGTCGTGTGCTGCAGGCAGCAGTAGGCCACTACAGTCCGGCGGCACTTCGTTTGTTTTTGGCTTCACCGAGATTTCTGATAGCATCAGGAACCAGAGGCTGAAAGCCTACCTTATCTACTGAACTCACGACAGACTGGCTGCGTAGGTACATAAAAGGCAACACCAAAGCAAGAGGCTCAGGTTTTTGCTTCGCTTTGAAAATTAAACACACGCCTGCAAAACCACCACATCGATCGGAGCACCTGCAGCACTTCGGACAGGACTGAGAGGACAGATGCACGGACTTCGCAGAACTTTCCTACATCCTTCAGGTTCATATGGACATTTTGTTCAGACTGAAGCCGTATCGACTTTTCAGAATATCCTCCAAAAAGCTGACCACCGAGGCAGCAGGCAGCACGTAACGCAGACCGAAGCTTCAGGCAGCTGGGATCCAAGCGACAAACGCAGCGTACGCGGTTACATCACAGCTCATGCAGTTACATCACTCCTCTACGCAGATTTACGTTAACTGGCTGAACAGAACTAAACACATCCACTGTTACTGCCTGGAGACTTGAGAGCTTCCTGCATGACCAAAAATATCTGTGGCTAGTGGGCTTGTGAGGTGGCGGAGGGGGCAATAAGGCATATTCAGTGTAGTTAAAAAAGCAGAGGAGGGGAGAAGTCTTTGATGGTGGGTTTGTTTGGAGTTTTTTGGTTTTAATATTTTAGTATCTTTCCAAGCAACACAGTTGAGGAAGACTGACGCTTCTTTCCTCGTAAAAGTTAAAGGAGAAAAACTCACTGAGGCTTCAAGAGAGAAATGGGATTTGTCCTATGAATACCTGGGCCTGCTAAAAGGTGGTGGATAACACTGATCAGAAGTTCCTTGCAGAAGCTTCTGCTCTCTGCTCTGCCCAACTCAGGGCAGCTAGACCATGTTTCATCTGTATATTACATGCGTTTTGGATTCACACTGTCTGTTCGACAGCTTTTCAAACAAAACATAAGTCTGTCATCAGGAAAGAAAGGGAACCGCAAGCTGAGTTCTGACATTAACGTCTATGATCAGAATATTATGATGTTCATTTCTAAAATGTTCATTCCCCAAAACAACTTTTCAGGGTACATAAGCCAAGTTTTTTTCTTGAAAATCAGCTCCATCTGTGAACCAAAATCAAAGGTGGACTCTGAAGTGGTGGGTGATTAAGACTGGTCAGAAACTTGCTGGGGTTAATTTTCTATATAGGTTATTCCAGCAAGCGAGACAAAAATAATTTAGGATTCTTTTTATGGCAACTCGCCACTGTTGCATAGGTCACGTACTAAAGCTGGAGACAGCAGAAAATGCGGGGCTGTTTGTCAGCCTAGAGAGCTGAGACTTCTTACAAAGAAGTGGGAGATGGAGAAGGAATCCGACAATCCAGCCGGCGTTTCAATGTTTCTCCAGAAACGTCTCCTTTGGGCCGTGATGGGCCAATAACGACTCACCATCATTAACTTCTAATGGACCATCCTAACCAGCCCTCTTGGGACTTTTGTTTTCCTGACTCCTCCCTTCCCAAGTTAATAAATAAAGGGCTTAAAAACAAAAGAAGCAGACTCTTAGTTATGCTAATTTTACCTCCCTGGCTATTTGGAAGGTGATAGTGAATTCGATAAACCATTTAAGATAAGAAGCTGCAGGAGCTTCAAAGAATACAAAGCAACCTGTCGCCAAAATGCATAGACTGGATAGTGCTCTGCATATGCTGAGAAGTTACCCCAAGGTCAGCCCTGCAGAGGTGGTCAAAGAGGTACTTTAGGAGATGCACAAGCTTAAAAAAGGTGCGGAGCAGCATTTCTATCTCCATAAAGCAAAAAAGAAAAGCTCACTATCTATTCTGCGAGCACAGGAACTAAGCATCCCTACTATTCTGTGAAGGAAACTCAAAAAGGCTAATTCAGGATAAAAAAAATAAATCCAAAATATCAAATGAGCAGATAGTTTTAACAGTTCAGCAAAACAACATTTTGATATAGCATATATAGGACTCGCACACCTCATCACCGCAAAAGCCTGAAGTGCTCTTAAAAGTAACCCTGCAAACAAGGCAAAGCCCACTCTTGGCACAACTCAAAGGACCCGGAGCGCATACGAACAAGGCTGCAGCTCAAGTATCACTCCTTCCTGCCCTGCAGCTGGCAATTTCACAAACTCTTTAAAAAAAAAAAAACAAAAACACAAAGCACAGCTTATTAAAATTCCCAGAAGGAAAAAAAAAAAAATTTACACTGAACTCGAGTCACACCAAAAGTGTGCCCCCACCGCTTTATTAACCGGAGAGCGGAGGAGGTCACCGAGTCCTGCACGTTCCTGCCTAAGGACCAGCAAAATAAGGAGGACACCGTGCAGCAGGACCTTGGCAGCAGCGTTGCCGGCTTTGGGGGTTTCATGCAGGATGAGGAGGGGGAACAAGGGGAGGGTAAAGGAGAGGCATAAAGACGGAGGGAAGGGGTGCTTCCTCCCACCATCGTGGCCAAAGAAACCACCGCCCGGTCGGTGGCGGTGACCAGCCGATGCCGCTAACCTGGTTCCATCCTGCGCGCTGCAGTTGACGTCAGCCCCGTACTCGAGGAGATGCCGCACGATGCTCAGCCAGCCTCTGGCACAGGCCTCATGCAGGGCACAGTAACCCGCGTTGTCACGATGATTCACATCACACACTTTGTTTTCCAGACAATACAGAACCACTTCCTGGAAATAGGAGGAAAAACAGATACATCGAGTTATTTCTTGCTGCGGAGATGCACAGATTTCTCTTCCTGAAGGAGAAGCAGTGGGGGAAAGGGCTAAACGCAAAATCCCTACGATATGTCTAAGTTACCCTCTTTGAGATGGGTCACTCAAAAGGAAAAGAAAAGGGAGAGCCGTTGCAACTTGGGTTTATTCAGGAGAGACAGCAGAGACCACGACTTCCCAGGAGCAGACTAGCTTGGGCAAAGCGGCACCGAGAGCTCTGCGCCCCGCGGGGACCTTCCCGCAGCCCCCAACGTCAGGAATCGTCGCAGAGGGGGAATGTGCAAGTTTCGCAGACAAAACTCACAGCTTTCCACTTCTCAAAACTTCCACGCATAAAGCTAGCAGGAAGGTTTTTACTCTTACATCTGCATTTTTTAGCAGAAAATTCTGCAAGCACAACAGCAGCACAGCCGACGTCAGTTTGATTTTAAAAAGAAAAAGCGCATGACCCGAAACAAAACACATTTAAGACACACAAAGGACGGTTTGCTATCTGCAAACAAAAAAAAAAAGCCCGGCTCTATCAAGATCGGGGAAATCCCATTTTCACCCACCCTGGTTTTCTGCACGCAGAACTAAAGCCAGGCACCAGGTTCCAATAACGAGCCCAGCGCCGTGGGAAGCCATGTGAATTTAACACAATTCATCTTGCAGTCAAATATACCACGGTCGAGAGCCTAGGCCAGACTCGGCTCTACGTTGTCGTGAGGCCTTGAAACAATGACTGCTCCATCACTCAACCAAAAATTTAGGATGGTGCAAGTCTTCCTCAATTTGTGTCAGATGCAAAAGAAAAAAACCCACACATTTCTAAGTGACGCTGTATGTTTAAAATAGCCCCCACGTTCCCAGATTAGTGGCAAGCCATTAATTTTGCATTTGCTCCTCTCGAAGGCTGAGTGACATCGTTCGCAAAGCCAGATACGGCGTGGAGGGGGCACGTGTTTGCTTTGCCAAAGCAAGAAAATAAAACAACCGCCAGGTGCGATGCATTTATTCTTCGCGTTTCAAAATCTACCGGAAAGCCTGCAATAATCTGTGTTCTGGGTATACCTGACCCGAGAGCTGGTATCCAGGATACAGCATGAAGCTGCTCTTTTAGCAGGCCCTCACTAACCAGGCTAAAGCGGGGAGCTAATGAGCTGCCCGTCCCAGGCACCAGAGCATCCCCATCATCTGCCACTGGGACGGAGCAGTCCACCACCTACACCTGATGCAACCACCGGTTTAACCTGGGATCCCCACAGTCCCACCTCTCGCCCAACAGGGGCTCTTAATGTTCCTGCTAATCAGCCCAAAGGCCAAAAACCGGTCCAGAACGGATGCTCTTTACCCTGCACTCGCTCAAGCCCGTAAGAAAGGGCTGTGCAAAATTATACCCTGGAGGTATGAATTTTCCTTCAAAACCAGACCACCCCGCCAGGCAAATTAGCAGATGGATATAGGTAGGAGAAGCAGCTGCCGAATTCGGCTCCACTTTTAGCATGCAGTTACCATTTAAAATAGATTCTGCAACTCAAAAGACCTTTCATCTATTTTTGTAAAAAGGAAAGGCTCGTCCTAGGGCGGAATACCTACTACTGGACGAAAAGGCTAATTTTGTCGGGCAATTCTGTGTTAAGAGGCTATAAGAAGAATGTCATTAACCACAAAATGTAACCATAAAGACCATAAAACTCTACATTGTTAATTAATTAAATGCCTCATTAACTTTTTTTAACATGATTTATTCAATTTACAAAAAAATTAGCCATCACTGCCGAATACAGGAACATGTGGTGCCACAAACACACTTTTGGTTTCATAAGCATCTCTCGCAAACGTTAGAGAAAGGCTGTGAAAGTGCCACAGGGCAATTTAATGTCTGTTCAGGCGCTCTATTTAAACCAGCAATCTGAAAATCACTCGCAGTTAATCCAAAGAGTCAAGCTAGCATGTCACTGGCAAGATCCGTGCCGCAGCCGCTCCTGCTGCCTGCAGTTTCGTTAGCCAAATTGCAAACAGCAACGTTAAAAGGTGCATGCAAATATGCATGCTCCATCCTCGCCTTCAAAAAGGTGCCCTTCGCTCTAGTCTCTCCCACCTTCTGCTCCTCTCCAGCAGCTCCTGCCCCTTTTCCAAGGGAAGGGGTCAGCATCCCCCCGTGCATCCCCCCATGCCCTGGGCACGCATGCTGCCGCCAAGAAGCACTATTCCACTCCACCCAACCTCGAAACAGGGCCCTTGGGTGAGGTGTTATAAGCTGTAACGCTTCCCCGCAGCACCGTGCCAAACCCCAGAAGTGATGCTCGTCCCCGGTGGGGTGCGGGAGCCCAGGGGAGCTGTGCCAGGGACCCTCGTGTGAGGCATCCCCAGGGCAAACCCTCTCCCCTTGGCTGGACGAGCCCTGTCTGCATGAGTGTTTAAACCCCCTGGAAACAAAAACCATCCTTCCCCCACCCCTATCACACACCACACATTCCTCTAATTTCACTGCCTTCCCAAATTCACCAGAGAACTTTCCAAGTCCAGACACACACCAAAAAGCAACAAGCAGCACAAAGACAATCCGTGTTTCCTCTCCCATCAAATTCATTACGCAAGCCTTTTGTAATTTTTTTCCCAAAAAGACTTTACGCTCCCTATAATTCCCCCTTCACAAAAAGTAAATTACAGTTTTAAGACTACTATTATCTCAAGTCATTTGTTTCAAATGGGGAAAACAGCATGGATTCGAGAGCATCCATACACTGGGATGGGTTGCTAACATCCTGATGAAGCGAGGCCGGGTGCAGAAGCCTAGCAAAGAAAAGGCAAAGCTTCCCACCAGCTTTGGCAGGGTTTTGCTTAGGATTTTGCTATGGATTTCCAGAGCCAAAGACCATTTGCCACACTGTCTTTAAGTAGCCTTGCTGGCTCCGGCCCTGCAATTTATCTGACCAGACATAAGCCGCATTTGTCCTTCAACGTTTCACTCTCATGTCAGCTTTCACACCCAAAATCATAACCGCGTGTACGTCCCCCTCCCCGCAACCATCTGGGGCACATCCATACTGTGCAATTGAGAGTGGGGCAGAGGCACCCGAGCTAGCAGCATTCGGGTTCCCTGGGCGTCCAGGAGCGATACATACAGCTCACCAGCATCTCTGCATGCCAAAGGTGCCGGCGCTGCCTCTGGGTTTGGGGTGGGATCTCCGCACGGCCGCAGGGCATCCCTGCTGCCAAGGCAGGCAAGGCAGGCTGCCAAGGGCAGGCACGAGCTCGCTGGGTCTCAGGGCAGAGCTGTTGGTGCTGCTCTACCCCCATACAGCATCCCTGCCCGTGCCCTGTGGTGCCAGCCGCTTCCAGCTCCAAGTCCTGTGCCGGCACTTGGCGTCCCTTTGCAAGCCACGGCCCCGGCGGCGCAGACTCATTCGCCTCCGCGGCCATCGGGCTGGCGAGGGGCCACGGGGCTGCCTGCTGCCACCGCAGCAGCTCTGAGAAGCCCCCGCGTGCCCTGAGAGCTCCCAGCGCTTCCACTTCAGCATCAGCCCCCTGGCCATCGCGCGGCAGCCACCAAAAGCTGCTGCTCCGCTAATGGGGACGGCAGAAAACAGACGTGTGCAGCTGCCACAGGTCACAGACCAGCAAATTACCTTGACCCATCGAGATTTTTTTTTTTTTGGTAGTAAATAGAGGGATTTGTAACTTCTTGACCACTCTGATTTTTCTGGAGACAGAGGAAATTCAGCGCTCTACTAACTGCAGTAGTCTGGTCGCTGGCAAGAAAAACACCACAGCTACAGAGCTTCCACGGCTGACCAAACTATCACAGCTCACCACAGGCCAAACGAAGCCCCGACACGGCGGTGCAGCCACCCACCGCTCCGAGCCTTGAAAGACACAGACGATGCCGGATCCTGCGCTCCGCCAACAACAGGACCCCGCGCTGTCAACGCCGGCCGAACAACCAAGTCAAATGATCGGAATATTTAAGCCTATTAAAAACGCGGTGTTCACTTGAACGTTTGGGTGAATTCAAGTCAGGAAATCAAATCCCCAATCAGCTGATGATGGGAAGGCATGGTGAGCACACAAGGTTGCCCCAGGACCCCCACTTTGGCGAGCCCGAGCATCCCCACTTTCTGCAACCAGCCCGCTAAGGACCAATGCTGCAGAGAGCTCCCACTATCAGCAAAGCAAACAGAGAGTCCTCGGTCCCTGCTTGAGCAAGACCTCAGCCCATCAGTAAGTTTCAGAGCTGCTCTCATTGAGCTGCGCCCCGCGGAGCGCACCGGGCACAGAAAGCAAAGTGCCCAAGCGTTCTCACCCAGACAGACACCGCACAGGAAGAGAATACACAGGGATAGCTTGGAGCACATGCTACAACACATTTTGATACTGGTTCCATAGGAAATTTTAAGTCCCTAGGAAATTAAATCATTTAAATTATGGGGATTACCATAGCAACGTTGTAACAACCACTTCTCCTCCTCCTAGCTAGAGCTGAAGTGCCCTGGGTTAGAAGAAGCCTTTGTCTAGGGTAAACAAAACCTTTCCAACAAACCCTGCCTTCCAGAGCTGTAGAAGGCCTCTCCACACAAAGCTCTCCAGCTATACAAAGGCCATTTCGAGGTTTCAACAAACCCCCGAAGCTGGGCAGGCTCCACCTGGGCCCGGGCTGATGCCACCTTCCAGCGCGGGGCTCGAGCCCAGCTCTGAGGTCCAAGCAGTCCTCTCGCCGCCAAGGCGAACCCCGCAGCCGCGCCGAAGGCAGCAATCGCTCTCTGCAATGGAACACCTCTTCGCGAGATCCGAGGTTGAGCAACGACGACGCTCGTGCCTACGTGCCCATATTTCCCCAATAAAAGCGTGCTTCAAAACAGCAGAGCTAGGGGATTCATCGGTTTCTGATTTTTGTAGCAACGGGGGGCTGTTTCATTAGACAACATTGTTCCAGCTACGCCGAGCAGCTCCAGACTCCGAGCATAAAGCATGCAAAGTGCTCCTACGATGCATCTGATCACGCAAGAGGACACTCCAAGCGCTACATCCTGTGTCACATACCAGATACTCCTTGGAGAAAAGAATAAAAAAAAAAAACCCCTTCTCCTAAACTACCCACTCTTCACAAATAACAAAAGCAAAAATCGTACAGATCACCATAAAGACTACTTTAAAAAAAAAAGACATTCATTCTGTTTGCAGATGGTTTATATTTAAATGGAAGCGAGGGTTACCAATAAAACTTTACCCTTTGCTCGTTCACGCAGGATGCTGCTTACCCTGCGTCCTCGCCAGCTGACCCAGCAGCGGTGGGGACTCGTTCCCGCAGCGACCTGCCCCCAGACCCCACGCACCGGGGAAGGGAACGCAGCAGGGGAGGGGGGGGGCGCCTGCAAATTTCAATGACCAAACTCGAAGCTGCTGCTTCGCAAAATTTCCATCTATAAAACTGGAAAGAGGGTTTTAACTTCTGAAATTTAAAAAAAAAAAAAAAAAAAAAAAAAGCATCGCGGGGCATTGAGGGACCCCTTACCTCGTAGCCCAGGCGTGCCGCCCGCTGCAGCAGCGTTTCCCCGGCGTTCTTATTGACAATAAGCCTCCGCGCTTCGGGCGGCATGGGCCGGCTCGGGGTGGTCTCCTGAGGGGGGCTCGCGATCGGCAGCTGCGAGGGCTGTGAGACGGGTAGTAATGAGGGAGTCTGCTGCAGGCGATCGTACAGCTTCTGCTCATACGACTTGGCTGGCGAGGAGTCGCAGTCTGAAGTGGGTTCTGGTCGCTTCCTGACTTTCCTCGTTACCGTGACCTGTCAAAACCATTGTTGTGGGGCTTTTTAATCCTCGTTTTCACAATACAGCGATGGGATTATGTTTTGCCAGCGAAGAATGACACTTTTCTACTCATATTTAGTTTTTTAAGAAAGACCCGCTACAGCTTTTAAATGCGAGATGCCTCACCCCCTGCAATAGTGCCTTTAACTCAGGTTAAGAAAAGCAAATACAGAACGTACAAAGCATCCACAGACGAATGTGAATGCAATCCCCGCTACCCTGCATGCGTGACAGCGCATTAGTTTTAAGCAGGCTGGCTCTGCCTTCTGAGAGGCTGGTGGACAATTAAGTCTAAATAAAGATACCTTATCTTCAGCATTTTCGATATCTGTGGTGTCATCCCCTGTCAGAGATGACCTCCTTCTCCTCTCCTGCAGTGCCAAGTGTTTTGTTTTACACTGACGTTTCCCTGATGGCTTCTCACACTCGCTGTATTTCTGCAGCAGAGATGCATGTTGGAAATCCTCCTCTTCGTCTGTGTACAGCCCATCTGTCTTCCGGCTTTCTTTAATTTTCTGCTGTTTGGCAGCCAACCTCGAGGCTGGAGTACAGCTTGGCTGAGCCTGCCTTTTGCTGTTTGCATTGGTGGATGAAAGGCTCTTCATGTGCGGAGACACTGGGAATACGGGCAAGCCTAAATGGGAAGGAAAGGCATTACACGTTGCATGGTGTGTTAAAAGGATAACACATTGCTAGCACTTAACACAAGCTCCTCGACTGCTTAAGAGATCTACCAATTACATTTCCAAATCATTAATATTTTAAGCGTTCCACGTTCGAATTGTAAATAGCATCTTGCCAGTTAACGTTACGTTCACAGTTATAACGCCCTGATAAAAATCGCTAAACGAAACGCCCTGCGCCGGCTGCCAGGGCACGGCGAAGGCCGTACGGTGCCGTGCCGTGCCATGCCGTGCCGTGCCGTGCCGTGCCGTGCCGGCTTGGCGCTGCCACAGCCCAGCCGCCGCAGGCGGAGCGGAAAGCCGCCACTGCGCTGCCTCGCTGCGGGGGGGGAAAAAGCTCGCCTCCTTACCTGGAACTGCTTTATCTGAAGGGGAACCAACTCCTCCGGCAGCCTGGGCCCGGCCGGGCTTGTCCGCCTTCGGCTAGGTGTGGTCGCAGGGCAGGTAGAGGGATGGCAGGGGAGGAGGGAAAAGCCAAGAGAGGAGGGAGCATGGATGAGGTCCTAGTGGGACAGCACGAGGGGAACGCCGAGCTTAGCCCCAGGACGGCAATAAGATGGGGAACATCTCCTTGGCAGCATTTTTACTTCAAAAACAAACCAAGAGAAGAAAGGCTACTCAAGGAGCCATCCCTACAGAAGCCCTGTGCGAAGTCTCTTATCAAAAAGCGCGGGGAAAGCCATCAGCTGTGTTTTCCCGAGGACTCCGTCCAGAAGCGAGTCTTTCTGCCAGACCAGAAAGCCCTGGGACATTGGGGAACTAAGGCCAGTGCTCTGCCGCCCGTGGCAGGATACCAGCAGGGCCAAGTTTTCTCCAGGGATTAGCTCTAACAAGCTGGATACCACAATCTGGGCCACATGCAAAACGCATGGTTACTTTTTTTTTTTTTCCCGGAGCGCAAGCAGGTTTACAACAAAACAAGGACAGGAAAGTTGACTTTTTATAGTCTGAATTTCCCTTGGGAAGAGAATTGAGGTGACCTCAGAACCAACTCCTCTGCAGAAAAATTAAAGGTTGCTGGAAAGGAAGGGACACTTCAGCCAAACAATACCACACCACTGAGGGAAGGTGCGGAAAAAACCCTGAGCACTTCAAAGAGGCTCCTTTGCTCCAAGAAGTCTCTGAAGTGATGCTACTTTCAGAACAGAAGAGATGGCAGGAGCAAATAAGGCAGCTGCTCAGAGAAGAGAGACCTTTATTTAAAGAGACTCGATCCAGAGCCAGTCGGTAAAAAAGAAAATAAAATCTAGAATCCTCTTGGTGGGCAGCTTCACACTTTTGTCTTCCTTTAAATAGATCCGTGAAAGCAACTTGCAGAAGGCTTTCTAGATTAAAGAGGAAAACAGAAATCCCTCAGTTCTTTCGAGCTACTTTCTAGAAAAAGATGCATACCGCGGCTTGCCAAGCAGATGTCAGGGAATTTACGGGACACACGATGTGCAGATTGTTCAGCAAAAATCCAGTAAGTTTTTTAGGCTCTGCAATCCTGAAGGAAGGCGCCTAGTTGTAGGCTGAGCCTACGGATGCAAGGCTGTCTTTCCAGCTCTGTAGACAGCATGAAGTAAGGAGTGTTTAATTCTCCTGTTCCCAACTAACCTAATTGGAGTAGCATGTGAAAAGCCCAATTCCAATACAGAAGTATCACCATTATCTACTTAATCACTTACTAAAAAAATTGCGAAGATGGAAAGCAGCAGTGATGAGGTCTGGTGAGTGCAAAGTAACAAACTGCTGCATGTAGAAAAACCAGAATAGAAAGAAAAAAAACTCACAGGTCTGGAGAAGGACAGAAATACCAAAAGGATGGAGGAAAAAAACACAGGAAGAGAAGCCTATCTCAAAGAACTGCAGGCTTTCCCATGCAGGCATGCTGAGGCATTAAAAGCAGAAGTTCAATCACCACAAAAAATGTACACTCCAGCCTGCAAGCTCCACGTAAACTCTGCGCTCCCCTTCGACCCTCCACAGCGGTGGCAGCAGGCACCAGGCTAAACGCGCGCCGCAGCTAAGAGAGGGAGAGTAGCAACGCTACGCCCAGGAGCTTCGGGATGGATAACGTTGCAAGAGGCCAGCGCTATCCAGAAAAAGCCAAGCGTCAGCCTGCGAAATGCAAGACACACGGGCAGAAAAAAAGGCAAGCGATTAATCCTGGAATCCCACCCCATCTTTCTTACCACTGCACACGTGAAGGGAGAAATAAAGCAAGAATGAGCAGGAATATCCCCAAATATCCATGAAGAAAAACAAACAAACAAACAAAAAACCTAAACCAAAAACCCAAAAAAAACCCCAGGCCTCCGACTGATGTGGGTTGTGGCAAGTCTGACTCAGAGCAGGACCTGCCTCCCTTCCCGCAGGAGCAGGCTGCGGAGAGGTCCACGCGGAAAAGCAGCTGCTGCCGCGTCACCTGAACGCTCGCTTGCTCAGCTCCCACCCCGGCAGCTGCCTCCCCTGCCTGCCAAACCAGCGGCCGCCGCGCCGCCTGCAACCCCGGGCTGCTCCTCGGGGCCGGCAGCAGCTTTCCCGGTGGGCGAGATCCTCCTGCTCCCTCCCTTTTGTTTCCACGCTGCCCGGGTTTTCTCTCCTCGCACCGGGCGAGCGGCTGCGGCTCCCTGGGGGACTGTCGGAAGAGCCGGCTATCGCACCGCCGGCCGCGCCGGGAGGTTATAGCTCAGCTGGGACCCCGGCAGAGAGCGTGGCTCCCGCCTCGGCCGCGGGTCCGGGCGAGCGGCACGGTGCCCTGAGGTTGCAGGCATCCCCACGGTCACGGACCTGCTGCGCCCCGGAGAGCCAGCACCGGCAACGTCACCTCACGAGCAGGATGAGGCAGGGCCCTGAAATTATTTCGGGCAAGCCGCATGCTGGCTCTCACGGTTCTGACCCGCAAGTCAGGCTGCAAGGAGGTGACAGCCAGAATAGTCACCGGGGGAACATTTCCAGCGGCCACCGCTGGGTCACCCGGCCAGCAGGCACTGACCGGGGGACAGAGGGGTGACAGCCCGGTGGTGGCTTGCGACGCAACGCGTGACTCCTCCCACACTAAAATCCCGGGTTGAACACGACTGGAGCAACAAGGCCAGAAGTCAGCACCCTCCGTCTTCCCCGAGATTTGCAGGCACAGGCGGCAAATCGTCCTGCTGTTAGACTAAGGCTTCGTGGGCGCAGGGGCAGACCTCGATGCCCCTGTTACAGCCCCCTTCTTGGGATACAACCAGCTTCCCAGCAGCAGAGGCTGCCACGTTTGCAGGCAGTGCTTCGGCACCAGGAACAGCTGTTCCCAGCCCCAGAGGAAAAAAAAAGCTGCAAGCGACACAGTATATTCTCATATTCACAGTATCTGCTTGTTTAAGAAAAGTTTGAGGACTAGTCCCAGGCAATAAAGACAAGCTGGAAGTCTCCATCCCATGCAACTGTCATGCAGAGGATGCTCTGTCGCACAATGGGGAAAAATGTCCTTGTCCTAGTGAACTAAGAAGAAGGAGATTCAAAGGTTTACACTTCAACGGGGCTGGAGGAGCGTCAGCAAAGTGATCTGAACAATCTCCAGTGCCTCTGCACAATGAATGGCGAGGCATAATGTAGTCAGGTTTATGGTTTTATAGTAGCTTCCAAAACCAAGAGGTTTTTCATAGCCATGGGGCGACTGAATCTGAATGCCTTTGGGAACGGTGCATAAATCGGGAGCCACCTCTTTTTCTTTCCCAAGGTCATGCGTTAGAGAAGCCTGTCGCTGCCACGGGAGGCATTGCAGGGGAAAGCTAGAGCATCCTTATACAATGCGGCTTCTTGTTAGCGACCCTCGTTTAATCTCTACAAGGTATCTCTTTCTGAAAGTACAAAGGGGAGCAGGTGATGGGCAGGGATGTTTGAGATGATACCATGCTCGCCAAGGCAGCACATAAAGCAAGGGAGTAGGAGTCAAAGCTCCTTTTAAACTAAGTTTTGATCTCCTGCTCCACGAATCCTTTTGGAGAACCCTCCCCATCAATAAGCATCAAAGTTTGGGGTTTTCTGCCCTCAGATAATCCTACCAAGGTGAAAGATGGGTGAGGAACTTGAGGACAGAAGGCAAGCCAATACTTTTGCCTGTGACCGTTTCGGAGATGCTACCCAGGAAAACTCTCACTGGTGCGCAGGATGACCTGGACTTGGTCCTTTCCATGGCATGGGACAAGAGAATCCACTCTCCTCGTGTTTCTCTCTTTTGAGGGGATCTCAGCTAAACTACAGCTCAGGCCAGCTGGAGGGTGAATGTCAACCAGCTTGATGAAGCTCCCAGGCCTGTGAAGGAGGAAGGAGCCCAAACGTCCAACTCGGAGCTCCCTCTCCCAGAAAGAGCCTTTCCTCAAAAGCAGGCAGAGGACTTGAAGGAGTAAGAGGAGGAGAGGAAGGAAGAAAAGTATTTGCAACCTTCTACCTGAAAAGCCGAAAGAGGAGACGAGGGCTCCCTGCTGTGCCCAGAGGAGATGGGGATTCACGACGAGGTGCAGGGGACGCGCAAGGGGGATCGGCCACGTGGGCTGCGTGCTGCCGTTCCCCACCAGTCCTCCAACCAAGCTACGGCAGCAAACGTCACAGAGAAGGGGAAAAGCAACAGAGCAGACAATGTGCCCGGGGGCTGAAGACAGCAGGGACAGGAGAGTGACCTGTCCGTCTGAAGGAAAATTTAGCAGATTGCCTCCACGGGCTCTCCCCCAGGATAGGCAATGGGCACAAAAGAGGGAGAGGATGGGGAAAAGGAGGAAGCGGAGCGAGGGGGAAAAGAGGCAGCCAGAAACAAGTCAAGGAAAAGCTGATGTGCTTTGAAGAAGCGACCCCTTAGGAGAGAGCTGCTGGGAAGATCTCTGCCAAGGGGCCGGGGAGCGGGGCCACAGGGGTTTACAGGACATGCCTGGGACAAACCCGCAAGGCATCCTCTTTGGGAGGAGCATGAGCTTTGCTCTTGAGCATATGCCCTGGGAAAGGCAGGGAAACCCAGCAGTGCTGAGGCTGCTGGAGGCGTTGGGTTCCCGAGATTAAGAGCTGCTAGCTGTGCTGACGCTGTTCCAGAGGGTCACAGCCCCTCAAATCCTACATGTGGTTAAATGCTCTCACACCAACTAGCAGCCCATTTGCTCCCTCCCTCGCCCAGAAGCATGCCCGCGTTGTATGCCCCCCCCGCTCTCCTCTAGAGACATAAACTTCATCTTCACATTATCTATGAAAGAGTATTTAAAGGCAAAACACACACACACACACACATGCACAAACACATAGTTACACACACATACACAAACACATTTTCTTGTCTGCCAAGTATCAGCTACAGTGCCATTCTTAAAGAGGAGGTGTCAGTCCTTAGACAAATGGACATCTACAGAAATATATATAATTTAAAAAAAAAAAAAAAAAAAAAAGCTCTTGACAATTCCTTAACATCGGTGGCAGCATGCGTCACTGTAAATGCTAAAGCCGGCTGGTTTCCCTAGTAGTCTCTGCATACCTTGTTCATTGTCACTTGTTTTGAGGGACTCTTCAGACCAACTTCTATTGCTTTTGGCCTCTGACCTTTTCTTGGTGTGCCTTTCTTCTGTGAAGTCTTTGACCTTTGCAGTGGCCTCTGGCTGAACAGCCTCAGCTAAATCTTTCCTGCTTTGCCGGCCCAACTTGCCGGACGGGGATCTCTCTGGTGACACCTGCTGCTCCCAAAGTTCCCTAAGATGCTGCAGGTGACGCTGCTTTTTGGGATGGAGCCCTGTTAATTCAATGCACACCTTCAGGTTGGTCACCTCATTACAATTGGGCTCTTCTAAGTGGTTAGAGGAATTGTTTGTCATTTCCCTCTCAGGCCAGTCATCTAATGGAAAAATAACTAAAAATTAATCAAAAAGCCCCCTCAACTTAAAACAAAAGCTACATTTCACTTTCGGGGCATATAGTCTCAGCTTTACCACCACACTATGCATTTTAAAGGTTCGCTCATTAAGGGTTACATGCACTACAGTAACTTGCACTGCTGTGGCTACAGCGTCCAACAACTAGTGCTTTACCCTTATATACCAAGCTTTTTTATATATACATATATATATATACACATATATATACATACATATATATACATATATATAATTTTAAGTGAAATGACAGTGCTCACATTAGTAACTATCAAGTTCAAAAATGGAAACACATTAAGCCAAAGGGACGTTCCTTTCACAAGACATTCCTTGAGAGAGACCAAAGCAAAATGCTGTCTTACCTTTGGAGTTCTTCTTCTTTTTTGCTTTTGATATAAGTTCATCCTGCAGTTCATCCACAAAGTTTTCATTTTGGCTGCCATCATTTTGCACTCTCTCACCAGAGTGTTTACGCTTCCTGTCCAGACGTGGACATGGATGTTGGCCAATATCTTCTGTTGGCTGGTCTTCTGCTTTTTCATATATAGAATGTCTCTCTAAATAACATTTCTCATTTGAGAGATCTTTTTCCTCCGGAGTTTCAAGAAAGTGACCTTGATTGGTTTCTGTACTAGTAAAGTTACCTAAAAATTGAAAAAAAAACAACAATACAAGACCTAATAAATACAAAACAATTCATTGTGAGAAAGCTGTGCTTTCTGATCTCTTCAGTGTCATCTCCATCATGACTTATGGCGCATGAAGCATGCAAATAAACACCAAACGGTACTTCGGAACAAGTCTCCTCTGGTCAGCCTAAGGCTGACCAGTTTTCTCAACAGCTAAGTACAAAACCCCCAAAAGCGCGATACTTTGTGTTGTTTTTACATCAATTTAAGAAGTACAATATTCACAATACTTGTATCCATAGAAACATTACAATACGCTTTTTTAAATAAAGAAACGTCTTTAGATATCGGAAGCACAGACCCTTTTCAGAAAGCAACCTCCCCCCCCCAAAACCGTGGTAAGTAATAATCCAAGCTCCACTTTGCAATTCCTTTGTTTTCAAAAATATCTTCTGATGATAATAAAGTATTAGTCTTTTGCTAATTCCTAATCCTTCCCTAACTTCTCACATCAAATTGCAGAGTCTGACTTAAAAGCATTTGTCCCTTCTTCTGGAGATATAAATGGGATATGGAGCACGCACACACGTAGACGGGAATACCACTAAGAATAGCTGTGATATTTTGCAAAAAGCACTACTTGAATCCAAGGTTATAAAAAGGCTTCCTCACTTCAAGTAACCAGCCAGTCACTGTGCATCACATGATCTTTGTCACCTGCTTTTAAAAAAGGCTTCACTTTTTTCAGGGAATATTTCCAGCAGCAGCGAGCAGGTGAGGTTTGAAAAGCTCACCAGAAACTAGTCTGACAAATTAGCCACAAAAACACCCACGTTGCAATGCTTGCCCTAACTTCAGCTTCCCCTCTCCAAGACTGTTCCCCCAAATTTAGAGACAGCTTAAGCAATCTTAAATGGATGCTTGACTTAAAATGACACTTAATCATCATCTTGAATAGGCTTTTTTTCTGGGGTTTAACCAAACTAGCTGAGGCACGATTAGGCAGACATGTGGTACAGACTGCAACACGGTTAATCAGCTTCCTATTTACAATTCTCACAAACAAACAAGTTGGTTTTCCCACACGTTTTAGCCCTCCTGGCTGACCAATACTCTTTCTGCAGATCTGCTGCTGTTTGGCAAACTGTCCGTATGCTCCGTCCTACTTCCCCATGGCTCACTGTCCCTTTTCCTCTTCCTCCTCCTTGCCCTTCCTCCTTCTCCCACTTCCCTTCCTGCAAACACATCTGCTGGTTTCCTACCTGGACTCCAGACAGCCCCGCTTCCCTTCCCTCCCCCTGATCCTCCCCATCCTCACTCAGCCTTCTCCCCAGTACAGCCTGGCCTTCAACTTCTGCTCTTCCCCCTCGCCAGGGCAGACAATTGCTCCCTTGCAGCCCCCCCTCCCCGCCCGTCCCCTCTGAGACCCACCACACCAGCATCCAGGCACTGGCAGCCCCTGGATGCAGCCCAGCTCCATCCCACCTTATCTTGAGAGCACCCTCCTACCGCTCTGCCAACACCTCATTTCACGACTGTCCTTGAAATACCTGTTGTCAGCAATGGAAGGCTGAGGGGGAAAAATAACCAAACTTCTCTGATGAGATTTTTCTTCACCGCGACTTGGAAACGGCTCCAAGTAGCCCCTAGGGTTCTGCAGATGTTTGCGGGCACCAGAAGACACCCCAGCATCATTTTTACGCTGCTTGGGAAGCTGCCTGCAGGGCTGCTTTATAAAACAGCGGAAGATATTTGGCCAAGAAAAATCAAAACAAAAGTTGACTTTTTCCAGGCAAGCGGTACGCTCGGGCCATTCTGCTATTTGGCGATGCTCCTCTCCGCAAGGCCGTCTGGCCAACACCTGCTCCCTTCAAGACTTTAAAACACAGTTTGTCACACTTCTTCCAGCCAGCAATGCTGACATGTTCCAGAAAACAGGTATCTCGGCTTACTATGACTGTGCCTCTAAATCGCCAGTGTCCCCCCGAACCAGAATGAATCTGGCAACACCCCATGCTTGCACATCTGGTATGAAGATGCTGCCCAACAGCTGTACCCTATAACCACACCAACAGCACCGGCAGTCCTGTTTCACACAGCATAAAAGAAGCTGGACCAGCCACGTTTTAAGTATCACTTTAGAAATGCTTCTCTCGGGTTTCATTTTACATTTTTAATGCAATCTGCTCTTTTTTCCCCCTTTCATAAGGAAACATTATACTTATATGCTCGGTTTCCCCGAACAGATCGGCTAAGGGCACTCTCCGCCAGGCTCCCGCTGTTTATAGCCTTCCCGTCTCCAGCAGTACCAGCAGCTACACGCCACGGTTCGCGCTGAGAACATCGGGACAACTTTCCTGCTCCTAACACTGTCTGGCCTGAGAAAAGGCAGGCACATCCTGACCAATTCCCAGAGAAGCTTTCGCAGGGTCAGAGGAAGTAGCAGGCTCTAGAGGGGGGGGGTTCATCGTCTTAATCTTTGGGGCTTGCAGCAAACAGCAAGCTAATTCCAGCCTGCCACCACCGAAAGCGACCTGCTGCAGATTAATTCCTTCTCTATCTGCAAGAGGACTCGGCACAGGGATGCCGAGCACTGCTCGCTCAGACCGTCCGTGCTAAAAAATAAAAAGGAGGGGAGAGACGTTTGTTGTAACCTCGGTAATAGCTCGTCACTGTCGGCGTTTCTCCAGGGCTCCACGTGCCAAGGAGAAGGGCACACACCTATTGAAGTTTATCCAAAAAGCCCTCGCTGCCAGAGGCTCTGTGACACCTTTGCCTCTGCTCTCCAGTCACATCCGACGAAGACCCCTCAGGCGACCAGAGCTACATCTCCTTGGCCGAGCCAGAAATCCCTCTCGAGGACTGCCCACTGCACACGCGTCCCTGAAATCCGTCCCGCTAGATGCGGTTGAGACCATTAGAGGAGCCACCTCTCCGCACATTAATCCGGGTTGTGTAATCATCCTGCATCGACACGGGAGGACAGCGACGGCAAAGCCGGGGAGCCGTGCGGGACGCATCCTTGCCTATCTGCTCCGTCGCCGATGCTCCCCGCCTCTTCTACAGGCGGATTTTCACCGTGAAAGAACAAAGGTCAGTCGCTGTTCGGGACACTGCATAACCCACAGGCTGTCAGGCTCTCTACGCAGCTTGCACGGACATGTCGCACGCCCAGAGGTTTTTCCCCTTGGCACAGCGGCGACCGCCTCACAGAGCGCAGGCTCTATTAATATTTTACCACCGGATCCCACTCTGTCCTCAAACTGTTTTGCAAGCAACCCGGATCAGACGCAATGTCTCCCCAAATTAAGATATAAATGTCAACATGAGGCACAGCAACATAAGCATATCGTGCATGCCCAACAAGGACAAGAATTTATTTGCTTTTGTCCCCGTCATCTGTCGTCCCCCCCGCCACCATGTATCTACAACATCCTTTTCTCTGCCTGAGGAAGAAAACAACAACAAAATACTTGAGAGTTTTCATATCACCATTATTCAAACAGTGACGAGGTAGCCAGAAACACAGGATAAATGCTGAGTTCTCATAGCAACACACCTCTATGAGTAAGGAGATTAAACTCTTAAACGTGTTCTTTCCTCAAGCCTCCAGCATTTGCCAGTCTCACGCCGGCTGTGAGAACCAGCACCAAGAACTCAAGCCATTTCTCACTGTCCTACCAAACTAGAAACAAGGAAGAATTAAGAAGATGCTTCTTCACATATGGTTTCTGCCTGAAGCAGTATCTCCTTAGTGCATGGGTTACAATCTCACGAGAAACAGTTACATGCACGCATGCACAAACACGCTACCCAGAAGAACTTTCCCTCATTTTTCCATCTTCCTGTTGCGATCAGCTGCTTGAGACCAGGCCCTCCCATGCGATGCAAACAAGGAAACACATCTCAGTGTTTAAGCTGCGATTCTTTTGTTCAAATAACATGGCAGCTAAAAACAGCCTTTCTTCTTCCCTGGAGCAACCTCTCATTGCGCTCACTTATGCAAGGCACCCTTTATTCATCTGAGGATGGTAATGACTATCCAAATGCTAAAACCCAGTATTCAGCACAGAGATCACAACAACAGTAAGAAATTCCATAAGTCACCTTCAGCATCCAATTCTGAGTATCCCATGGGGCAGAGGGAACCCAGCTGATTTCATTTTCCCTCCAAGTACCTTTGCTTGGGAACTTTCCACATTTTCTTTCCTTCTGCCCAAGCCTATCGCACTGCACAAACAAGCAGCTGCCATTCTCCCCGCACAGACTTTTGTTTTTTCCCCCTTTTTTTTTTGCACTATGTCCCATGGCACGAGGGTAATAACTGACCAGGACAAAGGACATGTTTACTGTCTCCATCTTTCATTTATTCAGGTATACACACAGCCCAGCAAGAAAAGAAAAGCAGGGGATTACCATGCAAAGAGACACTGGCAACTCGCTCCGATGCTGAACATCAGCTCTAAAGGCTTTGGCACATTACACCGTTTACTTCCACACATAGAAACTGCTTTAACTTTTTGCCCATGACCTCATGCCCTAAGATCAGGCTTTTAACATATCAAGTTTTATTCTTCCCAGCTAAGGCTTAAATGGGCAGTGTCCTCCTCCTACAAAATTAGATAAATGGGTAAAATCACACTCCCCGATCAAGAAATTCACAGCTTGTAGAATTTACTCAATCTTTCACACCCGGGTATGATTTTCAATACCGCTAGAAGAGCTTTGTTATGAACTGACATGCGATCATCACATGCCCATATTGATGCGCGTGTCCGTGCCAATAGCTTAAATCACTTGATCTCTGAACAATCCTATGACTCATGACATATGCATCCCATAATTTATCATGTTTGTGCTATGGAAATGCACCGGAGCAGCATCGCCTCAGCAACATTTACAAGTCACCTTGGCAACAAAGCAGCTTCGCGGCTGCTTTCAGAATGCCCGGCAAAACCTAAACGAGATGGGAGAGAATTAAAGCACTTCTACTTTACTCCTTGGCTTAAATAGCTCATTAATTAGCTAACACAGCTACCTCCCTTAAATCGGGCCTTTTGTTTTTTAAAAAAAACACCCACCTTTTTTACCCTTCTCCAGAAGGCACAATGAAGCTTAAGAAGACTCTCGGTAGGGTAAAGCCATGCACCGCCAAGTCAGAGGAAAAGTTTAAGGAATCAGATATTGTGCCTTCATTTGCTTTCCAAAAAAGTCCGTACACGTGCTATACAGCTAGGAAAATGAGCAAGTCCCAGAGCAAGCTAAAAAAAGGAGTTTCCATCCCATCAGATGCCTCTGCAAGCATCACCTGCCTGTGTTATTTAGCCTTTTGTTGTTGTTGTTGTCGTCGCACTGGTAGATTTAGAGGAGCCGAGGGGGTGAGCAGCTGCTAGGGCCCCGACGGGCTCCACGTGCTCCACGCCAGGCACGGCCGCAGCCACGCCGAGGCGGCGGCGGAGGAGCCCTGCGAGCCGGCTCCGTGCCACGATCACAGTTTCGGTTGCGGTTTTCTTCTTCCCCGCCAACACCGGGCAGGCAAAGTGCTCGCAGCAGGGGTCAGGCCTAACAGCTTGCCAGTTTTGCTCCTAAATTCCCCGCTCGCACACACGTAAAGACATGCCGCTTTGCTTTTAGCCAGCACTGGACAAACACTACGTAAAACGAGGTGAAACATCTTTTCAGCAGCAAGATCGCTTGCAGGAGGCAGAAAGGAAAACGGAAGAGGTTGCAAACCGTCAACTAGTTCCCGTTCGAGGGCTTTAAAGCCGAACGCACCAACAGCGTGGTTAGAAATTGGATGGAAAGGGAAGGCGAGAGATGAGTAGCTCTCGCTCTCGCTGGTGATAAACGAAGGCGAAGAGCAGGCAGATTGCCCCTTTGCCAGTCGCTCGGCAAGAGATGCGTCAAGACTGCTGGCGGCTCAAGCCGCACCAGAGCCCAAGCCACTACACTAGAGGCATTCAAGAAGTGTGAAAATCGGCTTTCTGATTTATCAGCTGCTATCCCGAGGGGCAGGAGGTGAACCACCACGATAAAAAACTTTTACTGAGACTTGAATCTGTACCGGTAAGTATTTGCTGCTGTACAGGCGGGCATACAGAAGAGGAGCTTCCTCAGCAGAACAGATCTGCGCTTTTAGGAGTTTAGACACTCGGCCAAACTCTGAAATAGCCTGTTAAGTCAGAGCTAATTAGTAGAGGAGAGGAACGAACTAACGTAAGACTGAACATACTTTCCCTGCTTTGAACAGTTATTTAATAGTCTCAAACACACTTTAGCCAGCAGACTCAAGTGCCGGAGACCTCACTAAATGATGAATTTAAGGACGCACTGTATCATCAGCCTTTTGCAAGGATGGGAGGGGAGGTGTTTCAGCAAGCAGGGATGCTCTAACGCTCTTTCTCCCCGCAGCCCTCCCCCGTCCCCCCCCAGCAGCATGCCCCATGCCCCCGAGCAAGCTCTCCCTCCCTCCCCTGCGCCCATCCCTGACCCCGCAGCCCACCGTCCCCCTCTCCCCAGCTGGACCCCTCTTGCCCTGCAGCCAGAACAAGCTGGCAGGACCCCGCTGCTGCAGCTCTTTATGCTTTCCAGCACACCCAGGGTGGGATTTAACAGAGGACATCACCAGGGCACCCTGAGCCCTCCGAGGCTGCAAGGGGGAGAGCCGGTGCGGCAGCCTGCCGAGCTCTCGGCTTTGGCACGGGGACCGCAAAAGGCAGCAGTGCTTTCCTCCCCGAAGCTGCCTCGGTATAGCGTGGAGAAGGGAAAGCCCGCTCAGCTTCCAGGGGCTCAGCCTGCCTCTCCCCACCCTGGTACCTCCTGCACTTCCACAATTAAAACTTTCCCTTGCTATTCTGCCAGGCCGATTGTTGTTGAGGTTGTTATTTCAGTGACAGCAATACCACAGTAACTTGATTTAGGTGAGTAACTGAGCGAGTACGATTGACCAGCATGCTCTCTGCCAAAACCATTAACCAAAGACCAGAACAATAATTCAAAGTTATTAAATTGCCTGAACAAAATTTTCTACTAGCCCTACTCATGAATCTCCACGTACAGAAGTGCACACTTAAGCACCGAGTTACACAGTGCACGCGCACACACACACGCACGATGCAGTCTGCAGCGTGTTTCCTCTTGTTTTGCAATGCTTTCAGCATAGATTGTTTTTTCTGAGTTGTTCAAAACAAAGTAGCAGCAGAAGGAACTGAGCCGTTCCTTGATTATACAGGTAAAAGCAAAAAACTTGGGAAACTGATGGAAGCCACATGCTTACCAAGAGTTACAAAAGAAAAGTGATTTTTCTTGCATACAGTAAAAAAATCCCCCAATACCATTTATTTACTTATTTTTACATTTTTCTCATTTTTAGGACAATGTTGCTAGCACACATTTCCCATAGTCCTCTGACACCTTGCCACAGCCTAGAGGGAGCAGCCAGCCCCATGGGGAATTTCACAGCCCCCCGCCTGCCCCCGAGGACCTGTGCTGGCCAGCCACACACACACACACACACCCCCCAGCCACTGCAGCAAGAAGTCGCCCAGGCAAAACTAGCTTCTCATTGTTTGGAGTTTTACAGCCAGCTTTTATGGATAAGCCAGCCTGGCAGATCATGTCCTTTCCCGTTCCCCATGACCCTTCTGTCCTCCATCCTTGCTTTGCCTGAAAGCTGCAGTGTTGGCATCTCCCAACACTCCGACAAGTTGAGGAAGCCGAACAGACTCCTTCTTGCCTCTCTCTCTTCCCCCACCTCCTTTCTGCATTTAAAATATAACCTTGGACCTGTGCTTTCACCGGTTGATGTGGTACCCCATCAATTAAAAGGACGACCTCTTTACGACAGTAACTTCGGTGACAGTAAACTATCTCCTGAAAAGCAGGTACAACTGTAACCAGTAACTTGCAGACCCCAAAACAAGCACAGAGAGCACCAGCCGCGGCAGCTCTGCACCTGCAGAGGCCGAGGTCAGTGACTTCAACCAGCAACACCGCGAGAACACGAAGATTACGCTGCCTGCGCAGCTTTGCTGCGAGCTGCCGCGGCATAGAGACACGTACGCGCTTCGGAAAGCCATCTAAATTCGCTTACATCTGTCATTGTCATTTTGGTCAGCAATGGCATCTTCCAGAGCGACAGACTTTGGCTTCTTTTCACTGTTTCCTTTCAAGTTTTCCCAGTCTGCCTGGCTGAATCTGCAGACCTCTGAGTCTTTGGTAGCTGTTTGGCCTTCTCTCTCTTTCATCTCCAACTCTGAGAAGCGCATCATTGCACGCTAGAAAGAGAATTGATATGAAAAAAAAAGTCTTGCGATAAAAGCTACTTCATTTACCTTACCTTATATGAAAGCATTTCCAAAGAAACATCGGCTCAAAACCAAGGTTTCAGATGGATAGCTAGGGTAGGAGTTTAACACACCTGACTTGTAAAACAGTGTTCTAGCATCTATATGCAAATAGCCACAGAATTCTTTCATATATAAGAGTGTGTATATATATATAAAAGATATATATAAATGTATACTGTATATAAAACAAAAACATTCCATTTTGGAGGTAAAAAGAGACAAAAACAAAAAGAAAAAAAAACAACACAAAACCGTACAATGAATAAAGACGACCATGGCCCACAAACTTCCCTTTGTGTATTTGGAAATGAAATTTAACTCAAAGGTTTATGTAAGAGTCTAGTAATAAAAATTTGAAGAACTGACCTCACAGTAAGCAGCAGGTAGACATAAAATACTGTCCTCTTGTAATCCTTCCATCTATGTAATTAAAATGGGCACTCAATGGATCATTTAGATAATTTCATCCATTTTTATAAGCATAAACCAATTCTTTTCTTAACAATGCAAAACAATTTGGCTTAACTCATCCCTTCATTAAAAGTAAAATACCTTAAGGATATTCCTATACAATATCTGTCCGTCATCCCTCAGCATCAACCTCAACACCGCTCCTACTCTTTCCTACGCATTCGCCTGGCGCAAACGTTGCCTGAGACCCGCTAAGACATGGCTGCGACTCCTCTCCATCAAATGGCACGTTTGGCATGCTAATCACAACTTCTGGGTACACTTTGCTAGCTGGCACTACAGGCCAGCTGAGAAATTACAGCCATCGCTAGCGCCAAGGTAACATGCATGCCTGTCCGACTCCCCTCCGTAACTGCACAAACATTTCATACGTACATTAACATTTCTATCCGATCTTAGTAAAAGCCCTTTAAAGCTTACTAGCGCGTACATACGTAAAAGCCATACATACTATTCTTTACATCGCCTCGCTCTCATTAACGAACTTACTTGGCTATTTAAAACCGTTTCTGGCGAGTACGCCCTAACAAAAAAAATGTCTGATTTCCCCACCTGCGTTGCTTCTCTCAACTTTAATACTCGACTGTGACTTGCAACAGAGAAATAACAACAAAAAGCGCGGCGGTCGTTGGACCGCGCGGACTCACCTGCAACGCCCGCTGCTCTCGGCTGAGCTGGCTGGAGTCTGCGTACAGTTCGGTCGTCACACACTTGAATCGATCACCTACGTAACCGGCAGAGTTTGCGATCCTCTTGGCCAACTTAGACGGCTTGGGCTTCAGTATTTTGCCATCGCCAGATTCTGCGTCCTCGGCTCCGTCTTTGGTATAGGGCTGGCTGGCGTCGATGCTTGGCGGCGCGGTCCCCATGCAGAATGGCTTTGCGTCCTCCTGCACCTTGCCAAAAGCCAGAGCCGGAGCATCGCTCTCGTGAGCGCTTTCCAAGAAAGCGGGCGAAGGCTGGACCGTCACTCTCTCTTTCGGCTGGCTCACAGATAAATCTTCTTTCCTTAAGCCGAAAACCGATGAACTCTGGGCTTGCTTGAAATTATAGGTTTCGTGAAGATCATTATTTCTTCCAAACTCCTCTCTCATTACAATAAAATCTCTGTGCTGCGACGCCTGCTCTACCTTGTGCTTTGTAGGGTCATTAGCCTGATTACTGCTTTCCGTAGCAAAGCTGGCTTTCGTTACGTTTGCTTCGCCTTTAGCCTCTTGCTCATCTCGCAGAAGATCCGGGAAGAGGTGTTTGTCGCTTTTGGCCGAGTTTTTACTGTGGCCAGAGCTCTGGTGCAATTTCACGCTCTTGTCACCGGGTACTTCGAAATGCATCTTCCCGCTGCTCTCCAGGAGCTCCGGCAACCGGCCCCGCAGAGCCGGGTCCTCGTAGCGGACCCTCTCGTGAGACCGCGACCTCCTTTCTGCCTTCTCCTCCTTATTGATCTCCAAAGCCGAATGCTGCAGCAGCATGGGGTGCACCATCCCCATCCCCAGCGCGTCCTGGTAGGTCATGAATTCCCCCCGCCCCGCCGGCAGGCTGTAGGGGAGGCCGGGTTTGGGAGCCAGGTGGCCGGGGTAGAGGCTGCCGTTGGGCAGCAAGACGGGGTGCGGATACACGTGTCCTTTCCCATGGAGGGAGAGAGGGCTGATGGCTATCCCCTCCGGCACCGGGTACGGGAGGTAACTCCGGGGGTAGGGCAGAGGCGGGGAGCGAAACGCCTCGTTGGGCGGCAGGAAGATGGGGCTGGAGGCCAGGGCGGTCTCGCTCGCCTTGAAGTTGGCTTCCTGGCCGCAGGATTTGGCCACCTTATTGCTGTGTTTCGCAGGGGTGGCGACGGGCTGCCCGACGTGCTGTATGACCGAGGCGGTGCTCTCCGCAGAGCTCCTGGCCGTCTTGGCGCAATCCACGTTGGCGTTGGGAGCCGGCGACGCCGACGCCGGTCGCCCCCCCGCCGACACCGTCCCCGAAACGCTGCCGACGACCGCCTCCGTGCCACCCATCCTGGGGCAGGAGGAGCTCCGCTGCTGCGGGATCACCCAGTCCAGCGCCTTGTTTTTCAGCTGGACGCTCTTCCCGCTCTCCTCGCCGGGGCTGGGACCGGGAACGATCCAGGAGGACGGTGCCGTGCTGATAATGTCAGGCCTGTAGATGGGGCAGCCGTTCCCGGGAGAAATGGTTTCTTTCTGAACGATGTCGCTGCCGGGCAAGTGCGTCCCCCCTCCCGCCCTGCCGTGCACCAGCACCGTCGGCGTCATTTTCTTACCGTGGTCCGACTTGCCGGCGGTTTCCGCGTCGACGACTTTCGCCGACAAGTCCAGCGGTTTGTCGGTGACGTCTTTGGTCGGGGTCTGCTTTTCCAGGAGCGGGGGGGATCTGCCGTCTTTCCGGTCGTGGCCAGCTTTCCGCGCGTGGGGGGCGGCCGGCGGGGGAGCCTCCCCGGCGTCGCTGCCTTTGGGAAGCTTCCCGTTGGAGAGGCGGGAGGGTGGAAATTCGCCGCCGACGTTCACGTAGGGCTTTGGGAGGGTAACGGCGGAGGAGGGAGAGGTGGTGATCCTGGGGAAGTGTTTGTGGAAATCGGCGTAGGCGTCCCCCACCTGGGCGGGCAGGGGGAGGCGGGGGGACGGCCGGGGCGAGTGCGGCAGCAGGAGCGCGGGGTCCGCCGGCATGTTGGCGGGGGCCGGCTTGGCGGCGGGGACCCGGGGCTGCTTGCTGCTCTGGATGTGGGGGTAGGCGTGCGTGTCGACGGGGTTGCCGGGGCTGACGCCCATCTTCCACGACAAGCTCTTATCCGGACAATGCACCAAAGGCGGGATCGCCGGCGAAGCCGAAGCAGTCGAGAGCCTCATGGGCGAGGCCAGTGACGAAGGGATGTGGGGGGCAACGTAGTGGGAGGGAGGCAGGTATAAAAAACGTTCACCGTTCGTACATACAGGCGAGTAAGCCAGGTGCTGCGGTAAGCTGTAGGTGGACTGCTGAGGTAGCAATGCCTTGTACATGTTCAATGAATACTTATTTGGTGAGTCAAGGAAAGGGTATATGGTGGGCGTCGCGCCCTCCATATAGGGGTTTACCCAGGGGAGCCTTAGGTAACTAGCACCATTGACACCGAGGGGACTCTGCTTGTCACCCGCAGCTCGGTCCAAACCCAGCGTCTCCCCCGTCGGGACAGAGTTTTTTTGTATTCCAGGTGGTGTTTTGTATATAGCGCTGAAGCCATTCGGGGCTTTTCCAGAGACAGCTGCGTTTTCTACTGCTTCGGGGGGATTAGACTTAAACTGCATCTCTGGATTTCTTTCAGGAGTAAATCCGAGCCCAGCTATCGAACTCGTAGCATCCCGTGATTTTTCCGAGCCGAGTCCACACAAGCTGGAATAGACAATACTACTGGGGACTCTGAGTCCTTCTCGCATGAGTCCAGACCTGTCCATACTCAGAGCTGCGAGACTGTCAATGCGATGTGCTGTAGTCGCATCCACCTTTACAGAACAAGAAGTATGTTACTTTCACATTTCACTAACGTGACTACCGCTCAAGCTACAGATACATCAGCATTTTGAAAGAGAAACAATACTAATGCAAACACACTGTTCGCCATGAAAACATACAGAGGCTGATCTTGCTGGAAAACGGGAGAACAGGAACCTATGGAGCAATATAGATCACCGCAAACGTCAGTACAAATCTCTCCGCATCCAAAATTCATGGGCTAGAAACAAAGGCGTGAGGACCCATAGCCCAAGCAGCCAGAAGTGGCCCAGACGCGATGCTCAGTGGCACCGCTCCTGTGCGGCAACCGGCTCCTCAGCCCCAGCCCTGCCAGAGCAAGAGGATGGGGGCTGTGACATGGAGAATGGGAAGAGAAGGATGGAGAGCCTCTCCTCCTCCTCCTCCAGGACCTCTCCCCCTCCGCCGCAGCTCTGCTCCGGGGCTCGCCACCGCCACACGATTCATGGGGCGAGGCGTCTGAGGACACAGCACGAAGAAAGGTCCGTCGTCAAATTTCCTCCCCGCTTGCCGCTCCCCACGTACACTCAAAGAAGAAAACCACCAACTTTGCTAAAACATTGATGTACTTAACCCTTACATGAACTGCGTGACATTATTCGTAACAGAGCTAAAGGAAGAACATGACATCATACAACAACACACACCACAAAGTCAGCATCAAGAGATTAACGAGATAAATAAACAAAGCCCCATTTCACTGTTTCAAGAAACAACTCGCAGGTGCCCAAGCCCGGGTAGAGCTGCAACAGAAAGGTGTTTTACTCATTTCCCCAAATGGATCACGTAACAACACCCAGGGGTAGGAGTCAAGGTGGGGAGGACAGGCGCAGATTCAGCTGCAGCATGAAGCTGTTAACTTCTTACCACACTGTGATTCAGGTGATTTTCTTCCCTCAACTCCAGTCTGCTTTTCGGTGCATCACCATCATTAACGGGAATTTTCCTATTAAAAAACAGAAGCTTACTAGTTGAAAACATCCTGCGCATCTCAGATCAGTACAAGATTATATCACCTCCATATTTTGATTCCCCTAGAGAAGTCCCATATTATACCGTATTTATCCTTCTGTGTACCCACGCACAGCCACTACTTTAGAAAACAAGGACCGTTCAAAAATAAGCATAAAGGGTTTTGACACCAAGAACACACCAAGCACATCTCAGAGCAGCCTCTTTCAACGCAAGTGATTTTTGCCAGGGTCTTCTCTTTTGCCCCTTGCCCTTTTCTTTTTCCAATGAGAGAACATCCCATTTTAAACATACGCTGTTCAGGTACCATCCATAAATGCTGCCGAGGAGAAAATGAACACACACACACGCTAATATCATACGAACGTCAGCTGTTCCATGCTAAAGAGGGAGCTGCACATCTGTGCCACACCAGTGCTGCAGCGCTGGGACTTGTTACCACAGAAAGCACCGATAAAGAATATACCTTAGTGCCAAATTTCAAATCCCAGGGATAAAAATCATTGACATGCAGCAGAAGGAAATTTTCAGCATTACCCAAAAGAACTCCTTTCAAAGTGCTTAAAGGCACATGACCACCTTAAAGCTGAAATGCGATTTTAACATATTTGGTTTTAAGCGATTCACCTTTCCTGCAAGTAGCACGTAAAATTATTATCCCTAAATAACTAGGAGGAAAGTGAGGAGGGAGGGCGTGAAAGCAAAATGAGACGTTTGGTCATTTTCCTTCAGCTTATGTTTGCAAATAGTATTCCCTGCAAGGACCAAAAACTTTCCCCAGCTTCTCAGAGGCTTTTCACACAACAGTAAGAACATGGGCTCAAAGAGAAGAGAGAAAAACACTAAAACCACACAAAATTGGCACAGAGAAGTGCAGGCATACCTGCAGCTTCTGTTCAGTGTTGTTTTGCTTTTTAAAAAGCTGGGGTTTAAGGGGAGAGGACACCAGCCAGCGCCTGCATCACCCCACTGAAAATTATTAGAGACTGTAATTTTAATCATCGAATGAATGATATTCAGCAGGAAAAAAGGTGGGGAGGAAGAGAAATTCACTTGTGGGAGACAGAAAAGCCGCTGTTCCTATTTCACAGGACAAGTTGTTGGTCCGAAGGCAGGGAACGCCAAATCGCAGGCAGGAGCCCCTCTGCCATAGAGTCACCGCAAGAACACGTGCGCTATTTGGTTTAATTCCCCTTCACAAATACGAAATAATAAAGTAATTGTAAAAGCGCGTTTAAAGGCTGCTTTGGGGAGTAATCTCTTTAAAGGGCGTCCCCGCTTCACTGACCCAGGTTGCCTGTTAAATAGTAAATCAGCGGCTGCTCTACCGCTCTCAGGCACGTCTTGTTTCTCCCCCCCTGCCCTCCCTCCAAGCTGGGCTGATCTCGATGCAAGGCAGCAGCTATCTGCTCCAGTATTAGGGAAGCGAGCAAACTCCAAGACCTCACACTGCAGAATTACAGTGTGGTTTAACTTGCCAGAAGCTTAAATATTTACCTGTCTTCATTAATTCCACACATGCGGACCCTTTCATTGCTCATCCAGCTATGAACGTTGCCATACAGGGGAGTTGCAGAAAGCATGACGTCTTCTTAAAAATCGCCGCTTTTCTTCACGGTTTTATATTCTATTAAAAAAAAAAAGAAAAGGAAAAGAAAAAAAAAGTTGAGCAGATTTGTCTAGGAGGAAGTGCAAACATCACGGTGGAGCAGCCAGCCTCCCTCCGGGTAATTAATAATGAATGCAGGATTGGTGCGGGGAGTGAGCTGCCTACGTTAACCGCTAAGGGAGATACCCTGCAATAAAGGAGCAAATTGAGGGCATTTATAGGTCAGAGGAGATGGATCTTTTCCCCAGCGCACATGCAGAAAATTAAGAATCATTCCAGGCTATCGACAAATAAAAGTTTCTCCACTGCATTTCATTTCTACAAGAAATGACTCAGCCGGCCAAGTACACACCAGTCCCCAAACCTTCATCTCACGTAGGCTGAACCAAGGAGGGAGACCCCACGGGCTGGGGGAACGTGCGAAACTACCCACAGGCGCTCACAAAAGCCCTGCATTAGGAACGCGCAGGAGTGCATCGCAAGAACAGCCACATACCGTGTGTATTAGCTACGCTGATTGCTGATAGAGCTTTCACGCGAGGACTTAAAACTGAAGAGACGCTGCTACAGAAGGGATCTAAATAAAAACCTTCCCTTTAGCGTCTGCACATGACTAACTTGGAGAAAGGGGTTAAAAATAGTAAGTGGGTTGGCGAGCTCCCCACCCCTTGATTTGATTAAGCACCAAGCCCTGGTGGCTTCTGCATTGGAGCTGCTGCTGCTGCTGCTGCTGCTGCTGCTGCTGCGAGTGCTTTCAGTAATTCAATGATGCCTGCTCACTCCAGGGAAAGAAATCATTAGCGGGCTCGCTGGAGAAGTATTAGCAGTCCAAGAGGATCGGCGCTGTGTGCAGCCAGAGAGGCAGGTGAAAGGTAACCGCATTTTCGCGTCCAGCAGCAGAGAGGGAACGGCTTTTCCTCCCCTCTACCTTGCCTAACGCCACCTCCGCTCGCATTAAATTCTAGTTTGCTGCATGAGCGAAGTGTCAGGACAAGCTGCGTTTTATTAACAGGATTATCGCGGCGCATGATTTATTCCAGTGCAAGATTTTAATTGCTCTTTGGAGGTTGAGTCGTTTCTTTTGACTGAGCTTCAGCCTGCATCCTGCTGCTAAATGCTGGGTTAATAAGTAGGGGGAGCCTTTAATGCACAGGATATCCCTCAGCTCTTCCTCTCTCACAAAAATAGAAGCCTTTAAGCGGGAGGCATGATACTCCTTTTACACACACACACAAGCCAGTAACGGGCGATTGACCACTGGGAGTTTAATGCCTAACGTCTCCCAAAGCATCCATGCTTCCCCAGCAAACTCATTTCCTTTGTCAGGCTACAAAATATGCAAATGATCACTTTGGCATTTAATGGGGAAGAAGCCCAGATCGGGCCTTTAACACAATACTTCACACAGGTTCAGAGAGGTTTAAGAACTGAAACGGCAGGAAAGCCTTGTTCCCCAACACTTTTTTCTCCCCTCAGAGAGGCCTTTTGTGCAAAACTCCACGTCTGGAACAAATGTATATTAATGAAACGGCGTGTTGACCCTCCTCTCTCCAGAACGGTTAGCCTTCCCTAATGAAGTCCGCAAAAATCGCTGTGAGGAAACAAAAATCCGCGGAGATTAGATACCGCGCTATCATTCAAAAGGAGTTATTTCACTGGAAAGACGGTTTCTGGACAGATTTACTGGTTTCCAGATGCGCCGCTCGTAATGTTTTCAATAGAGGCAGCAGCAGCATGGAGAGAGTGATTTAGGGTTTTACATAAGGTTAGTAGCCGCCCCGTGTGCTGCCTCATCCGTGAGGGATGGACGCCGGCTCAGAAGAGACGGGCCTCGGCGGCACACGGCCCCGCTCCCCACTCTCCTTTGGGGGTACCCGAGGCCAACCCACGCCGCTCCTAGGAGGGGCCGCCTGCGCCCGCCTGGTTTCCTCGGTGGAAGTGTATCATTAAGATAAGGCGCAGGGCCTGAATTAGAACCCGTCAATCCCCTGACACGTGCAGATAGCGAAACGCTGAAGTTGCACGGGCGGCCGAGAGCTTCCCCAGCCACGTCCCACCACCACCGCCGCCGGAGCAGGGCAAAGCCCGCCAGGGCGCAGGATGCGGGGAGGCGGTGGGATGTCCCAGGGCCCACCCGGGTGGGTCAGAGCCCTCGCCCCGACGGCCGCCAGCCCCTTCCTCAAAGCCGCCCCTTGGCGCTCGCCGCCCCGGGTGCACGCGTGTGTGCCGTTATAATCGCCGCCCTGATGAACTTCTTGTGAACTGTTTAAAAGTGGAGGTCTGCTGAACGAGCAGCGGCGCCACTGCCAGCCATAATTTCATTGCAACAAGCAGCAGACTTTTAACTCTTCGCACGCCCCTTCTCTCCTCCTCCTCCTCTCTCTCCCGCCGTCGGGCTCGCAGGGGACTCCAGCGGCTCGGCCAAACGCCAGCAGCTCCACAAGCCCTCAGCGCTGCGGGGACGGGGGGGGGGCCCGGGGGTGTGGGGGGCACCGCTCCTATTTATACCCAGCTTCCGCGGGGGCGGGCGCAGCCGGCCCCGTTATGCAACCCCGACGGCCGGCTGAGCGTCCCAGCGCACGGTGGAAACCGAGGACATGTCTCTCTCTCTCCCTCCCTCCTCCTCCTCCTCGCCGGGCCACCGCAGGCTCCCCGCCGCTGTCAGCGCGCCCCAGGGCGCCGCAGCCCCCCCCCCCCCCACACCCCCCCCCGCCCCCGCTGCGCTGCGCGGCAGGGCGCGGAGCGGGGCTCGGCCGCCGGAGAGCGCACGGCATTTCCTCCGGGAGGTGTCTGGCCGATAAAGCCATTTGCGGCTAAATATAGACGGTGAGGCACGGAGGAGGGAGGGAGGGAGGGAGGGAGGGAAGGCGGGGGGGGGGGGGCGAGACGCGCAACGCACACGCGGTTCCGCAGCGATGCCGCCGTGTGAAACCAGTTGTGAAAAGCGCCTGCAAGCACTAACCTGCTTCCCGGCGTGCTGCCGAGCGGGGCCCCGGCGTGCCGAGCCGTGCCGTGCCGAGCCGAGCCGTGCCGAGCCGCACCGGGAACACCCACCGCCCGGCGCTGCCCGCGCCCCGCCGGCCCCGCGCCGCAGAGGCAGGCAGAGACACACACCGCGCTGTTCGGGCAGCTGATTAAAAAGGGAAACGTTTGGGTCTCCCTCGCAACGTCAACAGACTTTTGGCAGCCATTGACGCCAGCAGCAGCAAAGTTTTGTTAACACGCTCCTGGCGTGGAAACGAGAAAAACCCGATGCCCGCGGGGAGGGGGGGGGGAGGAGGAGGAGGAGGAAGACGCCGCTTCTCCGTGCCTCCGGGGGGAAAGAGGAGAGCAGGGCAGGGCAGCCCGGGCCGGGGCAGCCTCCTCTCGCCCCCCACCCCGCGGCGTGCCGAGTGTACGAGGTGAAAGTCTCGGCGCTGGGGGGGGGGGGGGGGGGGTGGAATGGAGGAAGCCCGGCGGTGCCGGCGGCTGCAGCGAGCCAGGAAGCGGGGCGGGAGGAGAATTGCAGCGGCGCACGAGTTCCCTTTTGGCGCCTTTACTCTTTTCCACCTCCGAGCTCCGCCTGGCAGCCCGCCAGTTTCCACTGCACAAGCCACAAGAGCCAGCAGCAGCAGCAGCAGCAGCGCAAACGGCAGCCGGCGGGGAGGGCTGCGCGGGGTATTAAAAAAAAAACCAAAAAAAAAAAACCTCTGCGAGCGCCGGTGGCACCGACGGAGTGGCAGGCGCTTCGGCAAACAACCCGGCCTTTCGGAAATTAAAAGCGAGGCAATAAATTATCCGGCTCTGATCCCCCTCCATCATCCCCCCCACCCCCGCCGCCGCCCGGTTCCAGGCCACTGAGAGGATCATTTCTAGATTTGTGAAAATCCCTGCGAGAGGAGTGAAAAGCAATCGGGGACTCGTAGCGATCTACTTCGATTAGCCCTCAACCCGCTCGTCTGGAGCTTGATTTAAAGGGCAGCGCTCGTACGGTATTTATAAGCTTAAATACGGGCAGCTGCTTATGAATGTGTTTAGGTACCTCGTTTATCTTGTACCTCCGACGTACATATTTACGAGTTATAAAAAACAACGACCTGTGCCATGGGTAGAAAGGAGACTTTAAAGACACTGTATTGCTGCACCGTTTACAATGCGCCGTATAAAGCTCTGGCAGCAGCCAGCGATCTAATATTAGACAAGTGTTTAAAGAACAGGGGTGGCTGCGCTTTTAAAAAAAAAAAAAATACCGTGGGTTATTTTTTGCAATCTCCACACGGCATCACCGCTAGTGACACGTTTTGTAAACCAGAGGAGGAAGCTGCAGACTAAGTAGCCGCCGCACGGATCCGCGGATTAGAGAAGAAGTTTGACCTTTACCCGGGACGTGTGGCATTTCATTTAACCATAAAGCTAGGCACAATGCGCCAGCGAGATCGCTAAACCGATTTAAAATACATATTGAGTCATGCACGACAGTAGTGCATTTCGATTTAGGCAACGTGCAGGCACCGCAAAGGGGTCGGCGTCTATTTTAAGGCTCCTGCCGCAGCCGTCGTCGTCGTCCCCCCGCCCCGTCGTGTCCCCGTCCGTTCCCGTCGTCCTCCCCCCCCCATCGCGGCTCCCACACCGTCACGTGTCGGACGGCGACCGGGACTTTCTGCCGTGTAAACACGGCACGGCGGAGCCGTCCCGAGGACAACCGGGGCCGCCGAGACAGCGCCGGCACCGGCGGGGCATCCTCCCCGCCGCCGGGCACCGCCGCCCCGGGCTGGCCGCTGCGCTGCGCCTGGCTCCGGCCCGGCGGGGAGACACCCCCCCACATCCCCCCCCCCCGTCCTCCGTCCTCCTCCGCCCGCAGCGGGGCTCCAGCGGGGGCGGCCCCCCCGGCACAGGCGGCCCGGGGGAGAGGCGGCCCCGGCCCCCGCGCCCCCCCCCGCGCCGTCTGTCACGCCTTGGACCCTGCACAGACAGTCGCTGCGCCGGAGCGGCAGCGGCGCTTTCCCCCTTTCCCATATGCTGCGAGGCGAATCATTGCATCGCGCTCAGCGCCGGCGGCAGCCAAAAAAAAAAGGGGGGGGTGGGGGGAGAAAAAAAAAGTTTTCAATTAATAATAAGCCTAGGAACTGGGGAAGGGGGCGGGGGAGGAGGCCAATAAGGGAAAGTTAAAATGGCTGGCGATCCTTCAAATAACCCTGGCCGCCTTCCCCCGGAGCCCACACGGCACTGCCTGCCGCGGAGCCCCGGGGGAAACCCCGGACCCCGAGACACACGCCGCCTTGGGGCGGCCCCGGGGGGGGGGGGCGGCAAGGCCGCCCCCGCCACACGGCGATGCCCACACCTGAAGGTTACGGGACATTTGCTGGGCGGGGGCTCTCGCTCCCATTCCCCCCCCCCCCGCCCCGGTAAAAACGCATCGAGGGGGTGCGATAGTGAGGCTGCCAAGGCTCACACACACACACCGGGGGGGGAGGGAGGCGAGGCGGCTGGTACCCAACTTTGAGGCATCGCTGCATGAAGGATTTCCCGGGGATCCGCGGGAAACACCGACCCCGTCCGCCGCACCGGCAGCCCCGCACCGCCGATACGGCGGCCGCCCCTCCCCCGGGCCCCCCCCCCCGGGCCCCCGGCGCGGACGATGCCTCCGCAGCGGCGGCGGGCGGGCAGGCTGCTCTCTTCGGAGCTGGCGGGGGGGGAGAGGGGGGGACCGGGGGTTTCCTCCCCTGCAAGCCGAGCCGGGCAGCCCGGCGATTCAGCCCGCCGCCGCTCCGTGAAGGAGGCTACCGGAGGAGGCGGTGGAGGAGGAGGAGAGAGCCGCAAACCGGCTCTGCCGCAGAAAGCCCCGGGCCCCCGCGCAGACGGGGCCCCCCGGCGAGAGCCCGGCCTCCCTCCTTCGCCCACCCGCCGCGGCATCTCCCTACCCAGGCCGTCCGCGCCATTTTAGAGACACACACACTGGCGCACACACACACACACACGCACGGGAGCGAGGTTTCCGCTGCTGCTGCCAGAGACAACAGGCAGCAGCCGAGCCAGCCCGGGCTGCGAAGGAGGAGCAGCGGCAGCAGCGGGAGAGGGACACACACACGCACGCACACCCACGCACCGCGGGCCGGGCAGAAATGTGCATTTCAGGTAATTTAAGGCCGCATTCCCGGCGCGGGGAAGGGAGAGCAGAGCGCAGGCCTGCGCGCTCCCACCCCATTAACCCGCCGCGCACTCGGCATCCCGGGAGCCTTTCATTGTTGCCTTTATTCCGTATGGCTTTTGCTTTTCAGGAGGGGGATAGAAAGAAAAGAGACAGGGGAGGGGGGGGGGAAAGGAAAAAAAACAAAAAGAAAAATACCACCAAGCCAGCCCCTTCCCCCCGCCCGTCCCCCATTGTTCGGCCGCGGGAGGCTGGGCGAGCGCAGCGCCGCGGGCTCGCCATTCACCGGGCTCCGCCGTGCCCCCCTCCTCCCCCGATAGCTCGGGAAACTTATGGGGCTTGGGGGGGGAGACACATACAACCCCCCCCATTGAATACAAAAGTCCCAGCGCTCCTGCGAGAGAGAGAGTTGGGCGAAAGCCTGCGCTCACTTCCGCAACGTTATCCTTGCAGAAATACCGGAGCACGGCCCCCGTTTCCTTCCCCCAGCCCCCGCCGCACCCCCGGGGGGGGGGGCGGAGTGATTAATGGGACGTACGCCCTTGGTTTCCCTCCGGCCACCCCGGCGCACCGCTCCCCAGCGCGGAGCCGCCGCGGTACGCCGGGCGGGGGCGGCCCCCCCACGCATCCGTCGGGGACGTTGGGAGATATTGATCACGGACGACTTCATTTTGCATAATTGCGGCTGACAGGGCCTGTGGTTCCCTCATTTACGGAGCAACAGCTTCGAGGGGCTGATGGATGGGGAGCGGCTCCCTCCGCTCCCCCCGCGTCCCCCCCCCCGGCAGCCCCGCCGGGGGGACGGCGGCTCCGCGTCTCATGCAGCAAATGGCCGGCGCACAACGGCGAAATATTAAACTTAGGTGCTTCCGTCTCTCGTTTTACCTAGCGCGGCCGGCCTGAAAGCCTCCCGCTCCCCGCAGGGCTTTGTCTGCACAGCCGCGCCGGGGCCGGCCCCCGGTGCACGGGGGACCTTCGGTGGCCGCACGTAAGAAAAAGTGCTTGGGAAGTTGGGGCTTTTTCCTCCTCCCCCCCCCTCCTCCCAACAACAAACAAATAAACAGCTCGGTTTCTGCTACACAATGCATAAAAAATTAGCCTCGCCCCAAAGTTTATGTCGGGTTTCACACGGCGCTAACGTTTCTCCTTGATGGGAAACGCTTTCCCGAGCACTTCTGGAAAGCGCTGGCCAGCCCTCGGTTACGAAAGCAGCATTGCAAGCACCTCGACAAACGTCTCCGCAACTCCATGTCCCAACCTCACATCACCTTCTCCAGACCTTCAAAAGAAACGCACGTCCAGGGCGAGCACAGCCAGCGCCGCACACCGCCCGTCTCGGCGTGCGGAAAACACGGGGGAGGGAGGAAACCCAACAACAACGCTCGCTTTTTCCGGGAAAAAAAAAAAACAAGGAAAAAAAAAAAGAGGAAGAAAAAGGAAATAAAGTTGCCGGTGGCAGCGATGCCCCGACGGAGAGGAGGGCAGCGCGGAGGCCGCCGCCGGCCCTGCCTTCCCATCCCGGCGCTCCGCACCGAAACAAAGCAGCGAATCAACTGCGATGCAGATGGGCGGCTATGAATTTTTTGCTGCTGCTTAGAGCTTTAATTACTCGTTCTTGATCCGTGGGACTACGACACGACACCGCCAAGGTTAAAATGCCCTGAACAGCTCTGAGCAGATGTGAACGAGTTGGCAGACGCGCAAATGAGGTCTGCCTCTAAGCATGATAACAAGTGACTAATACATTGCATATCGCTGAAAGAAAATTATTTTTCTCTAATTTGCATTAGCTTTTCTTTTTTTCTTTTTTTTCTTTTTTTTTTTTTAACGCCAGCGACATTCGCTCCTCAGAGGCAGCAGCATAATCCTGAAAATATTACTCCGTGACTTTAAAAGATTTGGAAGGAGGCAGAGATTGCCAGTGTTTTGGCTATGCAGGCTTGTTTATCTTTCCGCCTTTGCTCCAAGGCGAAACTAGTTTCGCAAGCAGTATTCTTGCAGAAAAATGGCACATGTCATATAAAACACCAGTTTATAGGAACTGATGCTAAAATTGTTGAATGACTACTGGCGCACTTTCGCCACTAATAGCACAGCGTAATCCATAAAGGACCAAGGGGACAGTCAAGGCCAAAAGAGAAAAAAAAAAATAGATTGACTGGAGAGAAATAGATAGAGGCAACCCATCGACCAAAATTACAAAAGGGGGGGGGGAGGAAATAAGCATCTCTCCTTCCTACCTGCTTTCCACCCCAGAGCCGCCTCGTCAAAAAGACAATAGTACGTGAAGGTCACTTACTATATAAAACACAGCGATTCTCGCAGGTAGCAAAACTATGTCAGGTACAAATATAGGCCGGAACCCAGTTCTCCAAGTTCCCTCGACTTTCCAGAGGCTCTTCTGAAAGGGCCGGGAGATCACTTTGGGTACTGGAGCAAACTTCAAGAACAGGCAGCATTTTATATCCTATGCTCAAAAGGCAAACCGAGGGGCTTAGGCGCAGAGGCTTTGAGGAGAAAATAGCTGCTCGGGGCTATTTACGCAGGAGGAGTTTTTCACCGCGGACCTACTCCAGGGCTGCCTGCACGTCCAGGTTATCGGGGCTTGCGCGCTGCCATCTCAAGAGATAACAACTTCTCCTCCACCAACACGTGCTCGGGAGGCGAACACGCACCGCCACCGCGCCGTGCCCTGCCCCACGCCAGCACCGGCTCCGAGCGGGGCTGCCCTCTCCTCCCGCGGGGCTCCCGGGACGCCTGGCCCGCCGCTCCCGCAAAGTCCCCGGGGGCCGGCTCAAACCCGTCCCCGGGAAAGGATTTCCCAGCGCCGAAGCCTGCCGGGGTCGGGCGCGGAGCGGGCCGCTCCTCCCGCAGCCTCCCTGCGCTTGTAAATCAAGCCGGAGGAGGAGAGAAGCGGGGGGGGCGGCTTCTCCCCGCCTACCGCCGTTCGCTTAAGCGACGCCGGCGGCAGGGGAGCGAGGCTCGGCGCCCCGCCGCCGCCCGGGATGCCCGCCGGGCCCCGCAGCGGCGGGCGGTGTCTCCGGCAGCGACGGGGCGGCCCCGGGGGCTGCTGCGGCCGCAGCGAGAGCTTTTGTGTGCGAGTGCCGGCGAGGCGCGGGCTCTTCGCGCTCCAACAGCTGTCACATTATTTGCACTGGCTGTAAACAGCCTTCGCCTTCCACCCCCCCCCCCCCCCCCCCCCGCCACCGAGTTAAATCCAGACTAACAATCCCCAGTTAGAGATCAAACCAACAACAGCAGCATTGTGTCTGCCTTCATTGCTTTACCATCAACTACTGCAGCTGGTTTACTCGAAACAAGGAACACCCTCTACCCACCTCCCCCGCCCCGGGGCTAGAAACGTGCTTGTTCCCGGCGGCTGGTCAGGCGGAGCCGCGCTGCCCCGGGGGGCTTCTGCGGGCCCGGGCCGGGGCGGGGGGGGGGGCTGCCTCCACCAGCTCGATGCCGGCGGGGTCCCGAGCGCTGCTGGGCTCTCCCCCACAGCGGAGAGGGGTTTCCAACCCGCACTCCCGCCCGCCGAAAAGCCTTATGAGAAGTTGAGCACCGCTCTCGGTTTGGCTTTTGGGAAGGGCGAGGGGAAGCCCCGCAGCCGCGGGGAAAGCCGCGCCTGCAGCTGCGCAGCGGCACACGGCGAGCTCGCCCCCGCGGCGCGGCGCGCCCCCGAGCAGCCCTTCCCCGGCAAGGCCGGGCTCCGCGCCCCCGCACCCCCTGCCCCGCCGCCTCGCACCGGGCCGGCGGCAGCAGCGCCCGACCCGTGATGGCAGCAAACCTCGGGCCGAGGGGCCCCTCCGTCCCCGCCGGCCTTGCCCCGGGCGATGACCCCGGCCCCGCCGCGCAGGCGGCCGGCGGAGACGCGTTTCCACCGTCAGCCCTTCTCGTAAGGAAAAAAAAAGAACGAAAACCCCCAATAACCTAAAACGCGAGTGCAACTTCGCTCGCGGTACAACCACCTGGCAGCAAAGGAGTGGTGCTGCGCGCTCTCAGCGGGCCTTTTGTTGGGCACAGCTGGAATTTGAGTGTAAATCCCCGTACCTCCTTCCCTGGCCTTGCTTATTTTTGCATCAGCGGCAAAGTTAGAGGAGAGGTGGAATTTACTGAACGGAAGCGAGGGAGAAATAAATCCACTCGCGGAAACCTTTCCTCGCCCAGTTTGACTGCTAGCATCGCCCAAATTGCGCATCTCTTAAGGGAAAACCGTGACACGGCCACTGTCTCTGAAATTTGTGTACCGCACAAACTCTTGAAGAGGCCACGGGAGCTGGAAGTGCACTTTCTAGGCGCTTATATGCAGTTTGGGAGCAGGCACCAGCAAGGGAAAAGAGCTGGTTTTATTGGAAGCACATCTCCATCTTGGCCTGACTCCTGCCAAAGGGCAGCGCTCCCCAGGCAGGTAAGGTGCTTCGCACCAACGTGATACATCTCCAATTGACTTCCGAATCGGATTCACCGACAAATGATGCCAGTACGTACTCGCAGGTCAGTATCATCGACTATTCATTGCCTATACGTAGCTAGAAATCTGCTGGCCTGGTAAAAATCACTGCTAACAAAACAATGTCAGCAAAGGCTGCAACACACTCTTGTGAGAGACCAGAGATTCGTGCCTACTGAGGCTCTTTCAGCACAAAGGCTTTTAGAGGAAGAAGAGAGAGAAGGGGGAAAAAAAGGAGGGAGGGCTCTCGTGTTTCAGGGCTGCTGTCCCCTGGGAACCAAGAACCAAGTGTAGCTTCAATCAAATGCTGACTTCTCCTCCGGGAGCTCAGTAGGAAACCTGATCTCACTAGCTCATGCCTGCCTCCATGCATATAGGCTGGGTTTTCTTTCATACCAGCAATTTGTATAAAGAGGAGAGCCAATACAGTTTATTGCAAACGAGATCTCGCAGTAACGGATCTAGAGAGATATTTCTGTAGCTAAAATAAGACAACCTTCAGCCGCCTGCTCAGGGCAGGCCGCGTCGCAGCCGCCCCCAGCTCCGCACGCACGGCTCCGCCGTGGGCGCCCCTGGCACGGCACGGCACGGCACGGCCTCCCACGCATCTCCGCGAGCCCTGCATCCTCCCCAGCTGGCAGCAGCCGCCCTGGGTTGGGTTTTTGTGCAATGCCAGGTTACACTTCCATTAAAACGTTTACCCTGGGAGATCACTTCCTGCTTGGAAGTATTGTTCCGGCTTCCCCTGCTGCTCGCAACTTTAGCCGGAGCTATTTTTCTCCTCGCCCACTGTGGCATGGAGAGCCCGGGAAGCATCCACCCCTGCCCGCTGGCCCTGGGCTGCCCTGGCACGGCAAAGCACGGCACGGCACGGAACGGGAGGTCTGCGGGGGGAAGGCAGGCGAGTCCTCCAGGCGGAGCTCGGCATAACTTCGCACCGGGCTGCTTAATTCTGCACGGGGCTTTGCTAATCCACTTTGTGCTTGACTACTGAAACGGGAGGAAAGGAAAACACCGCGCGGGGAGCAGGACCAGGCCGCAGCAAGGTAAGCCAGGGGGACCGCAGCCTGTGGGAAGGGCTTCCCCCAAAGCCCAGCTCAGCCTCCTACTGCTGTGGGCAAGCCAGAGAGGCTTAGAGCACAACCCAGCACCCGGGGCGTGGGAGCAAAGGGGATTGCTCAGGGATCAGGGATCCCTGTAGGATCTCTCCATAGCCAGGGGCTTTCACACGGAGAAAGTTTGGCTCAGGGAGGGAATTTACACTTAGAAAGAAGAGGAGCTCAGCCCATCCCTTCTCGTGCCATTAGCAAGTTCTCTCTGAATTTCAAGGAGAGCCGAGAATACGCCCCTCCAGCTTTGATTTCACTTCTCTGTCCCTACCTGCCACCATGCGCAAATGCCATACTCCAGCCGTGGCTAAATGAGCCCCGTAAAGCTCTCCCTCCCTCTCCAAGAGACCCCCGGCTGCAATGCCGCCCCGCTCCTGGGGAGCGCGGGGGAAACACAGCAGTGGGTGAGGGACAGGCAGCCCTACAGCACCTGGTCCACATAAGCACAGGGACAGCCATCGGGCTGCCCCAGGCGTGGGGTCTGCTGCCCGTGGAATTACGGGCATACTTCTCTCTGCTATCGACCGTGCCAGGCGCAAGCCACTCCGATACTCCCGTGGAGGAGGAGATCTGACTTTTATAACTGAGGATACAGGCCCAAATGTTTTGTAATATGCAAATACTGAAAGACGCACAAGGCCCCTAGGTGAGGTATTCCCGAGCTTTAAATGAACACCTGGGGTAAGAGCAAGAGCTACTCCAGCTGAAAAGGAAAAGCAAAACACGCTCTGAGAAAGAACGGGCAGGCTGGCAGCGCTGGCGTACTGCAACCCACCACGGGCCGTATGGAGGTGCACGGGGAACGACCCTGCCGCACGGCTGCGCCGCTGCAGCTCCCGGCCATGGGAGATTGCTTCGAGGGCAGCGGGAGCCGCGGAAAGGAGAGCGTGTTTGGCTGGGAGCACTCTCGCCCCTCCTGGCCGAGGAGCAGGCAGGGGAAGCACAATGCCAGGCTTTCCCGGTGCAGGCTCGGCCGTGGAGCGCAGCCCCGAGCCTCCCCCTTTCCCCAGCGCTCTATTGAACACACTCAGCTCTTTATACGAGCCATTCCCAGTGTGGCTGGTGGATTCTGCGCTTTCCACTTTAATTGTCTTATCCAAATAAAGCTTTGTTTTCCTTAGCACGACAATCCCAACATTCAGGCCGAGATTTTCATTGGACAGAGGAGATATTTTATTCTCCGATTGTTTAGAGAGTCGGGGCTTACACGGAACAGCCCCGGCTTGTGTGCCTCCGCTGACAATGGGGTCTTTGCAGCCCCGGTCTCCACCATGTAGATTCATTTTCTGGAGCGATCGGGACGAGAATCATTTTTCTCTGAATTTCGCAGCTTTCCAAGTCTACCGTAGACTTTAACAAGTCTTTTCGTTTGCACCTAGACAATAAATTTAGTTTAATTTAGCTTCCGGTCTTTAATTTTAGCAGGTCGTCTTTTTGCATGCAAATCAATATGGCAATTACCATCTAAAAGCTCGCCCAGCCCCAGGTCAATGTAAATTGATCATTGTCCGCCTTCTACAAAATAACACCGGGAGTCTGTGGTGCATAATGAGATTATACTGGAAACTGTCTTTCAGATCACAAATTATATTTCATGCTGTCAGGATCTTCTCCAAGCGGACTTCCTTGCATGTCTAATCACACGGCACCGAATCCATTAGCTCATGAGGTAGTTTTGGGTGCGAGGAGCGCTTGCGTGCGGAGGGAGAGTCCCAAATAATTCAGACAACAGTTTAGGAGAACAGGCGGGCAGGTACCGAAGCGTGCTCTCACTCGCTAACTTTTCCAGCAGTGGAAGAGAGGACGGGAAAAAAAATTCTCTGCTCGGCCAAGAACTGCTGTCCAGCAAACAAGGAAAAATGAATTCCCTGCTGGAACGCAGCAGAACTTTCCTAAATCCGCATTTGCAACGAGTTCTCGGCCTCCTCCTTTCCGTCCCCACCTCGTCTGCCCGGCCATTCAAAGGAGCGCTGGCCGCCCGCTCCGGAAAACCCCCCCACGAGAGACACGCTCCCCCGGGGGGGGACACGAGACGCCCCTGCCCACCGCAGCCTCGGGACCTGAGCGGGTGGGATCGGAGGGAAAGGTCTCTCCGGAGCAGCGACTGCTGTAAGCCGGTTCCCCGAAAGGACACGAGGATTATCGGGAGCTGCTCACGGCCAGGGGAACTCCCCCTGCCTGCAGCCCGGGCCCCGGCGCTGCCTCCCGCACGCACGCAGGCAGCCAGAGCTGCTCGGCGTAGCGAGCAGGGGTTAGCCCGGCTCTCCCCAGCCAGCCCGGCTCGACTCCGCCGCTCAGCTCATCGCAAAACCGAGGAAGAAGGGAGCAGGCCCGCTCTGGCCATCAATTATTTCTGAAGCGACGCCAGCCTAAGGAGGAAGTACTCGACTCGGCTTCGCGCCGCTCTTTCTAAGCCCGCACTAAAACGTGATCTATTGCGGTGTTCGGGGGAAAGATACCGTATCGCGTATCACCTGTGCAACCCAACTACGCTGCAGAGTCCCGGCGAGAGCCCACGCCTTTGTCAAGACGCGCAGAAATTGGAGCCTGCTTCCCCTCCGTGCCGAGCACGAATTTACTCCGAGCCACGTTTACTCCCGGGGCAATGTGGCTGCCAGAGCTATGACCTGAGCTGGAGCAGGCCTTTCGCTCGTCTTTGCAGGGGCCACTCACTGGTCAAAGTTGAGAGACCTTTTAAACGACAGCCACAGATTGCAAAGACTACTTTGGTATGCGCGGCACTCATTATTTTGGGCTGTGGTGGCCCGGGTCCATTTTCTCCGCAAACGGAGACCCGAAAGCATGTCAACAACTTTGTGCGGTCTCGCAGCTGCACAGATCCACAAAGTTCGCTTGCGCGGACTGTACAGGAGCCCCTGGAGCTCAGTCGCCTTGCCGCTGGCATCCCTGTTAGGGGACCCTGGCTTCTTTATCAGCTTTAAAAAAAGTGAATTATCATGGGGTGGGGGAAGAAGAGGGCACAGGGACAACAGTTTCGAACGGCCTCAGAAGCTGCAGCCCTCGGCACAGCCTGGTAAAGTGCGTGACACGGAGCCTGGATTGTCCACCAGCGCAGGAATAAAGCCAAGGCACCAGTATTGTTTCAAGACCCAGTCCATATTTGGGCATTCAGTTCACACATCCTAAGTATTGCTTTAAATATTAGAATAGAGACATTCGCCAATGTGGTTCATAACACACTCAAATGGGAGAAGTCATTGCTGTTCGGTCTCAGATTACTCGCTTGGTCTTGCTGGTCTTTTTGGGGGGGGGAGAAGAGAAGGAAACCCTGCTGAGTCTGTTTGCACTGGTCTCTATTAGATATGCAACAAATCTGCCATTTCCGGCGTTGCTTCTATCTAATTAGAGATGTATTTAGATGTGACGTGTAAATAAGCGCTGAGCTGCCTGCTGCCCTGGCTGCGCGGACTGCTCGGGAGCATTTCCAATAAGGCTGTAGCGCCCGGAACCAGGGCTCAGACAAAGAGGAATGGGAATGGTCTGCGCTGCAGGCGAATGCAACAAAACCAGCTTTTATCTATCGCTCTAAAGCCTTAACTGCTTTTAATCTGTACCGCCCGGGCTTGCACGCCACGATCGCATCTCATCCACCGAGGATGTCTCTGTACAAAAGGAAGCACACACACGCACGCAGGAGCTGCAAATAACCCCCGACCCAGCCAAGCCCCAACGCAGACCCTGCTCTCCGCCTGCCCCTTGCACTCCACGAGGTGTGCGAGCCCCCGTGGGCTTCCGAACACCCTGAGGCAGGTATGCCCGGCTTCTGCCTGCACAGACACGTGCCGAGGGCTGCCCCGCGCTGTGAGCGCACACGCAGCCCCGTGGGGCAAAGGGCGTCGAGCTGCCGCCGGGGGAGAAGTTGACGGGACCCGAAGGCGGCCACGGAAACTCGCTCCCCCCACGGGGCTGGGAACCTCCACCGCGGGGTTTCCATCACAACCCACGGGAATGGGGCAGGGGGGGGCACGGTGGGGCCGGGGGAGGCAGAGAGCTGCCAGGGACACCCTGCTGCCGGGGCTTACCTGCCCGGCCACTCCCGGGGTCCTGCCACCCCCGAGCCCAAGGGGCTGCGGTGGCTTCCCCGGCGCCACGGCCGTCCGACCCCAGCTCCAAGCGCTCCTCGGAGTTTCCAGAGAGAGGAGACTCCTGGGAACAAAATAATCTGGCGCTCGCCTCATGAACTCTTTTCCTGTTGTGGGAAACAGCTCTTATAAAACCATTAAACGGACGGGGCAGCGCCGGAGGCCTGAGGCACGCTGCCCCGTCCCCCCCACTCCGGCAGCATCCCTGCGACCACTGCTGCTCCCGCATCCTTCCAGGCCGGAGCAGCCGGCCCCGATCCCCTCTCGGCTTTAAGGGTTAACAACCATTGCCACCAAAAAAAAAAAAAAGAGGAAAAAAAAAAGAAAAAAATATCGCGGTGACCTTTTCCTCTCCGACTCCCCCACTCTCCCTTTCAGGCTCTGGTTCCTGAGCTCGCAGGGAGCCTGAGCGGCTGTCTAGACCGATCTATCACAGACGGACAAACAATACCAGGAGAAGCCCCTGCCCGGTCCCTCAGCCTCCGCCACTCACCTTAGAAATGGCGAAGAACAGAAAAGTGACCGCGATACAATCCTCCCCGGTATATTTATAGCCTGCCACACAGCCCACCTTCATGCCTGACAAATGAGATTTTGTCTGCTCTCTCAGCGTACGCTCCAATAAACACACACACACACTTTTTTTTTTTTTTTTTTGGTGCCTGTTTGTTTTTGGTAACATTCCGGGCTCGTCCCTCCGACCTCGGGGCGGGTGAGAGCCCACCACGCCCGTGCGGGGAGGCAGGTTTGATAGCCGGGGCGGGAGGGGCTGGGGAGGGGGGGGGACACACTAAGAGGGGACCCGGCCGCTCGTCTACACGCAACCTCCCAACCTGGAAACTTCAATGTCCGTATTCATCACGCCCCTTCGCACCCAGCCCCCCTCACCCGAAGTGCTCCCTGGTCCCTGCCAGCCCTCCGGGTTGCGTATTAAAGAGGTATACGAGGCGAGGAGCCGGAGGTCCAACGCTGCAAAAGGCTGGGGAATAACTAATGAGCTGTGCAGCCCATTGATCCGGTGCATACTTCCTAATTAACTCTGAGTCACCTATTTGTGACAGCAATTCAAAGAACTGCACCAGGGATAAACTGCAACCCCGGCGCGCGAAGGCAACCCGGGGAGGGGGGGGGGGAGGCGGCGGGGGAGGCGGGGGGGGGGGAGAGGAATTTGCTCCTAATCCTCCTAAAAGCAATTAGGGTGAGCGCTGCGCTGGCTACCTCTCGGGAAGAAAAAAAAGAAAAAAAAAAAGAAAAAAAAAAAACACCCAGCGGCTCCGACAGCAGAACCGAAAGGAAACGCATCGGTGTGTCGCAAGCGCGACGGCACCGGGCTCCAGACCGAAAGGCAAGCACCGGCGTCTGGGGGACGAAAGTAGGCGAGAGCGGCGGCAGGAGGAAGCGGTACAGCGGGACCGGCGGGGAGGGGGCGGCGGAACCACCGGCGGGGGGTGCGGGAGCTGCCCCGGGGGCCGAGACCCCCGCACCGCCCGCCCGCTCTCGCCTTCAGCTTTGTTCCCAAGCGGCCCTGGCGGGGTATGGCTCTCCCCGGCCGCCCCCCGCGGTAGGGCCACGGGGAGGAAGCGGGGGGGGGGGGGGGGAGTTAATAGAAACCTTTGGAAAATCCGGGCTTTGCTACGGGGCTACGTGGTGCGAGCTGGGCTCCCCCCGCCCCCCCCCCTTTTTTAATACAAACAGGAATACAAAAGCTGCAGGCTCCAAAGAGCAGATGAAAGCAATGAACGGAGTTTCTGGAAAAGATTCATTAGTGGGAATTAATGCTGCGAGGAGCTCCGAGGCGATACCATTAAAGCCAGTCCCCACACTTTGTCAGTTTTTACATCGCTCACTACGGTCGGGCCGCTTTTTTTTTTTTTTTTTTTTTTTTGTCGGGGGAGAGGGGGAGGTGCTCTTCGCCTCCCCCCTCGCCCCCTCCGCGATCACCAAACCCGGGATCCGTCAGACATCGCGGAAACGAGGGAGAGGGAGGAAAGGGGAAAAAAAAAAAAAAAAACACACACAACACACACACATCGAGAAAGAAAGAGGAACGTGAACGCTCCGCAGCCCTCGCCCCCGGACTCGCTCCGCGAACATCAAATGCATGCCTCATATGCTGCGCAGAGCCGCCCCACTTGGCCCCGGCTTCACAAAGCAGCCTCCGCTGCCTCCCTGCCTGGCCGTCCCCCTCCGGCCGGCCCTTTGATGGCAAGCCCCGAGCCTCCCTCCGGCTCGTTCTCCCAACTCCAAACTACATTTTAGGGCTGACTAAACTTCCGTGTCACGCCGGACCTCACGCCAGCACAGCTCCGCGCACGGGAAAGCCCCGGGCCGCCCTGCCCCACGTGCGCGGCGGCGCCCGCCCCGCTGGGGCGGAGGGAACCGGGGGGGGGGGTGTTGGGGTTGAGAGGAGGGGGGGGGCGCAGAGCGGCTCCCCGGGTTCTCCCGGCGAGCAGAAGGCAGCCTGCAGCGGGCTCTCCCCACCGCTCACCTGCCCGCTGCCCCCACACCGCCCGCTGCTCTGGGCGAGGAGCGCGGAGCCCGGCTCGGCCGCCGCGGGAGCCGTTCCCCTCCCCGCGGGTGGGTAGCGCCGCTCCTGGCTCGCCCCGTCCACCGGGAGCCGCGCACCGCCGCTGCCCCGCAGCTTTCCCGATCGCAAAGTGCGAGACGACGGGAACACCACCACCACCCCCCCCCCACACACAGGCGCACCGGAGCCGACAGAGCGACCGGCACCTTCCACCCGCCGCCCCCCTCCTCCGCCGCCCCAAACGGGCATCTTCCCAAGCAACTGCCTCCAAACTTCCCCTCCGCCACCGCAGCCCCGGAGGCGCACCGGGAGACCCCCCTCCTCCCGCCGCCGCCGCCGCACCCCCCCCTCCCCGCTGCCCCGCGCCCTAACTTCGGCCGCGGCGGCCGCTGCGCGGCCGTCCCCGCGGCGGGGCGAGGGGAGCCCCGCGGCCGCCCCGTCACCGCGGGACCCGGCGGCAGCGCTTCCGTACGGGAGCTGTTCGCGGAGCGGAGCACTGACCTTCCTGCCGCGCCGCGGGGCTGCGGCGTGCGCGGTCCGCGTCCGCGGGTCCCCACACCGTCGCCTCGCCCTGCTGCTCTCCGGGAAGGGCAGCCCCGTCGGGGGTCGGAGGGGGTGGGGGGGAAGAGGCGAAAAAAGTTTCCCGATTCCCCCCCCTCCCCCTCTCCGTGGGTGCGTGTGCCGCGGCTTGCCCCGGCGCGGGCGGGCCGGGGAAGGGGGTGCGGGAAGGCAGGGAGCTGCGGGGGGGGGGGGGGCAGGAGCGCGGCCGCCGCCTGCGCCGACGGGGCAGGTGCCCGCGGGAAGGGCTTTGCTTCTCGGCTCGGCTGGGCTCAGCGGCGGGAGCGGGAGCGGCAGCCCGCGATGCTCATTCCGGCTGCCGGCTCTGGTTTGGCAGCGCCATGTTGCTGGCTTGCTCCGGGCGAAGTTCCTGCGCTGGCGAGCGCGGCGCTCCCCACATCTCGCCCGCGCCGCCGTCTCCCGTGCCCTGGCCGCCGCGGCTTTGTGTGTGTGTGGCTGGGGATTTAATTCTCCTCCTCCTCTTCTCCTCCTCTCTCTCTCTCTTTTTCTTCCTCTCCCCCCCCCCCCCTCCCCTCTTTAGTCCGCCGGGAAAGCCGCTCTTCCTCACCTTGCCGCTGGGAGACCGGGCTCCGTCTGCTGCACGCTGCGCTCCCCTCGCATCCCCCCTCCCTCTCTCCCTCCTCCTCCTCCTCCTCCTCCTCCTCCTCCAGCCGCCGCCTCCCCTCCCTTCCCCTCCCCCCGGGCAGGCGCTGCACCGAGGGAGCCGCCGCCAGCAGCAGCGGCGGCAGCAGCAGCAGCAGCAGCAGCGCCGCCACCGCTTTTTCCCTCTGCAAGTTTCCCCCTCCCCTGGCTGCGTTTCCCTGCCCAGGCAGGGCTCGCCCGGCCGCTAGCCCGCTTCCACCCCCCCTCACCTTGCCCTGACTAATTGATTTACCCCCCCCCCCCGCGGCGCCGCCGGCCCCTCGCCTCGCCCGCTCTCCCCCCCCCCCCCGGCTGGCACAGGTCGCTGCCAAGCTGCGGCGCCCCGGGGGGGACTCCGCGTTCCCCGGCCGGCAGGGAGAGGAAAGCCACCCCCCCCACTCTCCCCCCCCCCCGCCCCGCCGATACTCCCCTCGCTCGCTACCCAGAAGGCCAGTGGAGAACCGCAATTACCATAAAGCTCCGCTCACTCCGCTCCGCCAAGCTGTCAAAAACCCCGGCGGCGGCGGCGCTGCCAGACATCGCTGCGAGGCTCCGCGGCGGGTCGCGCCGCGCTGCCACCCCCCCCCCGCCGCCCCGCTCGCCCCCGGCCCCTCCGACGGACGCCCCCGGCCCTCCCGCCCCGCTATCCCCAGCGCGCTCCGCCGCACCGGGGCGGACGGGGTCCGGGTGTCGTGTGTCGTCCCCCCCCCACCCCGGGCGGTGCAGCCCGCGCCCCCACCCAGACCCGCTGGCTCCGGGTTCCCCCCGTCGCGCAAGGGCATCCCCGCCGCCCCGGGACCCGCCGAGGGCTCGCAGCCGTCCTGACCCCCCGCAGGGGTCACAGCGCGCACGGACCCTTTCGTCCGCAGCTTCCCACTCGTGGAAGGGTTCCTCCCCCCCACCCCGGCCCCGGGGCCCCGCTCTGTCCCACCCGCCGCCCCCAACTTCGCGTGGTCCGCGGCTCGGCCGCGTTGATTTCCGCGCTTCCCCCCGGTCCGCTTCTCCGAGCTCTGAATATCGGGATGGAAAAAAAAAGCCACTCGTTTGTCAACGTCTGCATTGCGCGGGCGGGGGGGGGTGGCGGGGGGGGGGGAACCTTATTAAAGCGCGTTTTCGCCTGATCCGGCTTTGGCAGCCCTTAACGCGTTTTTTTTCCGCGTGTGAGCGGTGTGGCAACCCGGGGTGGGGTGGCGATTGAAGCGTCGTTTCCCTCGCTGGCATTTCTACGGCTGCTTTAAGATTTCTGCCCGGGTTGTGGAGCCCTTTAATCTCCGGGTTGGTAGTTATCGGCTGCATCTATTTACTTTGGCAAGGCAACTTTTGGCTCGGCGAGCTCCACTCGTAAATTTCACGTTCATAACGCCCATCCCCGCCGATACTTCCAGGTTCGGTCCCGCGGAGCCCGCGGCGCGGAGGCACCCGGGGCAGCCCCGGGGCGGCCCCGGCTTCAGGGCCAGGCGGGCCCTCGGTCCCGCAGCTCCCCCGCACCTCCCGGCGCCTTCCCGGAGAAGCGGGAGTTTTGCCACCTCAGCGCAGCCGGCGCCGCATCCAGCCCTTCTCGCCGCCGCTCCGTGTGGGAGCGACTGCCAGCCAAACGCCAGGCGATTAACGCGGACAGTTCGCCCCGGGGGAGGCGGGGGGCGGGCGGGGGGGGGATTTTTAATCGCCACGTCCAAGACCCTGCGCGAAAAGGCTGCGGAGACGCTGCGAGCTGCAAAAGCTTTTCCTCGCTGAGAGCGCACAAGCAGCGAGCAGGGCGGTGAGAATTCAGCGGCAGAGCAGGACTGCCGGGGCTGCCTGCCTGCTTTCCGCCGCTGCTGCTTATCTCCGAAGATGGAAAAGCAGGAGTTCCCGAAAGTGGTCCCTACCAAAGCGCCCCCCCTCAAAAAAAAAAAAATTCCAGAAGTTTTTAATCGAGAATCTAAGCCACGTCTGGCAAAAACGCGGGGGTTGCCAGAGGCTCGGGAGGGGGACGCAGAGTGCGCACACACACACACACAGACACACGCAGCAGGGTCACGGTCAGAGGCTTGGCATTTCATGAAACTGCCATCACGGAGCTTTGGGTTTTCGCTACGTCTCTCTTAAAAAAAACACTCGCCTGCCTCAAAGCAGAAGTGAAATATCCACCGTCTGAAACCCGAAACTCCAGCCGCACCGCTCGGCTTCCTCGCAGGGGAGCCCGGGGAGCCGCCGAGCGCGGCGGCCGGGGCTGCGTTCCCCCCGTCCCGGCCGGCGGGGCACACAGCCCCGGGCAGCGGCCGGGTTTGATCCCGGCGCGGCGGGCCACGCATCTGAAAAGGCTCCCACACGTTTTTTTAATCTCCGATAACAAGCAGAAGGACACCTGGCCTATTACGCTGTAAAGCTATTTTTTATAAAGATGTTTTAGGGCTAGACATTAAAAGTTATTAGACTGAACACACGTGAGTTACAGGCACACAGCTGGAGGAAAGGCCTCTTGTTTTTTTCTTTTCCCCTTTCCTAGGGAAAACCTCGTTAAAATTGCTTCTTTCGGTAGAAAAGCAGAACTAGTGCGTCTCCGGGCGAGGTGGCCGCAGCCGCGGCTTCCCGGCTGCATTGACCTGGGCTTTGTCTCTCCCCGCAGGTCTGGATGCACGGTGCCATCGGCCCGCACTTGCATCACAAAACTCGCCCGCTTCCCTTCCCCCGGGCTGCAAACTCCGGATCACATGTGTGAGCCTACAGCGTGGGGCTGGGTGGTTGGGGCTGGGTTGGGTTTTTTTTTTTTTTTTCTCCTTTAACTAATGACTTCAAGTTATCTCGGGGTAAACTCGCTCCACTTTTATTTTTAACCGTAGTTAAACTTTCTTTCTTTGTGAACGCAGTTTCCTCCGTGGCGGGAGGAACAGACCAGCGCTTGTTCGCCTCTGTGCCTTTTTTGTTCCTCCGGTCCCCGAGCTTTGCAGCGGGAGGCTGGCGGCTCCCGGCGAAGACATTGGGGCTTCAGTTCGCTCCTCCCGCGGCCTGGCTCGGCCCGGCTGCGCGCCGCGCCGCCTTCCCCTGCCGCGGGTACGGCGGGCACCGCCGAGCTAACCCCGGAAAATTCAGAGCATGCTCTCGCCTGGCGGATTACCACCACCACCACCACCACCACCAAGCCCCGGAGGGAGCTGACCCCCGGGTCAGGCCGCTGCACACTGCTTTCTCCCCGGGAGCGGAGCGGGGGGGGTCTCCGCGCACAGATGCTCGGGGCTCCGCGCTGCTGCTGCTGCGGCTGCTGCGGCTGCTGCCGCCGCGGAGCCCGGCGAGGATGCGCTCGCAAAAACGGCTGCTCCGATAATGCTAAGTACTTAACCTCCTCGTAAAGACAAATCCATTGTTAATGGCAGAATGGGCTTCTCGCAGGAGGCTTCCAAGTGGGATGGCTTTACGCCGGCTCTCATTTACCTCCAGCGCCGCCTCTAATTGGAAACCTCCCCCCACCCCCCCCGGGCCCGCGCACCTCGGAAAGTTGGGGGGTTAAACCGGAGGAGCGGGGAGGCCGGGCCCCCGGCCCCCTCCACGCCCCGCTCCCCTGCCCACCGACCGGCAACCGGAGCAGGCGGGTCTCCCGGGCACGGGAAATGAGCGAGAGGGGAGACGGGCGCTGCGAAGGTAAAATGAATTAATGCGAGCGAGGTGCTCAGACAGCCTGGTGATGAGTGCTAGGAAAAGCCTATAAATAACAGATCACTGTCCTAAGCTCTGAATTGCCCTGCTTGAGTGTGTCTTAAATCAGACCTTTATCATTGCTTATTGTAAGGCTGTTTTTAATGGAAGTGTAGAAATCTGAATAACAAAACAAGACAAGCCTCAATTGGCGTTATACAGGGTCTGCAGCGCTTTCAGACCTGACACGGTGCCAACATATTGTTACACCACCACGCAAACTCCCCGTGCAATCAAGGGGGTTTTGCATAGCAGAAGTACTATAATTTTACTTCGTAGTTCAGGGCTACTCTGTTGACAGGAGATCCATTATTTTCTCTCCCTCTCCCCAGAAGAGCCCGAGACGCGCTCGGTTCACGGACTAAGCGCCGCTATCTTTCTTATAAAGGCGAATGACAAATCTCTCCGGTTGTGTTTGCTTTGCTCCGCAAAAGAGCGGAGATGCCCGCAGTCCTCCGGGCCCCGTTTGCCGCTCGGAGCGGACAGCAGGACAGCGGGAGGGACAGGCAGACAAACACACGCTCCTCCCGGCCAGCCTCCAGCGGAGAAGCTCGGCCTGCCGCCCGCCGCCCGGGGCCCGCTGCCGCCGCGGCCGGGCAGAGCTCGGTGGGGCAGGCGCAGCGCCGAGCCCACCGCGGCGGCCGCGGGGGGACGGGCTGGAGGCACGGTGCCTGCCCCGGGCTGGGGAAGTGGGGAAGGGGGGCGGCAGCCCCGCTGCAGGAGGAGGGCAGGCTGGCTGCGAGCTGCCCCTTCCACCTCTCCCACTTGCATACCTCGGCCATTTTGTCTGCTTGCGGCGCGCCTGTGTCCCGTGTCGTCCGTCCCCCCCCCCCGCCGCCCCGGCCCCGTCCCCTCGGGCAGAGGGCTGCTGCGGGGCCCTGCCCCGGGCGCAGGGGCCGGGACCTGCCGGTGGTGGTGGGGCGGGCAGGCGGGCCGGCCGGGCAGGAGGAGGTGAAAAGAGGAGGCGAAAGGAGGGCCGCCGGCAGCCCCGGCCGCTCCTGGCAGCGGGGAGATGCAGCCGCTAGGCAAGGCCCTGCAGGGGAGGGGGCGTGCGCCGCGCAAGTCTGGAGAGGAGTAAAAATAGCGGCGGCGAGGTTGTCGCTCTCCTCGCCTCCCCCCAGCCCGGCGGGGGGCTCGGCGGGGGAGGGCGCCGGGGGAGGACAGGAGCCGAAGCCAGACAAAACCCCATCCCCGGCCGGAGAGCGGTGCGGGCGAGGTTGAGGCTTCGCCCTTGCAGGCGATGCGCGGGCGCCGGGGGCTGCACCCCCTTTTCCCGGTGAGGTCCCTCAGGGCCGAGGGCCGCGGGCTGCGTCCCCCGGCCCCGGTCCTGGGCGGCCCGGGAGGAGCGGCAGCGAGCGGCGGCTCGGCGGAGGCACGGCAGCCACCACGCTCCCGAGTTTAAATATAATACGGCGGCCGGGGGAACCGCCATGGTTTGAAGGTGTGTTTGTGCAGACTACAGCTTGTATGTTAATAATTGGATACAGTCGATGAATCACCTCCGTCCTCCTTCTGGTTTTGTTTTTGTGTTGTGTTTTGTTTCGGAGGGGGTGGGGAGAGAAAGCGAGGAGACGATGCCGTGGCTCGGCGCTGAATACCAATTCCGCGCCCGGGTTCATAAACACTGGGGTTATTCACTCCGCCCCAGAGGTGACAGCGGAGGCCTCCGCCGCCCTCCGCGCCCGCGCCCCGCGGCGCGGCCCCCGGGCTCGCCGGCGTGCGGAGCGGGATTTGCGCCCCGGCTGGAAGCCCGTCAGCGGCGGGTGGCTCGCCGGGGTGCATACATATGAAATGAGAGCCTGCAACATCAAAGCGGCAGCGGAGCGGGGGCAGGGAGGGGCTCTCGGTGCGTACACGTGTGTACTTTTCCAGAGAAAAGCCCCTAATTTTTCAAATCGGATCTTTTTTTTTTTTCCTCTCCCCTTCGCTCGCATGGCAGACACGCGGAGAGATTCTTTAGTCCTGTACTTAACACTTCACAGTGTTTTTAGCAATTAAGGCGAGAGGGGGGTGGGTATAAAGATAAGCCACTTTTTCGCCCTGCAAGTGTGAAAGATAAGATAACAGTAAGCTGGGGCAAAACGTCTGCTTACAACCTCCCCCCAGCGATTCTGATCGGTCACCTCTTATCGCAGAAAATGTTCATTTCGAAAGCAGCTTCAAAAAGCCAAGGGAAAATAAAAGTATTTTCCGTTCAGAAATGCCATTTAAAAACCCCGTCCTCACTTCAGCTCCCTACGTCGTCGTCGTCGTCGTCGTTGTCCCCGCCGGCGCGGGTACCCAAAGCAGGGCAGCAGCCGCTTCCCATCGCGCCTCTCGGAAGCCAAATCACGCAGGTAATCGGAGGACCGAAACCTGCCAGGCGCCGAGATTAGCAGCGCGCCCCGTTCCCCGGCGATCCCCGGCCCTGCCCGCCCGCCGCCCCCGTCGCGGGCGGGGGACGCGGCCCGCCTTACCGGCCCCTCGCTGCCCGTAAAAACGGGCAGGGAGCTGCGCTGGGGAGAACCCCACGCCGACACCGGGTGAGGCAGAACGAGAGCAAGGCTGCCCTTTCCAGGCCGTTTCGCTGCAGCACCTCCGACGGCATCGGGGCGGTGGGGAAGGGGAGGGGGGGGGCGGCGATGCCTGCCCCCCCCCCGGCCTGCTCCCAGCCAAGCTGCAGGATCCGCTGTCGGCGGCCGCGTTCGGTGTCGAGTCGCTTCTGCTTCCTCCCCCGCCCCCCCCCCCCCCGAGCCTCCCCGGCCGCTTCCTACCCCGCGGCCGCCCCCGCGCCCCGCCGCCCGGCAGGCACACGCGGAGGCCGCGGGTGGGCAAGGCTCCCGACGCACCCACGGCGGTGGCCCTGCCCTCCGTGGCACCGGGCAAGGCCCCGCAGCGCCCGCCCCGGGGCCCGCGGGCAGGATGCGGGCGCAGCTCCTCCCCGGCCGCCGGGCAGCGGGGCTCGGCGCGCCCACGGCCACGGCCGGGGACTACGCGCTGCTTCCCCGTCCCCGGGGGGGCCTCTCCCCGGGCCCGGAGTTTCCCCCTGCCGTCCTTGAGCCGTCGCCACCTGCGGTAAGGCGAGATGCCGAGTAGAAAAGGCTTCCCGACACCTCCCCGAGGGCAAGGCGCGGCCCGCGCCGTGTCCTCGCTGCCCCGGGAAACCTCCCCACGGGCCTCCACGCGAGGCAGCGGAGTGTGTGTGGCGTGGGCGGGCGGGCGTCCCCTCCTCCCCTGGCAAAACCACATCCGGGGCCCCTCACGGGAGCAGGGATAGCGGGGACCCCACGCAGCCCCGACGTGCTCGGGGCCGGTGCGGAGCCGGGATGGCTCGGCGGGAAGCCGAGGCGGGGGGGGGGGAGCTTCCCCGGGCTCGCCGCATCCCTCGTCTCCTCCCGCCGCCCTTCTCAGAAACCCGTCGGTGCCGTGCTCTCGAAGTGAGTGGGTCAGCAGCTGATGACAAGGGGGAAAAAAAGAGAGCGAGCGAGCGAAAAAAAAAACCACACACACACACACAAAAAAACCACCCTCCCAAACCCTAGCCTGGCGCGATTACTCATCCCCAGAGTTCCCCTAAGTCAGAGAAACTTGGCGGAGTCCCAAGGCCGAGCCGTTAGCACGGTCTGAGGCTCCCCGGGCACCTTCCGCCGCGGGGCCGAGGCCGCGGGGCACGGCGGGGGCGGAGGGCCGGGGCCGGGGGCCGGGGCCGGCGGGGAGTGCGCGTCCCCATCCCCGGCGCTCTTCGCGCTCGAGTTATTGTGGAGCGTTTTATCTTCACAGTCACATCGGCAGCTAACGAAGCTCGGCGGCTGCAGCCCACACGACTTTGGTTCTCTGCATTTATCCTTCAATAAAAGCCGATTCCTTTATTAGAAACAGGAGACGTGTCTCCTACCGCCCCTATCAAATCCCAACTGGCAAGGCGCAGCCGACACCTCCCCCTCAGCCCCCCCAGCCCGAGAGGGGGCAGGCGGCACCACCCTACGGCCTACGCCCCCCCCCGGACCCCCCACCGCGAGCATCCCGCTCTCGCCCTCTCCAGCCCCCCCACGAACAGGGGCAGCCCTCGCCCCCTTCCACAGGGGCGGCCAACGCCCCCTCCCCGCGCTCCCCCCGGGCAGACGCAGCCGAGGCCAGCCGACCCCTCGCCGCTGCGCGCCCCCCCCCGCCAAATCAATCGCCCCCACCAGGCGCACCCACACGACTTTCGTTCCCCTGCATTTATCGTTCAATAAAAGTCGTTTCCTTTATTAGAAACAGAGGAGACGCTTCTCCCACCGCCCTCACCTCATGCCCCCTCCGCGGGCACAGCCGGCGGCCCCCCCGTTCCACATCGCCCCTCGCCGAGCGCGGCCCACCCCACCGCCCCCCCTCGCTCCCACCACCGCCGCCCCCTAAAAATAACAATAACAGTAATAACAATAATAACAGCCGCCGTCCCCAGCAGTCGCGGCAGCCGGCCCCCCCTCCACCGAGCCCAGCTACCCCCTCCCCTTTCCCTCTCAAATCCCCCATCGCTAGGCGCAGCCAACCCCCCCCCCCCGCCCGCCTTTCCCCAGGCGCAGCCAACGACCCAGCAAATCCCCTCGCCAGGCACGGCTCGGCCCCCGCCCGCCTCGCAGCCGCCCCCGGGCACCGAGCAGGTCTGCGCGGCGGCTGCTTGTGCGACTCCGATCGGAGCTGCCGCCGTCGCCGCCGCTGCTACCGGGCGGGGAAGGTTTCCCCGGGCGCCGCCGGGAGAGCCGGTGCTCGCTCGGAGGATGCCAGCCCGCCTCGCCGTGCCGCTCCGTGCTGTTCCGTGCCGTTCTGTGCCGTGCCCCTCCTCCGCGCCGCGGCTGCGGGGAGAGCGCCCGGCGGAGATCTCCCCACCGAGGAGGGGCCGGGACGGAACCCGCTCTGTATCGCATTAAATTAATCGCCCGGCTCCGGAGGAGGCAGGTGATTCTGCCAAACACAATGAGGGGTTTGAGCGCTGCGGAATAAAGCGCCGTTCATGGGGGCCGTGGGCGGCCGTGCCCGGCTCCGCCGCGGGATCACCGGCTCCCGGGGCATCCCGGTGCGGGGAGCTCCGGCTCGGCGCACCCCACCCTCGCCCTCGGGATGGATAAAAGCAAGGCGCGGGGGGGGGGGGGAAGAGGCGAGCAGCCGCCCCCCCAAGGACGGGGGGCGGGAGGGGGGAGGCCGGGAGAGCTGCAGCCAGCCCCGGCCCCCTGGGATACGGGGGGGTGAGCATCAGCCTCCCGCGGGGAGGCAGGGGCCGAGCGGCGGGGAGCGCGGGGCCCCCCGGGCGGCCCCCGGGCGGGCGGTGCGGGGCGGGCGGCGGTGCCCGGGTTCAGGCGGTGGCAGGCGTTGTTTTCCTCGGAGAGCGGAGGAGGAGGAGGAAATCTCCGGGTTTTTAATGAGGGGGTGCAGCAGGGCTGAGCGCTGGGATTACACGGCGCGGAGACAGAGCTGCGGGCTGTGTGGTGCGCGCAGGGCTGGTAGTCTCCGCCCGTCTGCCTGCTAATCGCACGTTTTCCGCTGTTAAAAAGAAACCGAGACGCTGTGGCCGAGCCCAGCGCTGTCTCTGTGACTGTGACATGAAAAGATGGCGCTCTCTCCCCTCCCCCAGCCTCCCTCTCGGCTTACACTTCCTCCCCAACAGCTTTTGCCTTCCAGTTTTTTTAAAGCCCTCTTTTCTCCCTTCCTTCCCCCCCCCCCCTCCCCCGGCCGGATACCACCAGCTTCCCAGCCGATCGGTGGGTCCCTCGCTTGCGACGTTGTTTTTTTGGTTTTTTTTTTTTATCTCTACCTCGCTATTTTCGCCTCTCCCTTTTCTCGGAAACCTCGATCTCCCTCTCTTTATGTCTCGCTCTTTTGTGAACTTCTGCGGCTAATGGGAGGCAGTTTGCAGGAGGCGGGGGGGGGGGGGCGGGATGTGAGGAAAAGCGGGGGGAGGGGGTTACCCAGCCGCTTCTCCCCCCCCTTCCATCTATTTCCTCCCTCACCCCCCGAGGCAGCGGGGGCAGGAAAACGAACCCGATCGAGTTGTGTGCGTGGCGGGCAGGAAAGAGGCACCGACGACCTGGTCGCGCTGCGGCTGCCCCCGCCGCCGCGGGAGCGACCGCCGGGGCGGGGGGGGGGGGGGTAGGCCGGGGGGGAGCCGCCGCTAGGGCGGTGCAGCGGGAGGCATTCCCGTCGGAGGAGTTTACCTGTCTAGAAATGTTTTACGATGCTGAGCGCACTAAGGGGGTCCCGGCTCCCGGGACTGGCCGCGGCCCCTCTCCGAGGCAGGCAGGATGCTCTGCCGCCTTCCACCTCGCTCCCCACGTTCATCACCAGACCGTTTCGAGTGCTAAGCGGTTGGGGTTTTTTTTTCCCTTTTTTTTTTTTTTTTAAGCCTGCAAATTAAATTCAGCGCCGCTCTCTCCTATTTTAGTGTCTGTTATGTTAATTGCACTTAGCGCTGGGGCGCTGCTCGCCAGGGATGCATGAAGGCCTCGGAGATTAACCGCAGGCTCCTGCTCGGACTTTTTCTCAGCCAGCAGCGAGTTGGCGAGGGGCTGCCGAGGAGTTTGCACGATCCCGTGTGTTTTCGGGGCGTGCTGTGGGGGGGCCGGCCGGCCGCTCTGAATCCGGGGCCAACGACTCTTGGCTGGCAGGTCAGGGTGGCAGCGGCTCCCTGTGCGCCCGCAGATCTATTTGCGTAAGGATTTGCATTGCGGGAGGACAGGTATTTTTTCCTCCCCGTGGATGGTAAAAATGCAAAATTAGCGCGACTGTTTCTAGGCAGAGACGCCACGATTACGTGATCTCGCTGAACCTGTCGGTTGTGCTTTCTGGAGCAGCAGGGAAACCGGACACCTTTATCAATGACTCCTGGAGCTGTTCTCCTGGCCGCTCGCCGTATTTATCACCATCTAACCCCAGGCAGGCCGCGAGTGCCGTGTCGCAGCCCCCTGCCCTGCCCGGGGCACGTCTGTCCGGCCGGCTGTGCCCCGCGGAATTACCCGGCCTCGCCGCGAAGGAGTGGGCATGTGTGGCCCTTCCCAGATGCGTCCTTTCTCCAGCGCCTACTTCATCTATTCGTTATCAGGGGACGGCGTGTGGAGTGACTGAGCCTAATAAGTTGTCCACTTGTTCATTTCAGGAGCATTGATTTCTGGTTCCAAGGCACTCTGTTCTAGCACTGGCTACAGCTGCGGGGCATTTCGCAGCTGGTCCTTCGCCTAGACAAATATCAGCGAGAATGTGAGCGTTATTAGCCACATAAATAAATCATTAACGTCCACACAAATGTTATTTTAGCGTAACTTCCAAGGAGAAAATAGCCCGGCGGGGCAAGACAGAGAGGCGGGTTGCGCTGGACCGGCCTCCGCGCAGCCTGGCCGGCAGCGGCGGGCGGGGGTCCGCGCCCCCCCGGCTCCGGCGCGGGATCCGGGAGGAGAGGCACGGACTCGCCCCGCTCCCGATTGAACATTAACAGGGCCGGCCCGCCGTGGCACGGCCGCGGGGCCTTGCCTCGCAGACCTTTGTCTGCTCTCCTGAGGCCGGGCGGGGACGGCGGGCGCTTTTTCTCCCCAAACGCGACGGCACTAATGAGATTACCGGCCGGCTGGCCGCAGCTGATGCTACGAAGCGCCGAACCCGCGGGCAGAGCCCGGCTCAGCCCAGCCGCTGCGCCTCGTTAACGCGGAGCCCACGGCAGAGAAACGACGTTTGCTTTTGGCCTCCCGCGAAGGGCTGCCGGCTCCCCCCCGTGCCCGGGGAGCGGGGAGCGGCAGCCGCCGCCCGGGCCGCGCTCGCCCTGCCCCGCGGAATCCCGCGGGGTGCCAGTAAAGCCCTGCCTGGGAGCCCTGCCAAGGCGGTCTCGCTTTGATAATTCCGCGCCACGGCCGCTCCTCCGCTTGCTCCTAATCACGCAAATGGGAGCTTGCTCCGGCACTCGCCGTAATGAACAGGGAGCGCGTTTCGCCGGGCACCCAAAGTAAATAGTGTATCGGGGAAGCGCTGGAAAGCTGAAATCTTTCACTTTTTCGCACGTAGCAACCGACCGGAGCGTTGTGCGCTCCCTCCCATAGCCAGGCTCGGTGTGATTTACTTTCTGGTTGCGATGCAGATATTCACTTGTCAGTTCAAGGGCAGGACAGAAACTGTGCAAGCGGAGTCTTGTGAACGGAAATCTCCCATTTACGAGGTTCTGCTCTACCACCAAAAGCCACCCTCCAGCACCTTTGTTCTGCATGCAGCTGCTTTTATTCCCCCCCCCAACCCCCCGCCACATCTCCATCCGACCCTTCTTCCCACGTCTCACTCCTCAGATGGATTCCCAGTCTTTTCCCGACTGACCCTGGGGGAGGCGGCGGGGAGAGAGGGTGGGGGACGACAAGGGGGAGGGAGACCGGGAGAGGTTGATGATGAATGACAAGGCAAATGATAAGAGCCGAAGCGACAGCAAAAGCAAACAGAAGTGGTCTCTGCTCTCTCGCAGGGCCCAGCCCCGGCCCGCAGCCCCGGGAGTTGTGCCTGTGCCATGAAAGCACGGTTGGCCTCCGCAGGCAGCCCGGCTTCTCCGGGGCGAGATAAACACATTTCGGTCACGTGGCGAGCCTATACGGTGCCATGCTCCTATTTGCCTTCCCCGCTCGCTTTTCACAATAACATGCCATCCGCCAGCCAGCTCCGAGGCTAACCTCACCTCCCTGGCGCCCGGCCAGCCCGCCCGGGCCCGGCCATACGGGGAGAAGCCGCGGCTTCCCCGGGGAGGTTGCACCCCGGCCTGGGGGCTGGCTGCAACCCCGAACCGGGGCTGGGGCCGGGGCCGGCCGCATCCCCGGTTTTGGGGCTGGGGAGGAGAGGGGGAGCTCCGAGGGGAGAACCCGAGGGGCAGCAGGGGCCGGGGCTGGCCGCATCCCCGCGACGGGGCGTGGGGGGAGAGCGCGGTTGTCCCCCCCCTGAGAGTCGCGGGTGGGGTTTCACCCGGGGACCGCAGGTGCGGGGCGTGTGCGGGTGGTGTCGGCTTCAGGGGCGGGGAGGGGGGGGGGGGGGGAGCCCCGTCTCTCCGGGAACGACGGCCGGGCGTGGGGTGGGCTCCGCGGGGAGGAGGGGGTAGGGGGGCCGCCAGCTTTGCCGCTTAAAATGGCTGAAAAGGGTGTCCCCGGGCATCCCGTCCCCGGTAGCAGCAGACGGCGAGCCCCGTCGCCCCGAGCACGGCGGCCGCCTGCGGCAGCCCCGGCTGGTGACGGGAACAATGAGGCACCGCGGGCGCGCCCGGTGCCTCCCCGCTGCCGGGCGCCGCGGGGCCGGGGGTGCAGGCGGCGGCGGAGGCGTGCGGGGGGAGCGGGAGGCTGGGGCCAAGTCCCGTCCCACACACAACTCCCCCCGCCCGGCGGAGCGAGCGTGCCGTTTAATCCCTTTATCCCCGCTCGCTGGTGGCGGTGCGAGCCGCCGGGCCGGGAGCCACCCGCCAGCCGCCCGGGGAGGCGACGTGGTGGCTCCGCGGCGCAGATGCCGCCGGGTGGGAGCAGGGAGCCGATCCCCACCGGCACCATCTTCGCAGCGGTAGCAACGGGGGGGGGGGGGGGGGTCCGGGGGAGGGGGGTGGAGGGCGGTCCCCGGGGACCCGGGCACCGCTTAGGCCGCGCACCGGGGGGTTCTCGCCCTTCGGAGCCCCCGAGGGCTCCCTGCCGTCGGGCACCGGAGCCGTGGCCCAGCACCCCCCACCCGGGGCCCCGCGGCCTTCGTATCCCCGCTCCGGGGGCAGGCCTCGCCGTCTCCCCGCGGGGCCACGGTCCGCAGCCTGCCCTCTCTCCGGGCCTCCCCCGGGCGAGGCGAGGAGCAGCCCCCGGTGCGATGCCCAGGTTGGGCAGCCACCGCTCGGCTGCCCGTGCTCCGAAATCCGGCAATTATGCAAATGCCCGGGATGCTCTCCCCTTTGATCTGAACTTCCTCGGAATGATCCCCTCTCATTACGGAGCATGAAAATGCCTCTCGGACGCGTAAAGTGAACTACAGAGCTCCTTTCATCCCCTTTTGTTACCCGCACCGGGCTCGTCTCTCCAACCCCCGCATTCCCCAAACGCCGGCAAAGGGGACGGAAAGGGGCTCCCGGGGGAGGCGGCGGGACGTGGGAGCAGCCCGGGCCGCCGGTTGTCATGGCGAGGCCGAGCGTCTTCCCAAGTTATGTGCGACTAATGGGTTTGTGCCCCGCTCGCCTCCGGGTTCACCTTTCCCCCCCCCCCCCGCTGCTCGGCTCCCCGCCGACCTCCCCGCCCGCGCCCCGGGAGGCACCGGCGCCCCCCGCCCAGCCCCGCCGAGCCCCGGTGCCTCGTCCCTCCGAGTCACTGCCCGCAGATCAAACGCCGCGGGGTTGAGAAGCGGAGCCGGGGGGGGGGCTACCGCCGACGGGAGCGCGGTCCCCGGGCGGCTTTCAACTCCATCTTTTGCTGCGCTCCTCGCCACCTCTCGCTTCGGTTTTGATAACTGAGACTAACGAGGCACTGAATGTATCATAGGTTTAGTATGTCCACGCAACCGTGGATATGATTTTCAAGGCTCCCGAGAGCCACGGCTGGGATTTTTGTTATCTTCTTTTTTTTTTTCCCTTCGAGGAGATATTAGGAAAGTTTGTGCTGTCTTGAAAACTATTCCTCCCGTGTAAGAAAAACATTCTGACCATTTGCTGGAGGCCATTTTATGCAACCTCAAGGAGGTTAATAGCTTGCATAATTTCAGGAATACCAGGTGTCTCCTTAATACCTTTTTTCCCTTTCCCTGCCATTCATTCTGGCAAGCCAGGAGCTCTGTAGGCCAAGCGCTCCTGTTGCCAGACAATGAATTCCCACCTGAGGGGCCTGCACTAGAACATGGATGGACTTCTTCCCTGCTCTGCTCATGCACGGTGCGGAGAGAAAGCCTGCAACATATCTGTGAGATGAAGGGATGCATGTGAAGGAGGGCACGGACTAAGGGGGGCTACCCTAAGTACGTAGGTTGCTTTTTTTATTTTGCTGAAATTTGCAATTTCGTCTAGAGAAGCAGTGGTAGATACGGCACTAATGAAATTGTGCCGCTGCAAAACAAAGCTGAGCAAACAGGAGAATTATTTGAATTGTTTTTAAAATGTTGTCATGTTTGTTAACAGCTGCTTAACTCTGGTGCCTAACAAGCTTTTGGAAAAGAAGATTTATTAATTAAAAAAAAAAAAGACAATCCCCTGCTTGCTTACAATTAAATGATGACAGCTTATAACGCATTCCTTCAAGACCTCCAGTAATATCGGGGCTCAGGGGACTTGAAATACCTAATTCACAGTTTTTTTAAACCAAGAACGGACCGTTAGGATCAGCTGGTCTGACCTGCTACATATCATGGGCCAGTGAATTTCAGCCAGACGTTCTTGTATCAGACTCATAAATTCTGGCTGAGCTTTTAGCCTGGCATCCAATCTTGCTCTGAAGACTTTTAAGTAACAGAAAACCCACTGCTTGCCTCAGTTGTTCCAGTGGTTATGTCCCCTCACTGGTTTAAAAAAAAAAAAATGCACCTATTTCTGCTCAGAATTCATAGAGCTTCATTTTCCAACATAGGATCTCATTATGCCTTTGTCTGCCACATTAAAGAGATCTCTACTATCAGAAATCTCCCCATAGAGACACTTAGGGCACTTAAAGACTATGATCAAACCAAGTCATAGCCTCCTCTTGGATAAATTAATAGATGGGATTTCTTTAGTCTTTTGCAATAAGATGCGATTCCCGGACCTTGAATCACTCTTGTAGTTCTTTTCTGATCCCATATTAATTTGCCAATGCACTTTTAACATGCAAACCCCACAACAGAGCCGGACACAGTATTCCAGCAACGGTCTCATTCATGTCGGAAGCATTAATGGCATCATTAAGTTTACTTGTTTAAAACCCTATGCAGATTACCTTTATAGATAGCCTTGGCAATACTGACTTTATTAAAACCCCATTTAAAAAGTCTCCTGTCTTCATGCAGACTAGTGTTGTTCATCAAATTCACAACGCTGAGCATTGCTTGACCAAACTGCAGAGGTAGCTTAGTTTTTCTAGCTGGGGCTTTTTCAGTGCTCCATCAGCCCTAGCCTCCAGTAGGGCTTCATAATTTTTTGTCTTTTGTCTGTAAGAAGCAACTGCTGCATATTCTCACAATGGCACTAGCCCTGGCTGTGCACTAACAGCGAAGTGCGTAGACAGAGCTCCACTACACCATTCCCTCTTTTCCCTCTTCCTCTCTTGCAGTGCCGAAGCCCCAGTTAAGTTCCAGCAAGACTCAGGGTAGTACAGTCCTTTCAGTGGCTGTGGTGGAGCTCAGTTTTGAGACACTCCTCCCCAGATATAGTTCACTGACAGCTTCTTCAGCCACAGCAAGTGGTCTGCTTTCACACCCGAGCCCATTCCCCATCCACCTTCACATGAACGTCTGCTCCAAAAGACAGACATTAAGCAGGTTGGGGCTCTCCCACTAGATACCAGATGAGACATGTCCTCTGATAAATAGGAGATGCCCTTCCTCTGCCCATCCTGGTGGTGCCCATCCATTTTTCAGTCTATCTCAGCTTCTGAGATAGCCTTGCTGTGCAATAGCAGCATGGAATGGCAGGATCTCAGAGGACCAAGGTCCATGTGTTACACAAGCATTAACTGCACCGCTCCAGTAGCTTCGCAATCTCTGATCTTCTCGAGCTACACCAGGAAACACTGCATGCAGCGAGTGCCATCGCACCGGGGGCTGCAAGCCTGGACTCTGTTCGGCATGAGAGAGGGCCTGAGCTGTAGCTGGATGATTTGGGTGAGGCTGGCTCCCAAAAGCCTCAACTGTAGCTAGGACTGCATTGTGCTGGGCCTCATATAACAAGGGTGAAACAGTCTGTGCCCCAAAGATCTCTTTCCGTATCATTCGTACCCTCAAAAGCAGAAAATCATATAGGACAGACACAGTCTTGGAAATGGCTGGGCCTCAGCTTCAGACACGATCCCTGTGCTTCCTAGCAGGACTCATACTTGAGCAACGCTCCTTTATTTATTTTGCTCCCAAATGATAGGTCTTTTTCCATAGTCCCAGTTGGAGATTCACGTTAATCATGATGTCGTGGTCGGGTATCAGACCAAAGGCGCTTTTCCCACCAAAGGCAATCAGACTGGCCCGCGGCGTCTTCTAGCTCGCTCAGCTCCCCAGGCTGTTCCCACTGACATCTCTGCCCTAACAGAGGTCACGGCACATGCTGGAGACGGGGTGAGCATAGTGGGCCTGCACCGCGGGCACCTTCTGGTGGGAAAGCAGCTACGACCCGCCCAGGAAAGCTGGTCCCCATGTAGGAGTGATTCTCCATCTGCACAGAGCTGATTAAGGGACTCGTACACCACTTATTCTGCTACTGCCTCCAGGGACATGGTGCCAATACAGCGTAAAGCCTGTGTAGCTATGCTTTTTACCCTGGGGTGAACTATGATGAAGTTCACATTATGTTAGAGGACCTTGAAGCTGCTGCTGCAACACCCAGAGAGGGCCAGCCTGCATAAACCAACACCAAGATGAGGGCAGCACAGGATTAAGGGTTAAATTGCTTTTGTGTATATGCCCCACCTCATGTTCTGTGCCACACAGTTGCACCACAACTCCCCCTTTAAGCTTAAATTATCCACAATAAAATTACTTTTCCCATGACACATGGCAGAGCCTTCATGTCCTACTAGTAGCAGCCCTCCCCTCGTTTATACTTTCCACGTGCCCTCATTTTACTATGAGTCAGACACACTTGCCCTCTCTTCCTATGACTTACACTTTCCTACCTCAGAGGACACGTATATGAGAAGATAAATCTGGTGGCCCAGTTTATGGGTATCTTCTCATGCAATTGGCATCACTCCTTTCCAAAACCACTGCTAGATAGGCATTGGGTTGAAATCAAATTCTCCGTTAGCCCCGACCATGAAAAAACGAGCACAGAGAAGTCACCTTTGTTATAACAAAACACCCCTGAGTTGCACTTAATTCTAGCAAGCAGCACATTACCCTCACTTGCTGTACCAAAATGCAATTTATAATTTTAAAAAGCAATAATCATTCAAACCATCAGACCTGCAGCTTTGAAGCACGGCGTATCGCCGGATGGGATTGCTTCTCTTCTTTCTAATTTACCTGCAAGCGCACATCGCCCAGCCGCTCGTGACAACCTGCTCTTTCTTCCTTCCAGGCTGCTGCACCCAACAGTATTTGGGTCTGAGCGACTGTTTTGGGGTCTGCTCTCCTCTCACCCTCCAAGGGGTTTGTCATGAGTTTTCATGGAGAGCAGAACTAGGCTGTATGTGGAAAACCAATATTGACATTTCCTTGTTTAAATATCATACATCAGAGGGGGGTCACGGGAGCCAAGGCCACCAGAAAGGGTTCCCCCACAAGCTATTATTTCCTTTTAAAAAGCACCAGGGACCCAGCAGTCTCCCCTGGGCCTCACACCCTCATGTCTGCTCTTCTCAGCGAGCTGGCTGACTGCTGCCAGTGCCACTTAGCAAATACAGATGTTCAGGTCTTTTTCTTTCACCACGGGTCTCGCTCATCCCCGCGCCGAGGCCGGGTACTAGATGAATGCCTCGTTTAAGCCCTCTTTTCAAGGCTGTGCGAAATACACACCCCATCTGCGCTTCACCTTGGTCTTTGCTTGCAAAAATCTACAGCGCTTTCCTATCAAATTTGAAACAAATGGCATTCAAACTTATTTTAAAAATTAATTGAACCAATACATCAACAACTTCCATGTTTTCAGAGCCTGCACAGCCCTCGCCTGGGAAATTAGAACTGCGGGAGGGTAATTTTGCATTTAAATCAATGGAGCTCTCTTTCCCGACAAGATTGCCTTCACACTTTGTAAAGCCAAGCAGTCCTACCACGGTTCAGAAGAAAGCCTGTTAGGCGTCCTGCACCCAATCTCCCTGCCGGGGGGGGGCTTCCTGGGGGGGCTGTGGGGGTGTAACCCCCCCCATTAGCACCACCCAGTGCAAGGCTGTTGGGGGGTACTTCTACACCCTACACCCCGGTTCCCTTCTCCTCCCGTTCATCCGAGCACCTCGCCTGCTGTGCCTTATTCCTTGCGTTTTCCCCTACTCCCCACGTGAGAGCGTTTCACCCTGAGAGCGGGCAGGCTCTCGAGGTGAGATCGGATGCTGAGCTAGGAAAAAGGGTGTTTGGGGAGCACTCAGAAAAAGGAGCGAGAAAGCGACAGAAGACAAGCCCTTTCCCAGGGAGGGAATGGCTGCAGGATTTCTCTTTTTATCTAAACCCCTGAACGGATTTGCCACTAAAAAAAAGGTAATCCACATTATGTAGAAACAAAATTACATTCACATGAACACACGCATACAAACGCACACTGTTCTCTTCTAACTGCAGGACACAGGCTTTGGGAGTGGTGGCCTCGGAGAGCTGTGGCAAAGGAGCCTGCGGCTGAAGCCGGGAGCTCGCCTGCCTCCCTGTACCATTGACATTGCTGTGCTGGTCATCTGCCATTGTAGTTTTTACAGTTTTGCTTCCATTTTTTGGGCAGACAGGAACAATCTGCCTTCTGTGCCTACAGAGTGCCCAGCACGCTAAAGCTTCTGTCAGGTAACACAATACTTGTGAACCTGGAAAGATAAAATAGCACTGAAATTTAGTGCATGTTGATCCCCCTATTTATCCCTCTGCATCCTGAACCTTACCCTAGTCCAAAACTTCTCCCTGCTGTTTTGTGTTTAGATGATAGCCACAGCCCATTAGGCGATGCAAGGCAGAGTCATACCCCGAAGAGCTTACAAATCTAAACAGAGCCCAGACAGGCAGCATAAAGAGAGTTTATAAGAATATGAAGACATCGTTTAGGTGGTCACGTAGAGGTCTTTAAGAGTTTTTCGTGACAGGACTTGTGAAATCGTTTTTCTCCTTCTCGGGAGCATTCCGGAGGCAGCGAGTTGTTAGGAAGTGGTGAAAAAGAGAGACGTTGCGACTTGGTAACTGTTACTGGGCAAACGTCAAAGGTGTAAGCCCGGCTGCAAGAAGGCCTGCAGGCTGGTGAGGACGGGGTGCCCGCAGCCTGCTACCGCTGGCCGGGAAGGGCTGGGGCTATGAGAGGAGCCTGGGGTGCGCCTGTGCTCCAAACTGAAGCAGCTTTCATACTTTTCGGTGTCCCTGCCAACTGCACCAAGCCATTGGGGTTTGCTCGTTCTGCTTTAGTAGTGGTCTCCACTGCTTTGTTTCTGAGGCTTAGCCATCGCCACATAAGAGCACTTCCAAGGAGATTTTAAAATGCCTTCGGGGCAGCGAGGGACAGCAGCAGGAGGACTATCCGAACCACTTTGGTCTGAGACATTTGGACTTAGATCCATCCAGGCGTTAATTCAGTGAAAGCCAGACAGGATCAGGCTGAAACTGGCATTATGCGCTGTTGGAAGCAAATCCAATTCACATAGTTTTAAGCACACGCAAACCGTTTTCTATGGGGACCTGGAGTGCTTTACAAGAGCGCTCGAGGGACCAGGTGACTTTTAGCATGGTGAATTTCAGCAGTGTAACCAAGGCTTAACATTGTGGCCATAGCCCTCCCTGAGGTAGGGATGACTGCCAAGGCCAAGCCAACAAGTTGGAAAGGGTTTTTTTTTCTTTTTCCATTGCCACTGTCTTTTTTCCAGCTTCTTGTTATGTATACTGCTTGGAGAGAAAAGCGCTGTATCTTATCATCACGACACAAGCCTGTGTTTTTCTCTCCCTGCTAAAATGCTGGGGGTACCTAGTGAGAGAACAGCTCTGTGCAGAACCTACAGGGAGGTGCAGAGACCCTGGGGCCATTTTTGCCTACTGCTCTTCAGGTTGCTCAAAAGTTTCGGTCCTACTTTCAGTCAGTGAACGAGGCCCAGGGCTAGAAACAGCAGTGGCGTACAATACCTATGCAATACCTCTCCTGTCACAAGGCAGGGACCCGTCAACTACACCCAAACCCCATCAGGCCCCTGGGAAATGGGTTCCAGCACTGGTTTGCCACAAATCTTGCCCCAAATACGGAAGAAGGACCTCGTCTCAAGCCAACCTGAAACGGTTGCGTAGACACACAAACACATATCCGCTGTTGTCTCGTTCTTGCACTCTTCCTTCAGGTGCTTCCTTGCCATGGGAGGGGATGTCCCCAAGCCCTCACTCGCATGTACCTACAGGACTGCTTCCCAGCCACAGCTTATATTCAGCTTTCCCCAGACAAGAGTTGCTCTGACATCTTCACACACGCACACACATAGGGATCTTTCTGAATGCCGTGTTCATGGTCTTTTGCTCTCCCACTCCCCGGCAGACCGGGGCTCAGCCTGCCCAGACATGTGCCACCCCACACCTCGTCCCCACGCTCTGCCCAGAGTCTGTCCCCATCTCCTGCTCCTTCGGCAGCTCCCGACACCAGCCGCGTCTGCAGCACCAGAGCAACCGCTTGAGGTGCAACAAGGGCACATGAGTCATTTACCTCCTAGCCAGCCCTGCCTGCTGTGCTCCAGCGGGAGTGACACAGTGCTCTTGCTCCCAGTTCTTAACCGGCGCTCAGAGGTACAGGGCAGGTTACAGATTTTTGCCTCTCTCTGGCTTTCGGGCTTTGCAGCAGTGCTTTGTACTCAGCAGGCCTCACGGTCTGCTCGGCTGCACAGGCTGCTGGCTTGCTGCTTTCCCCCTTCGCTTCCTCTGCCGTCCCCGATGCATTAAAAACTCCTCCGAGGGCCAAGTCGGGGGGGGGATGGGGGACGGGGCGAGGGGTGAAGGGAGAAGGCTGGTTCCGTGGGGCACCGGGGCAGGGAATTGCTCCAGGGTGCTGGTGACAAGCATGAAAGTAGCTGGCCTGCTCTGCAAAGGCAGGGCAGTCGGGAGCAGGGGGTCGCAGGCAGGGAGGTGTCACTTGCATGACCCGGGGCCGGGGCCATCACCCGGTCGGGGGGACACAAACCACCTTGGCTGGCTCCGGTCGGGCTCCCGCGGTGCTGGGACATCGCTCCCAGCCCCACACCGTGCTTCACGGCCTCCTCGGGGACCCGGGCACGTCTCTACTGGCCCCACAGTCCTCCCGGTGAGCTGGTCCCGTGGGACACCGGGCACAGGCCTGCCCCGCTGCTGCCAGCCCCCGGTCCCCGGCCCGGTCCCGGCCCTGACGGTGCGGCCCGGCCTTCCTCCCGTAGGGCTGGCCCCGGGCAGCGGGACGTGGCCTAAATCGTCCCGAGCCACAACCCTGACGGTGCAGTCACCGTGTCGTGGGGGGACCCCCGCGATGTCCCGCCTGGCTGAGGATACGGGGCGGGGGGGCTCCAGAAAATCCCGAGTGCGCGCTTGGACTGCATCAAAGGTATTTATTTGGATTGTCCCTTGGCTATAACTTCCATCGTTCCCCTTTGTTTTATAGCTGCTCAAGTTTACTTGCAGAATTAAGACAGATTTTGGGGGGAGGGGGAGGAAGGGGGGGAGGAAGCCTTTGTTCTCCGGAGTGTGCTTGTCTTACTTTTGCATCATGTGGCCTGAGCGGCACCCCCCCCCCCCCCCCGCCCCGACCGTATTTACTCTATCTCGAGTGAGTCCTTTGAAGGAGAGGGCAGAGTCGTCGTTAACCCTCTGCGTGCCTGCTGGGCCCTCCGCCGGCAGAGCCCGCCTTCGGCGGGGACGCAGCGGCTCCTGAAGCCCAGCGCCGCGGGTGTCGGTTTGACGGACGGCATCGGTGTGTCGTGTGTGTCGTATCCCCCCCCGTCCCCCCCCAAAAAAACCAACTCACAGCGCCCATCCCGCGGCTGGTCTCCGCGGCAGCCGTGCGCACGGGGAGCCGGCGGTGGTGGGCCTCTCGGAGAGAGCCCGGGGATACCCCCTTGATCACTAGCAGGCTAGCCTGCTTAACACGAGGTTGGAGGTGCCTACAAACTCGAAACAGCTGCCGGGCTTTGCTCTGGCCTGCCTGCTAAAATACGCCGATCTCCTTTTAATCTGTTTCATATTCACAAATTAAGCACTTAGCCTAGGTAATAAATCATGAAGCAGTTTACGAGGCTAGCAGGAGACAAACAAGTGGAAAGGGAAAACAATCGCCTAAAAGTGCTGCATTCAATGGAACTGGAAAGACGCGCTCGGATAACCCAGCCCGCGCTCCCCGGGGCAGCGGCAGCACCCCGCGGCCCCGGCCCAGCCCCGCCGCCGCCGGCCCGGGGAGGGGGGGGGGGGGGTCCGAGCCGAACCGAGCCCGGCCGAGCCGGCCCCCCCCCCGCACTTGTCCACGCCGCGGGGCTCCGGACGCAGCCCGGGCTCCCGCCTTTGTCTCCCCGGGTACCGGCCGCCCTCACCGGCTCCACCTGGGAGAGACTCCCGCGGCAGCCGGCCTGGAAAGAATGACTCGGGTTGGCGATAACCTCGTCTCGCACACACACGCACACACACACACACACACACACACGCCGGCTCGGCCTCAGCCGGGGCGGGGGGGGGGGGGTGAGGAAAAGGATGCTGGAAAAAATAAAGTGCCCCCTCGCAAGGGGCCCGCGGGGGACGTGGCGCTCCCCGGTGTCCCGGGGGAAGGGAGCGCACACGTCTGCTCGCTTCGCCCCGGTGCTGCCGGGCGCGGGGGGGGCAGCTGCAAAGTAGCGCTTTGGCTGCCGGAGTTGCCCCCCAGCCCACTTTCTGGGATGGCCGGTGGAGTGACTGGCGAGGGACCCCCCCACACACCTTGGCCCACTGTCACGCTGACCACGCGAAGGGGCGGCGCGGACAGGACGGGGCTCCGGAGGGCCGGGCTCGCAGCCCGAGCCCCTCGGCTCCTGCGGCCGGAGAGGGGAACCGGCAGGCGGGCGAGCCTGCAGAAGTGCCGGCCGGGCGCTGGTAGCGGGGGGCCGGGGCTCTGGTGCCCGCGGCGGCAGCCCGGGACGCCCCGGTGCTTTCCTCGGAGGCTCTTCCCGGGAGAGCCGCCAGCCACCCCGAGGGACGCAGGCGAAGGCCCCAAGACAAAAGACCCGGCGCTAAGACCCCTCCTGGCAAAGGCGCAGCCTGCCGAAAGTATTTCAGCAGAGACTTTTCTCTCCCCCCCCCCCCCCCCCGCCTTCCCCCCCCGGCGGGGCTCCGCGCCGGGCCGGTGGCTCCGCGCCGTGCCGAGCCGTGGCAGCGGGGCCGCGGGCGGCTGCGGGAGGGGGAACGAGGAGGGGACGGTGTGCGGAGCCGGAGCCGGGGGGGGGGGGGGAAGGTCGGCAGCATCCCCCGGGAGAAGGCGGGGGGGGGGGGGGCAGCGGTGATTTAAAGGGACTCCCGCGAAAGGGAGCGACACAGACCTGAGGCCGTCCGCCGAGTGCAATCTGCCGAGCTGTGGGTGCGAAGAGACGCTGTCAGGGGCTATTTAGGTCTCGCCGGAGCGGCGGCTCCGGTCCCCGCATCGCTCGCCGGTAACAATGGCAGCGGCCGGCGGCTCTCCACGCGCCTGGGCGGCGGAATGGATGGCGGAAGATGCCGCCGCGCTCCGCTCAGACGGGCTCGCTCATGCATCCCTCTTGGGCCAGAGCCTCTCGCTACTGCCGCTCCGCCGAGAGCTCCGGCCCGCTCACCCACCCACCCCACCCCCCCCATCCCACACACCACCCCCCCCCCCCACACACACACTCCCCGCACCGCCCGCCCTTCCCCAATTTTCCATTTTCAGGACTTTGGCGCGGAGCCAGAAATGTCAGGAGGGGATGAAACTTGACACAGAGATCTCAACCCAGAGCGATTTCCTCCTCCCCCCCCCGCCCCCCCCCCCCCAACCTCCCCCGCCTCCGTCCCCAGCCCCTAAGTTAACTTGAAGATAGTTTGGCCATATTTCAGTTTGAAAAGAAGGGGAAATTGCAGGTCACTGGTGCACGGTCGGGCCGGGTGCATTTTTTTAATTTAAAACGGTAGACACCGAGGCCTGAAAAGCATCTGCAGCCCGTGCACTTTAACTGCTCCTCCCGGCCGCTGCGCGGTTAACCCCTGTGTGCCTCGGCCGCCCGCCCAGCGCCGGCGGCATCCCCTGCCCGGGGGGGGCTTCGGGGCTTTCCCCCCCCCCCCCTGCTTCGCCACCAAACTTCGGGGCTGGGTCGTACCCGCCGGCAGGATGAGGCCCCCGGTGCGGAAGGGCGACCGAGCGACAAGCGGCTCGTTGAGGGGAGACACTCCCCCCCCCCCGGCGTTCCCCGCGGAGCCCCCGCAGCGCCGGGACCTGGGACCTGGGGACCTGGGCACCGGGAGGGATGCTCGGTTACTCTCTCCGCCCCCATCCCGACCTCCCCCCTCGGTCCGGGACCCCCCCCGGAGCGCTCCCCTCGCCAGCTGGGCGTGCTGATAAGGGGGGGGAGCCGGGGTGCGGGAGAGAAACCTCCCGAAACGAGGAGCGCAGGGAGGGGAGCCCGAGCTAACTCCGGGGAGGATGCCTCAGCACTTTCTCTATTATGCATTTCCAGCACAAGGAAAGCTAATTCCTCCGCTGAGGGCCTCAATCAGGCATTTATTTGACACTCATGATGCATGAACGGCTAAACACTAGTCTAAGCGGAGGATCAGCCGCTAGTTTATAGCTCGCGAGGTTTTTTTGATGCAGGTGAATTATGCTGATCTCTGAATGCCTCGTATTCCTGGGGGGGGGCGGGGAGAGAGGAGAAAGAAAACAAGAAGGGAGGGGAGCGTGGGGGAGATTAACTTCTTCAAGCTCTTCTCCCGCACACCCGGGAAACTCTCTGGCCCGGAGTTTTGGCTGGCACCCCTCCCCACGGCCCTCTCCTGACCCCCAGTCTTCCCCTGCTGTCCCCCGTGTCCCCCCCCCCCTCGCCCCTCCGCGCTGTCTGCTGGCCCGGCTGAGCCCGGCAAGCATCCCGCCCGGGTAACGGGCCGCGGTGCGGGGGCCCCTCCACGTCCGCGGCGGGGAAACGCTCCCCCCGGGGCCGGAGGCGTAACATGGAGCGGGGAGAGTCACGGAGACAACATGGAAGCGGGGGGGGAAGAGGAGGAGGGGAGAAACCATATGGAGCAGGAGGGAGAGAGGCGACGCGGAGGGAGCCAGCCGGGAGAGCAGGGGAAGGAGAGGGGAGCCGGGCGGCCGCCGCTGCCCGGGGGGCTGGGGCCGGCGGGGGTGGCCCCCGCGGCCTACGGCGGGCATGGGGGGACGGGGACGGGGACTGGGAGGGCAGCCGGGGCCTGCTGCCCGCGCTGCCGAAGGGCTGCGCTTTCTCCCCGTCTCCCTCGGGCTTTCCCGGGCACTGCCCTTTATTCCTCCCGTGGAGAATTTATTTTTAATTTTTTTTTTTTCTTCCCCGTCCAGCTGGCCTCTTTCCAACTGTTGTTCCAGGACCGAAAAAAAATAACAATTAAGTAGGAGTCATGTCTTGTGACTTGCACAATCTCTTCTAACGCCTGAGTTCAATTTTACACAACATTTAATACAAATATTAAAAATCAATATATCAAGGGGGTTGTTAATGAAATGTTACAGTGAGTGTGTGTCACCAGATAGAATTTCGGTGGGAAACGTGTCTGATTTAGCAAAAGCTGAATGCGGTTGTATTCTTTATCCTCCTGCTAAAAAACAAAAGATAAAGGTGTTCATTAAATCATATCAAATCGAATTAAGCTCTATTGGCGGGTCCCTCCAGCAGAACAGAAGTCTGAAAAGCAGGGGATGGCAAATGAATCTCAATGCATCTCTTGATAACGGAACAGGAATCGGAACGCATTAAAAATAAATCAGAGCGCTGCTGTAGGTCACAACACAAGGATTAGACTGTACTGAAATAATGGGACGGGAGACAGAAAGGAAGAGACTACCCTGCAGGTACACCCTGGCACTAGAAGGGGAAGCCAGATTTTTTAAGCGATAAGGTCACGCCAGGTCTGTAAGAGACAGTCTTTGCCCCATTCAGGCTGCTTCTTCATCGCCCCTTCTCTGGCTCTCGGGACTGCAGTACTCCCCAGCTTCTCGGCATGCTGCCAACTCAGCATTTCGCAGGCTGGTGGCTTTGCCTGCCCCTTCTCCTCCCCCGCCCCGGCTCTTTGCACCTCTCCCTTTCCTCCACCCCGGCCAGTCCTCGCTCTCCCTGGCTCCGCTGAACCGCTCTCCCGTTAGCCCGGCCTCTCGCACTATTCAGCTATTCCCCATGACTCCTCTCAGCCCTTGCAGGAGTCCTTGGGAGACGTTTGCAGAGCGATCTGCCAAAGAGCTGGCAGCTGCCCGGGCGGCGAGGAGCGGGAGCACCGCTGACAGCCGCCGCCGCCCTGCCCGGCGCCCGGCCCGGTCGCAGCCCCCGTTGTCTCCGCGCCCAGCTGCGAGCCCTGCGCTGGGGGGAGCGGCGGGGGACGGAGGGGGGGGGGGAATGGGACCGGAGGCGGGGGGGGGGGCTCTGCCCTCTGCCGCGGTATGGCCGGGAGATGGTGGTGACGGTGGAGCGGCGCTGAGGAGCCGAGGCCCCGTGGGAACTTGGGGTGCGCGGCTCGCCCCCGTGCCTTCTCCCGGCGTACCGGGGCCCCAGCCCGGGCCGTGCTCCGGGGGGGGACGGGGACCCGAGGGCAGCGGCGAAAGGTGCTCCGCTGCCACCGCCGCGCCGGGAAAGGGCTTTGACCGCCGGGGCGGGGGCCGCCGGCCTCTCCCCGAGCTCTCGTCCAGCTTCCCCAGGCTTGGACTTCGCTCTCGGCTCCCTTCGCCCTCCTCTCCTGAGGGCACGCTGGGCCAGCCTCTCCCTTCCCCCTGGGGACGGCGGGGCTTCTGCGGCCCGGTTTGTCGGTGGGTGCTAAAAAGACGGCTGTGCCTGCCGAGTCCTCCTCGGGCAGAGGGGCTACACAGCCCCCTACTCACGTGGGGGCCGCCTCTCGCCCCGCGTGGGCCTGCAGGGACGGCGCTGCAGAGGGGCCAATCCACAGCTCTGGAAGGGAACTGGGATGCTGGCGAGAGGAGGAACGGACCCCCCCCCCGGCCCCCCTCACCCCCCCCCCCCCCGAGGACGCACGGCGGGCAGTGCCGCTGGGGAGACCGCGGGATCCGCTCTGCCCTGCCGCCCGCAGAGCCGGGAGTGAGCGAGGCGGCGGCGGGAGGCACAGCGGGGAGACTGATGAGCGGCAGCCGGGAGTGCTCGGCACCGAGCCCGGAACGCGCGGCGAGAGCGGGAGCGCGGTGCCCCCCGCGGTGCGGCCAGCGGGGCCGGCACCGCCGAGCCCTGCCGAACCCGGCGGTGGAGCGGGGAGCCCCGCGGGCAACGCTGGAAACCCTCCGGCAGACGCCGTCCCGCCGCTTCGCGATCGGGCGGCTCCGCTTCCCCCTCTCTCCATCTCTCCCTCCCCCGCCTCCCCGGGGCCGGCCGTGCCGCACGGCCGCGGTTACGCGTGCGGCACCGCCGGAGCGCGATAAAGAAGGGCGGCCGGCTGCCCTCCACCCCCGCTGCCAGCCCGGCGGCACCGCGCCCGGTAGCGAAGGGTGGCAGCTTCCCCCCCGGCCCGCTCCTGTCCCGGGGCCGCGGGGAGCCGGCGAGCCTGTCCCGGGGCCGCGGAGCGGGGCGAGGTGGGGGGGTGGGGTGGGGGGTGTCCGGAGATGCTCGCCGCGGCGGCTCCGTGCTCGCCCCGCGGACCGTGCCGCGGGCTCCTCTCGCCGGGAGCGCAACTTCTGCTCCGACCTGAAGTCGCAGCTCCTCTGTTTGTTTATTTCCCCGGCCGCGGTGGCCGGCTGCCAAGCACGCCGACCTTGCCTATTAAAAACCCATTTTTTCTTGCCCTGCGCGGAGCAGCAGTTTGCTCGCCGCGCTCCGTTGTTCCGTTGAAATAAAGCGCTGCAAAGTCTGCTCGGCGGTGCCGGGGGGGGGGGGTTGTGCGGTGATGGGGGCGGCGGTGGAGCGGTGCCCGCCTCACGCGTCCCACCCGGGGCCGGCGCGGTCTCCCGGGTCCCCTCCCGGCGCAGCCCGCTCCCGCCCCGGCCGCCACCGTGCCCCGGGATCGCGGCGGGGCGGGGTGACCGCCCTGGCTCCCCCGCCAAGCCATTTCCTGCCCTCCGGAGCCGCGGCCCCTCGCCGGCGGCCAAGCGGTAGCTGGGTCTGGCTGGCGGGGGGGGACGGGGACGGGGGACGGCGGGCAGCGGGGCCGGGCGGAGAGGCGGCGGCGGGCTGGAAATATCAACACGAGGCGGCGGCGGCGGAGGGCAGCGGCTGATCCCATTAGCCGAGCCGGAGCCGGGCTGAGCCGGAACAGCGGGGTCACCGCTGCCCGGGGCGGCGGGCGGGCGATGCTTCCCCCCCCCCCGCCCCCTCCTCGGGCCCCGGTGTCCGCCCCGGGGCCCCCTCTCCCTTATCGGCCGCGTCAGCCGAGGAGGGCGGCGGAGGCGACGTCGCTGCCCACCCCCGGGGGCGGGAGCCCGACGGCTTTGTGCCGCTGGGCGAGGGGGGCCGTTTCGCCTCGTCGCTTTGTTCGGCGGCGGCGGTGCCCGCCGGGACGCGCTCCGGTCAGGCCGCCCCGGCCGGGGCCTGGCTCGCAGCTCCCTCACCCTTGGCACTGCCCCCTCCGCTCCCAGCCTCCTCCGACACCCGAGGGCGGCCTCTTTCCCCTTCTCCTCTAGGACGATCTAGAAGTCGTCCGAAGCAAGCTGCTTTTAGTGCAGATACAACAATAAAGTATATTGAAATAAGTCTGCGGTTGGTGAGTTTCCAGCGATACTTAATGGCACTCGCGGTAAACAGTTCTCTGTGCTAGCGGGGAAAATCATCCAGACACAAGCACATTCCACCCTCTTTAGGGCTCCCTGGCTGTTATTATAGTTATTGCATTACTCTGGTGTAAGCCTTTTGTAACTAAGCTTCTATAAAGCCCCGCTTACAAGCACCCTGATTAGAATTTTCCTTGCCAGTAACCAAAGGCCACCCGCTTTCCAGTGCTATACAGAGGGAGCCGTCAACAGCCACCCCTCTGAATGTACGCTTTGTTCCTGGCAACAAGGAAACGAGTGGGCTTCTATTGGGGAGAATGCAACCCTTCTTTAAATATCACACAGCGAGAGCTGATGGGGCACCGGGCTCCGGAGGGGCCGCGATGGAGGGAGAGAGACGCGGCGGGGTCACAGGAGCGCGGAGTGGCCGAGCCCTAATGCTACCCACGAAGCGGCTGCCACTCAGCCGACGGCCGGAGGATCATCTGGCTGATCCCGGCTCAGGGGCGGGCGGGGACGGAGCCGAGGCCTGGATGGAGAAGAAAAGGAGGACGCCGGATCATGGTTTCCCAGCGGCGGACACCTCTCCGGCACCCTGGCTTCCAGCTCCCCGGGAGCGGGGCGGGCAGCGGTTCGCAAGCCCGGGGGCGGCGGGGAGGGCCGGGTGCAGGGGACGGACGCGACCCTCCTCGGGGGACCCGCCCGGCCCACCAGCATCCCCTCTCCCCCCCGTCCCGCCGCCCCTAGGTGCCCTAGGAAAGCAAACGCCGGGCGGGCTAGGACATGGCCGTTTCTGCAAACGCGGCTTGGCTGCCGGGCAGCCCCGTCTCCAGGGACGAGGAATCCCCCCGGGCGGCGGGGAAGGAGCTCGGCTCCCCCGGGGCGCTCCCCTCGGGCAGCTGCAGCCCGGCCGGACTCGCCCCGGCGGGGCTCCGGCTATTGTGAGCGCCCGACAGCCCTTCTCGCCGGGTGTAAGTAATTACTGAGATACGTCCAACGTGTATGTTAGTGACATTAGTAAGGAGGTGAGAGCTTGGCGCTCAGAGGGCCGAAATGCTGGGCTTTCGCTTTCATTCAGGATGTGTGTAACGCAGAGTCTTTTCTCAGCTCGCCTGATTTTTAACTTCCTCTAAAGCTCTCTCTCTCTCTTTTCCTTTGCTCGGAGAGCAGCAACGAGAGACCGAGAGGAAACACGCTGCTGCTGTGCAAAATGTGGACCATGTGTGGGAACTATTTACTCAGAGTGCAACTGCAGGCACCAGGCGAGGGGCTGGCAGAGCCGGGGGGCGGTGGAGAGAGAGGCTACGTCTCTCTCTCGCTTTTTTTTCCCCCTCGTCTTCCCTAAAGCCAAACCACGTCGCTGTGTGTGTAACGGTGCGTTTTACTGACTTCTCGCTGGGCGCGTGTTGGGTTGGTTTTTTTTTTTTTTTCCCAGTTCAAGGCTTTCGCGATCTGCTTTTGTGCTTACCCACCTCAAGCCTCCGCGGGCAAAGGGTTAAATCTTCGGAGCCCTGCAAGGAAGCAGTTGAGTTTCAACAAAAAAAAAAAAGAAGAAAAAAAGAAAGAAAAAATGGGGGGGGAGAAAGGAGTGGGAGCGTGAAGAAGCGGGCAGAGCGCGCTGCACGGTCCCCTGATCGTCCCTTTGGCTGCTGTAGAATAATAAAAATAATTAATAACAATAATGATCCCAGCTTTTCTTTTATATTTGGCTGTATCAGGAAGTGCCTCTGGCCTTGAAGCTCCCTATTACCTCTCTTCCCCCCCCCCCCCCCCCGTCCTTTCCCTGGGAAGTGAGAAGAAAAAGGTCTGCAGCTGACAAATATTATCCATCCTTTTCATCGATCGGAGCATATACAGATGTGATAGCTTGATGTACACTGCAAACCGGCTGATCCATCGCTTTCTCCCTCTCTCGCTGGCTCTGGTTCGGCCCCCTCCTCCTCCTCCCCCTTTGTTCTCCCCCCCCCCGCCTTTCCCTCTCTTTAAATAGATTTCAAGGCGCTGCCTGTTGGAGAGCAGCTCTCTAGAGAGAGCGAGCTATTGCTTCCCTGCCGATAGCCTCCCCCCTTCTCCGGTTTCCAAACAGAAAACAATCCCCGGCCCGAAGAACCTGTGCTGGGGCTGCAGGAAGGAGTTAAACCAGCAGCGAAGAGCGAGATAAGGAGGCAGCTCCCAGCACCATCTCTTTCGAGTCCTGTGTAAAAAAAAAAAAAGAAAAGAAAAAAAGAAAAAGAAAAATAAATAAAAATGCAAACCGGGGCTCCCCGTCGTGCACCATCACGTGGGGAAGGGGCAGTTTGTCCCGGGCCAGCGCCCGACCTGGCTCCTGGCCCCGGCGGGAGCTGCCCCGAGCCTCGGGGCCGGCTTGGCTCGGCTCGGCTCGGCTCGGAGCGGGCGGGCGGCTGGGAGGCGGCTGGCAGCGCGGAGCGAAAGGGTTAAACCTCCCCTCCACCGCCCTCCTCTCTCGCCAGAGAATAAGCGCTCGCACGAAGCGTTTCTGGGGAGGCAGGCTGCGAGCAGGCCTGTCGCCGTGGATCCATGGCTACCTCGCTGTCCGTCAGTGAAATGATGACCCCCCCACACTCCCCGGTGCCCCGTGCGGTCAGCACGGGCTGTTAAGAGGCACTTGCGATCAGTTTTTCGAAAGGTTAGCCAAGGTCCCCGGTTCTTGCAGAGGGGAGGCATTACGAAACCGCCTTTGTAGCTGCATGCACTTACATTAAAAAAAAAAAAAAAAAAGGCGAGGAGGAGGCGAGGGGGAGAGAGCAGCCCTCCCCGGGCGGGGAACGTGCCGGGGCGGTGGGCTGGGGGTTCTCCCCGGGCGGGCGTGGAGACCCCCACGGGCATCTCCCTCCACGGAGGCACCGCGCCGCCCGGCAGGCAGCTCGCCCGCGGAAGAGCTGGGCTGGCCCTCGCCGCCAGTCCCCCCCCAGCCCTGCCCGGTGCCCGGCCGGTGCTGGAGAGAGCCAGCCGGCGGCGGGGCTGCCGAGGCGAAAATGGAGTGGGAGGAGGGAAAAGTGCTACCCGGAGAGCTGTTGTGACAGATGCTAAGCTTTGCCCTACGCGTGCTGGTGAGAGAAGGAGTTAAAAGCAAGCTGCTTTTTCGATCGAGCTGCTTCCCCGAGCGTCGGAAGGAGCGGCTTGCTAGAAAGCCGTCCATCAGCAACCAGTCCAACCTGCCCGTGATAATATGCGATCAACACCAAATCACCCCCGCTAGGCACGATCCATCATCGCTACGATGCAATGGGCCCTTGTATGGATGTGTCTACACGGGGGGCGGGCGGGGAGAGAAGGGGAGGGAGCGGAAAAGAGAGAAGGGAGAGCGTGTGTGGATGTGTGTGCGAGGAGGGGGCCGCATCATCCACCGGAATGGGAATCGCCGCCTCCCCCGGCTCTCGGCGAGCGGAGCTGGCCGAGCCAGCGGAGCCGAAACTTGCTGGGCCGGGGCTGAGCGGGGAGCCTGGCACACGGCCCCGCCGCCGCCTCCGACTGACATCAGCCTCCCCTCCCCCGCTCCTCGCTCCTCCTGGGCAAGCTCGACTGGCGTAAAATTAATAATTAATAGGGTGAAATTGATTAAAGGGCTGGGCGCGCGATGGGGGCGCTCGGAGAGCCTTTCCCCTTCCCGGCCGCTCCGCATCCGCCTCCCCGCCGGCAGCGGCCCGGAGCGGGGACCGGCCGCCGCCGTCGCCGCCGCCGAACCGGGGGAGCTCCGGGGCAGCCCAGCCCGAGCAGGAAGGAAAAGGGCGGCGGGGACCGGGGAGGGGGGAGGAAGGCGGCGGCTGCAGCAGCAAACCCCGCTGGGTGGCTGACTATAACCGAGAGCGGCCGCGCTAGCGGCGGCGGCAGGCGGGGGCTGGCCCCGGGGCTGGCTCGGCTCGGCGCAGCTGGGTGTGTGTGCGTGTGTGTGTGTGTATGTGTGTGTACAAAGCCGGGTCCCGGGAGCTGCCCGAGGGCGGTGCTCGGCACCACAAGGCCAGCCTCCCCCCCCCCCCCGCTCTTCCCCTACCGCGATCAGCCTCTGCCACGGAGGGAGTGGGGAACCGCAGGGGACGCGGCCGGGCCAGCGCACGCCTCAGCCTCCAGCCCCGTGGAGGTGGGAAAGGGTTAAACGTTGGAGGGGGGGGACGGGGGGGGGAACGGGGGATGGGGAGCGAGGGGAGGGGGGCTGCCGAGCGCAGCGCTGAGCGCAGGGAAACCACAGCGCACCTGGGCTCGGCTCGGGAGCCGGAACGAGCCGCCGCCTCCTCCTCCCTCTTTCCCTCCCTCCCTCCCGCCCTTCCTCCAGCTCGGTGCCTGCCTGGCCCGTATCGCGGCTCTATCTCTGCAGCAGCGGGAGCTCAGCTCCTCTGTTCCTATCAGCTGCTCCCTCTAACCCCAGTGACCCAGATAAGCGCGGCAGCCTCCCCCCCCCCCCGCCAGCACGCCGGGGGCCCCGGCCCGGCTTCCCACCAACCCTCCCTGCCCGCCGCGCCGCCTCCCCCTGCCTCCCCGCGGGGCTGCGGGGCCGCCTCCCGGTCGCCCCCGGCCCGGCCCGCCGCCTGCAGCCCCAACGGGCTCCTCCCGGCCCCGACCGCCGGCGGGAGCAGTAAACCTGGCCCCGCGCCCGCCCCCTCGCTGGGCTCTTCCACCCCCCCCCGGTGCCCCCCCTCGGACGGCTTGGGGTCATTGTTTGCCTGCGCTGCGCCAGCCCGCCGTCAAAATAATAATTAAAAGCAAAACAAACACGCCGATCCGGTCTTTCCTGGACACGCGGGTCGAAGCCACCGCAGCCCAAGTGTTGTTATTCCCGGGCTGGAAATAGCCCTGGCTCCGCCCTGGACAATCGCCTGTCAGAGGCCTCTTCTCTCCCCTCCCTGGAGGCCCTTCCCTGCCCTGCTTTATTTACTTTTGAAGTGTCTGGATTGATGGAGAACTGCGGACGGCACTTTCTTCCCCTGGCTCCCTCCTGCACCAGGGCTCCGCCGGAGCCTCTATACCGCACCCGGCGCTCCGCGCCAGCTCCGCATGACCCAAGATAACCCGGCCCCGGGGAGGCCGGGGCGAGCGGGGGAGGGCGCTTAACCAAACCAAACAGATCGATCCGTCCTCGGCCGGGGCCGCGGGAGCCCTGGGGGGGGGGGGTCGGGGGTGCCCCTCGCAGTGGCGTCCGGGCGGGCGGGGGGACGGGGACGGAGGGAGCCGCCGTCTCCGCAGCCCCGGAGCGGCTCGCCCCCCCCCCGGGGGGGAAGGGAGATCGCGGCCGGGCCCGTAACGACACAAGGGATAAACACCAAAGTTATCACCAGCCGTGACCAAAATAAATGCCTGTGATAAAAAAGCACTGACAGGATGATCCATTACGCGGGTGTCACTGCCTACAACGAGGTTCAATCAGATACGCCGGTTGCCGTGGACAACGGGGGAAGCGGCGGTACCGGGCTGACGACTTTTCTGGAGAGGCGGGTGGTGGTTGCCATCAGGGAGGTGACACGGCGCGATCTGCACGAGGGTGGCCCGCCGTCGCGGGAAGGGACAGACCGCGGCCCCTCCGACCGGCTGCCCGCCCGGGAGGCGGCCCCGAGCCACCGGCACGTCTTCGGGGAGGGGAGCGACCTCCCCACAGGCGGCCCCGGGGAGGGGACGTGCGCTGTGCGCCCGGGGGAGCACACCCTCCCGTCTGGGATGCCGTCGGGTACCTCCCCGGTTCGTGCCCCCCGTCCCCCGAGCTCGGCTTCCCCGCGGCGCTGCCCGCTCCCCGGGCGCCCCGCGTCCCTCCGCAGCCCGGCGGTGGAAATCAATGAGCGTTTGTTCCGTGCGGCGCGACCGTCTTTCTGAGCGATGCCCTGTTACTAGCGGGGAAAGGGGAAGGGGGAGGGAAGAAAGGCTCTCTGCGGGCTCGGTGCTGCACGTCCTCGCCTCCGGCGGAGCCGCCTGCAGGTGCCGAAGCGGGGGCAGCGGGGGCAGCGGGGGCCGGGGCTGGCTGGCAGCGCCGCCGGGGAGAGCCGTGCCCCGGGGCGTCGGGCTAATCGCATGGCAGGTCAGCTCGGCGGGACGCCCGGGCTCCGGGCGGTGCGATTAATGAAGGCTCCGAGGCAGCGGGGACGGGCTGCGGGCCGGTCCCCCTTGTGCCACATTCCTCCGGATCGGGCCGGGCCGGGCCTCGCCCCTCACCGGGGGGGGTGGGGGGGGCGGCGGGGACAAGGTCCCCGAGCCGGACGGGGTACCGGCCTCTCTTCCCCGCCCCCCCAACCCTCCCGGGAGCAAGCAGCCTTTGGGAAAGGCCGTGCCCGAGGTGGGGGGCGGCGGGGCACAAGGGACGGTGCCCCCTCCGCCCGCGGGAGGAGCGATGCCGGGGCCGTCCCCGCCGGTGCCCCGGTGCGTGACACGCCAGCCCCGTGCCTCTTCGGGGTGAAAAACTTCCCGGCTGCTAGCGACGGGTGGCTGCACCGCCGCAACGCATCCCCCGGTCCCAAGCTTTCCTCCCCCCCCGAGCGTAAACGCATCCCGCCGCCGCCGCCCCCTTCCCGTCACGATTTAATGCTTTTCATGTTCTTCGGCAACTGCGTTTCCGCAGAGAAACCCCGGCGCGCTCCCAGCTCGGCTGCTCAGCTGTATTGTGGCGAGCTCAGGCACAGCCGGAGTGAATCCATTACGCCTCGATCCTACAATACAGGTTTATGCGGATACCCTCTGATTTACATTTAAAACAGTGCACGGGCATTGTCTGCTAGCCTGGAAAGAAAACACAGCCCCGTAACTTCAAATGACCTTCAAAGCAATGCAATTAACTCTCGTAATTATCAGTACACGCCTTTTAAAAAAAGACACAGGTGCTCGCCTCGGTGCAGTTCCACCTGGTTAAGCAGCCTCGTCCTACCAGGGAATGAACTCCTTCCCTCCTTCCCCCCCCCCCCCGCCCTTTGCAGTCCCCAAATCTGGGACTCGCTCCGCCGTTCCTACATTTCGAAATCTCCCTTCATCCTCCCCTTCCCCCGCCCGGGCTGAGGGACAGCTTGCTCAGCGCGGCGAGGCTTTGTCACACCGCCACACACACCACCACGTCGCTGGCTGGTGCCGGCAGCGGGCGGCGTGTTTGCTTTCCCGGCTCCCACAAAGCCCTCCCCTCCCGCCGGCCCCCGGACCGCAGGCCACGCAGAGCCGAAATTTAGGTTAATAGGATGGGCTTTGATCCGTGGTCCCCTTCGCCCTCCCCTCACCCCGAACGACATCGATCCGCTGCATTTACTCCCGCGCCGATCGGCCCTCGGCGCTCCCGCAGTCACGCTCTGCGCGACCGGAGAGAATAAAATAAATATCCCCGAAATACCCAGCCGGTGGCGGCCCCCGGCCCTGCCCTACCCCGGCCCCGCGGCCGCGGAGGTGCGGACGAGTGGCCCGGTCGCCGGCGGCTGAATGTGCAGTGTCATGATGGCTCCCACGGCCCGCGGGCAGCACCGGGGGCGGCATCGGGGGGGGCGGCGGGGCCGCGGGCAGCTCGGGGAGGGCTGCCGGCCCCGCAGGAACCGCTGCCCCCCCCCCCCTTTTGCACACACACACGCACGCACACACAAAATAAATAAATAACGAGGCGGCTGGAGCCATCTGGGGTTGGATGGCTTCTCATCTCATTACAGAGCATTAGGAGAAACAGGCAAATATACAGCTATTAAAATTAATCGCCTCGCGCTGTCAGCTGAACATAATGGAAATTATTTATAGGCTGCCTACGATGCCTTTCTCGTCACGGAGGCTTGGTGCGGAGAGGCGCACTCGCGGCTCCCAGCACGGAGAGGCGTGCGGGGCCGTGCGGGGGCCGCCGGGCACGGCTCGGCCCCGGCCAGCGAAGTTTGGGAGCTCGGTACGGCGAGGGAGGGGGAAAGGGAGAGGAAAAGCAAGCGGCAGTGGCCGATTTTCAGGTGACTGGAGGGAAAGAGCAAACAGGGCGAACCGCGGTGCTGGGGGGTCTCCTCGGGCTGCTCTGGCGGAGTCTCCCCGGGGCGGTGCGAGGCAGAGGGTCGGGCTCCTCCAGAAAGCAAGCCCCTCGGCAAACGGCGCTGCGTGTTTAGCAGCCACCGTGCGATGCGGCGAGGGCACGCCGCGGGGGGGGCGGGGGGGGGCGGGAGGGGGGGCGATGTGCTTCCCGAGCGATCTGCCTGCAGATCTCCGCTACCAGATGAAATGTTAATTGTCAGCCCTTCCGCTTCTGCCTTTGGAGCGGGCTTTCGGAGCTGTTTGCTTCTGCTCCGGGGGAAACGGGGGTCTCTTCCGCTTGGGGGGGGAAGGGGGAAACAAAAACAAACCCCGAACTAAACCCGATCGGCTAAATCAGGCAGAGCTGGCCTGGTTTTCCGGCCGAGAAAGAGAGCGCGTTTGGGAAGCGGGGAAACGCTGCCCGTCCATTTCCTCGCTCCGTCCGGGGCTGTTTCGGCCAAGAGAGCCGCTCCCGGCTCGGCCGGGGCGAGCCGCCTTCCTTCCCCCCGCAGCTGTGGGGCTCACCGCCGTGCTCTGATGGCGTGATGGACCGAAAGGCTCCTCCGCAGGGGCCGGAGGAGGCAAAGTACGGCTGCCACGGGCAGCGGCAGCCGCCGAGAAGCCCGGGTGGCACCGGCTGGGATGGGGGGGAAGGTGCGAGAAAGCCCGAGCTCGAGAGGCTGGAAGCGCAGCTCCGCCAGGCTTGAGAGGTTAATAAATACACCCGTCCCCTCTCCCCAGCCCGCCTGAGGCTAAGAGTCGCAGCTCAGCGGGTAATTGACAGTCTCAATCCAAAATTGAAACATGTGTTAACAACAACGCCACGCATCCTAGGAGCTACCCGGGAGATCGCCACCTCACGGTCTTTATATATTATTTGAATCCACCGGAGGAAAGTGTCACGAGGTTTTCCGAGCACGTTTCACCCCTACCTGTAAATCAGCTCTTATCACTGCTGGCTGCTCAGACAGCGCCAGCCTCTGTTTTATAGCGCAGGAGGAGGAGAGCCATTGCTCGCTCGCAGCGCCGTTTCCGTGCCGCCTCCAGCCGAAGCCCGCCGGCACCCCACGCCCGACCCGGCCGCTTCCCGAGGGACCCCCGTCCCCCCCCCCCCGTCCCCCCCAGGGGTGAGCCTCACGGCGGGGCAGCGCCGGCTCTCCCGTGTCCGGGAGCGGGCGAGGACGGGCGGATCCGAGACACGGACGCCGCCGGGGCTGCGCGCCTCCTCGGCGCTGCCGCACGGGGTTGGGGGGGCTCTGGGGGGAGCGCGGCCGCACCACGGCCCGGCCCGCATCCCGCATCATCTCGCATCCCGCATCTCGCGTCCGCCCCCCTCCCCCCCCCCAGGCAGCCCTCCTTCTTGCGAGGGCGAGCAGGACCAGTGTCCGTGTCCCACCCCCCTCGGGGGGAACCGAGGACGAGCCGAGGGCCTTTCTCCAGGCAGTGCTCCAACAGCAGCAGCGGGGTCGCCTACTCCCTGCAGAGCAAGGAAGCTGGGCATCCCCCCCCCGCCCCCCAAAACCCCTTTAACCGAAACCCCTTTAAGGGCCTACGCTGTCCCCGGCAGGAGGGATCGGGCCGGGGCAGGGAAAGAGCAAACTTGTGCCGAAGTAGTTGGACGTGCAGAGGCAGGACAACACTGGCAGGGTTCCCCGGGAAGGGCAGGTCTCCAGGGCCTCCCACCGCCAGCTCCATCCCTTCCCCCCCCGCCGTTGCCATCGTCCCCGTTTCACACCGGCAGCCTGTGCGAGGAGCAGCCTCCTCCGCCGGGGAGGGGGCGGCAGCTCCCGCTGCCCCCGCAGCCCGACCCCGCTCAGGAGGGCCGCTGCCTGCGAGCCCTGCGCGGAGGTCACGACCAGCGGAGCAGGCAGATGGAAAATCCCAGTTCCTGCCGCACATAAACAAGGTGGGGACGGGCAGAGCGGCCCTCGGCGCTGCGCGGGAGGGGAAGGGCGTGGGGTCCCTCCTCCATGGCCCGCTGCCCGCCCGCCCAGCCACGGCTCTTGCCCCGGGAGCTCCCTCCCCCGGCGGGCGCCGGCCGCGCTGCACTGCGCGGAGGCGGATGGGGCCGGGAGCTGCGGCCGGCGAAGGGAAGCGGCGGCCGGCGAAGGGAAGCGGCCTCCGCGGGCGCTCCCGGGAGCGGGGGCCGCCCGGGCACGGCAGCGGGGCAGAGTTTCTGCCCGGCGCCCTGGGCCCCGCGGCGCTCCCGCCCCCCGCGGCGCTCCCGCCCCCCGCGGCGCTCGGCAGCTCTCGCCCACGCGTGCACTCACACGCACGCACGCTGAGTCACACGGGCACGCCGCCTCTCGCACACCGTGTCACGCATACGCTCCGTGTGGCACACACACACACTGCCTCTTCTCGCTCGCGCCGTGTCACGCACACGTTCCGTGTCACACGCACATTGATTCCCACGCACTCTCGCACGGGCACTGCCTCCCCCGGGGAAGCACGCCAGCTCTCACACACTCGCCGCCTCTCTCACCCGGGACACACGCCGAGGAGCTCGCACACAGCCACATGTTCCCTCTCTCACACCCGGGCTCTTGCCACACACGCTCACGCTGACCCCCACACGCCATCGCACACGCTCAGGGTTTCCCACGCAGGCACTCGCAGCACACTCCCGGTCCCCCACGCCCATCGTCTCGCAGGCACTCGCCGCCGCAGACTTCCACACACGGAGCCGCACGCCGTCCCCGGCTGCTCCCCGGGCACGTCGCCACCCGCACACGCCCACACACACACACACAGAGCCTCCGCCGCTCACGCCCGGGGCGGCGGGCGGACCCCCCCCCGGGGACGGCCCCCAGCGCCGTGCCCGAGCGGCCGCGTGTGTGTGCGCTTGCGGGAAACCCGAGGACCTTCCCCGCGGCCCCTTTGGCAGCGCTCCGCCGCCACCGCCGGGCCAGCTGCGCGGCCCCGGTCCGGAACAGCTTGTGTTTGTTCCCACCAGACGGCCGGGCGGGGGGGGGGGGAGGAAGGGTCAGCCGGCCCCGCGCCGCGCAGCCCGGGGCAAGGGGGCACCGCGGGGCGCGGAGCCCGTGGGGCGGCGGGGGCTCCACCTGCCGCCGGGCATCCCCGCCCCGGGGACGCCCCCGCCCCGGGGACACCCCCGCCCCGCTCCTCCTTTATCCCATCTCCCCCCCTCCCGCCCTCCGTCCCAGGCTGATGCTGCGGCAGCGCTCGGGGCCCCGGGCGGGTGGCCCCGGCGGAGGCAGCGCCGTGCGCTCGGCGGCTGCGATGTGCGCGCTGCCAGAGCCGGCCGGGGAAAGGCCAACAGCGCCCGAGGCGCGGGCAGAGGTAGCGGCTGATCTCTTGGCAGATCTGAGAGCGATTTGGCCGCCAGAGCCGGGAGGCCGGCCCGATTTATTCATCACGGGCGGACGAAGACAACCCCCCCCCCCCCCCCCCCGCCAGCCCTGGATATTTTGTCCCGGCCGTGCAAACAATATTCAACTTGTATCCTCTTCCGTGAAGGCACTGGGAAGCCGGCGGCTGCCAGGAACAGGCTCCCGTGCAGCGCACGGCAGCGGGATCCTGTTTCCCTCGCAGCCGGCGGAGAGCGGCAGCTCCGCGGGAAGCGGGCGCTTTCCGCCCCCGCCCGGCGCACGGCGGCGGCCCCCGGGGCCCCTGCCAGGCGTTCCCCGGGCGGGGGTTGGCCGCCGCCCGGCTCCCGGCTCCTCCCGCCCGCAGGCGAGGGCCCCCGGCGTGCAGCCGCTGCTTTGCCAACCGCACGATCGCGGCTCTCGGAGGGCGGCGCGGAGCTGGCAGCCGGCGCTGCCTGCCCGTGCCAAGCCGCGGGCACAGCGGGGCCCGGCGGCCCCGGGCGCAGCAGCGCTCCGCTCGCCAGCCAAAGCCGAAATAAAAGCCAAACGCCCCCGGGGTTTGCCGGGCGCCGGTTTCCCCTTTTCCTCCCCGCAGCCGCCGGGGAAGGAGGGCGGGCCACTCCCCAGCGGGAGCCGCCGGCGGCGCGGGGCGGGGGGAGGCGAGCTCCCCCCGGGCCCCCCCTCGCCAACCCCTCTCCCGCGGGGGCTCCCAGCGCGGCCGCGGAGGCGAGCGGCAGCCGGGCTTCCCTCGCCCCCTGTTGGAAACGGCCGCGCAGTGCGGGGTCGCGGCGACGGGGGGGGGGGTGTCCCTACACCCTCCCCCCTCCGACCGGGCCGCCGCCTCCGGGCGCAGGAAACGTCCCCGCCGCGCTCAGCGGCGAGCAGCGGGGGCGGCAGAGCCCGAGCGGGGCTCGGCGGCCGCGGGCGTCCTTCCCCTTCCCTTCCTCTTCCTTCCCCCTTTCCATCCCATCCCTTCCCTTTCCCCTTCCTTCCCCCCCCGGGGGCCACCCCGAGAGCGCACTCAGCCGACTGCATCTCGCTCTTAAATCAAGCCTGGATATTTAAAGCTTAACTCCCAGTTTATTTTCGTCCTAGACCAAAGGCGCTCGCTACTTACTCGGGAAGCTATTTAAATGCCTCCCCCGACCTCCCCTCGAGGTTACAAACGTTTTGCTGCTAGAGAATTTCACCAGGGTATTTGGTACCGTCGCCCCTGCTGACCGGTACACGCCGCGGGAGCCGGGGAGCATTGCCGAGGGCGGGGGACCCCCCCCCCCCACGTGTTTTGGGGCGCCGAAGGGAAAAGACCTCTTTTCAGCCAGGGAATCGCGGTGCTTCACACTCACTTCGTGGTTTATTACTACAGGAGGAATCTGTTTATAGTCAAACCGTATTACATTGGGCCGTATCGATTTTCCAGCAGTACTCCCCACCGATTTAATTGTTTTTAGGAATGTCAATTGCAGCTCTCATGTTCCCTGAATTCATCAGTGTTCAAATGATAAACCTCATCATCGCTCTAAATCATACGGGAATCTGCTCGTTACTTGCTGCGTGTGTCGTGTCCCGTCCCCCCCCAGCCCCCCACAGCGACCGGACTGTACGTGGCTCAGGGTGTATTAAACTTAATTAAACCCCAGCAGCGTGCTCCCACCTCTCTCCGATTCATAGCCCCTCCACTCCATCTTTTAAGTTTTACTGTCCTAAAATGAACGCACTGAAGAAATACACCCCTAAATTAGTCACGGTTCCTGGTTTCGGGTTCTACAGCTCAAAATCCCCATTGCAGCGCAGAGCAGACAAAAACAGAAAAAAAAAACCCCAAACCCAACCAACCAACAAGAAAAAAAACCACCACCCAAAAAAACCAACCCACAGAGAGAAGTCATCGACTCTTTAAAAAATAATTAGGAAGAAAAACAAGCTGAAACTGCGGACAAGGCGCTGGAAGCTCCACGCTGCTGCTGCTCGTGGCAGCGCTAATCCCTGCAGGCGAGAGCAAATAAATGCCTAAATGCCTTGCCCACCGCCCTGCCCTCTGACTCCGCACCCGGCCGCCACGCCTGACGGCGCGTACACGCGTGGGCAGCCGCGGGGGATCCCGCCAGTCCCCGGTCAAGGTCACCGGGCTCTAAGCGGCGCTGCGGTTACCCCCAAGGGACACCGGAGGGTGTGTGTGGGGGACGGACACGGACACCCGCGGCAGGGATGGGCTGCCGAGGGCCAGCGTGGGGACCGTCCCGGGGAGGGCGAGCGCTGCCCGCGGAAGGCGAGGGTCGCGGCCAGTCCCCGCGGGAGGGTACGGGTGTCGCCGAGCGTCGCTTAGCGCAATTATTTCGGCAGCTTTTCCTCCTGCTGCTGCTGCTGCTGCTCGGGATCCACTTCTCCCCGTCGCGGCTCAGCCCCCACGGCGGTTTCCCTCCGCGACCACCTTTAAGCGGGCTCCTTCCCTAATGCCCTCGGCGCGTTAGTTCCCAGAAATAGAGTGAGGAGCCTTAATGGAGAGCAGTTTAATTCGTGCTACTAAGTTAGCTGCTGTCGCTTGGGGCGGCCGGCGGGGGTGGTGGTGGTGGGGGGGGGTTGTTGCATGGGTGAGAAGCGAGGTGGGAGATGCGAGGCCGGCTGGGAGCCCCACGGCGCCCGTGTTTAGAGGGATCGGGGCCGAGCGGGCGACCCGCGGGTGGGAGGGAGCTTCTCCCCGCGGTGTTTGGGATCCTCCAGGACGTTTAAGGCGACGGCAGCGACCGCCCTGAAGGCAAGAGTTACCCTGCAAACTCAGGTAAGACCCCCCCCCCCGACTAATAAGATGTGTGGGCAGCGCTGCCCGTTATCCCCCCGTCCCCCCCGCAAAGTTTCCGCGCAGCGAGGGGACCCAAGCACCCTAAACCATCACCCGCGCGTAGCTCCGGGGGAAAGCTCAGGGTCTGACCCTTCGCTCCGCTCAGGAGCCCCAGGACTTGATCCCGCTTTTGCTTTCAGCCATCCCCTTTGCACGGCATCCCCCCCTCTCCTCCTCCGGGGGAAGGGCAGGGAAAGCCTTGCTACCGGCGCAAGTTGCGCCCCCGCGGTGTGCCAGCGCGGGGAAGCGGGGTACCGGGGTGCACGGGGGGCATTTCGCACCTCGCTTCCCCCCCCTCCCCGGGCCGGAGCCGAGGAAAGTCGCGATGGGCTACACGACGGGCATCCATCACCTTGCTCTGCCGTCTCCCGCGGGCAGCCCTCGGCTGCTGTTTATTTTGTTATCAAATCAATTAAGCTGCCGCTCTCGTATAAAACGGGGGCGGGAGGGGAAGGAGGAGGAGGAGGGGGTTTGGAGGAAAACCGTGGCGACGCCTTTGACATCGTCTCACCAAAGCAAAGAGCTCCTCCTGTTGGAGAAATGTTTTCCTGCCGGATGGGAAACCCTCCCAGCGCACAATCCATTTCATTTTATTTATTTTATTTTGCATTACGTAGCTTTATGCTGTACCATGTTATTGTTTTATTTTACTTTATTTTATTCTACTTTATCTGTCGGCGGTCCCTGCACCAGCAACCATGCCAGGCACCTGGTTCAAATGCTCTCGGGTGGTCTGCTTCTCTATCGCCGTCATGTCTGGCCACCAATGCAATTGGGAAGACTGGTCAAACACTGACCCCAAAACGGTGGAGCCTTCCTGTGCCGTGTGTAGGCGCCCAGCCCCGGTAACACCAACGGTGCCCCGACAATACTTGGCACCTTGTAAGTAACACTTAGCAGATGCAGGATTTCTTGGCTTGCTCCAAAGTCTCCCACAATCTGCAGAAATCAGTGTCCTGGTCACTGGAAAGATTTACGTTGCCTCTTGGAGGCTATCAGGTCAGCTCTTACACAGGGTAGTTCCTAACCTGTCCACTAAGTTCATGTCCAGGATTACCTTAAATTTTTTTTAGACTTGCGGTTTCTGTTAAATGAGCTAAGCTGAACTGGGTAACCAGTGTAATCACAAGCGGTATCTTTTGGGGAAACCTTGGCAGAAGAGCCAAGTATTTGATGAGCAAAGAGATTCTCTTGGAACCTTGTGATTTGCTGGGAAGCGCTCCTCTGAACGCGGTGTCTGGCTGGAAGCATTGATCTGGCTGCCAGAGGAGAGCTCCTGGCCAGCCTGCCCTGCAAAGAGCGGGGCCGCCAGATCTCAAGCAGGGGCTTTTGCTTCTTCTGTTTAAATGAGCTCTGCTCTTACCTCTCTAGTTGCTGTCAATGATTTAAGACTGTACCCTACTAAATAGTGATATATCATATTTGATTCTTTTATAGCAGTGCAAAGAGGATCACGATCTCCCACTCTCAGAATGCTATGGGCGGAAAAGGAGGTACTTACCCATTTCTCTCTCTCCTAGCTGATGTGATCTCACCAGGGGGACCAAGCCCTGTAACTGAGCTACTTTAATCCCAGGGTATATTGCAAGATGGACCCTGGCTTCTCTTCCTAGCCTGCCTTTCCCCAAGGTATAGGACTGCTTACCCCAACAACCTCCCCTGCTTCTTTCACTCATTTGCTTCCTGGGAGCCACAGACACCACGTCTCTTGGGGATCCCTTCTGCTTTGGCATGCCACTGGAGGAAGGAAGAGTTGTATGGAGGGTGCAGAGCTCCTGCAGCTCCCTGCTACTCAGGCGGGGAAGGTATCCTGCAGGTCCGAGGGAAAGAGTGGGATCGCGGTGGGGGGAGTTTGGGGAAGGCGGAGGGGAGGTGGAGGTGCAGCAGGGCTGGGCATTGCAGAGCAAGGCGAGGCGACAGGGCAGCTCCCAGCGGGTGTAAGACGAGTATCACTCATGCCTGTATCGCACCAAGTGGCACCTAGTGATCAGGGGTCGTGCACATTTTGAGCTGTGATACCACTGGGATAGCAATGCCCATTACAGATACTGACATTAGGAGAAAAATGGTGCTCTTGCTCCCCCCCCATGTTGTAAGTACTCTGAGGACAGAGTCCAGTGCACTGGATAGGTATCTTATGGGAGACGCTTTCTGAAATAGCCACTGATGATGGAAGCCTTAATTTCTGGGCACTCAGCTACACCCCGTATGCAAAAGCAGGTGCACTTGCAATCAGTGACTATTAAAAAAAAATATCCTAGCTTAGTTCTTGTTGGCCAAAAATACATAAAAATGGTAAGACATGCAGGCTAGGTGCAGTAGTGTTGGAGGATGGTGAAAACTGTGAGCAGAGGGTGCACTTTAAGGTATTTTCTGCTGCTTCTGCACAACGAGTTTACCCCTTTTCAAATAATTTACCTTGCTACCTTTGCTAAGTACGGTTGATTTCTGTTGTTTAACCAACAACTGCACTCTCTCAGGCCATCTGCTCCTCCTACCCAATCCTGCAGCAGCCCAGAGCTTCGTGAGGTGCGAAGGCCATGTCCTAGCCAACACACAGTGTAATGGCAAAAAAGCGCTCTTGTGTATTCACACCAACGTGGGGAGAGAAGTGGGAGGGGGGAAAAACTTAGTGAAGTCAATAGTTGTGACCTTAAGGCGTCAATAAAACAACACTTTGGAAAGAATGACAACAAAATATTATTTTGTTATGTTTTTGTGGTCACTCCTTACTGCCAACTCTTGTCTTCTCTCAAAATTTACTGAAAAGAGAAAAAAAAAGTCTCACTTATGCCAGGCACTACCAGAGCCATATAAATAATCAATGACTTTTTGCCAGTGTAGTCCTTAGCCAGCTCTCACAAACTGCAAGCGTGATTTCACCTTCTCCACATTACGTCACCCACATCCACCACCCACAACCCGCACGCCTCCTCCCTCCGTCCCCACACAAGCTGCGTAACCGTAAGCTCAAACCGTGCGGTGTGGTTTGCAAGAGGAGCAACTGTGTGGATCGGCAGCGTTCTGTGAAGCAGCTGGGGTTCAGAGTATATGGATTTAGCTGCGGGTGGAAGGGTGCTATGCGAGAGGACTGTGGATGATGCAAGTCATTCGTTTGCTTGTAAGTGGGAAATGATTGTAGGAGAGTTCATGGTTTTGAGAAGTTCTCACCTGCTCCCTGTGCTAATGTGTGAGTTAGGCGGTGCACCGAGGAAGTATGGTGTTGCATTTTGTTTTCTCGGCAGGAGTGGTTTGGGTGCAGGGTTCAGGTTAAAGGTTTCGAGTGGGGAGGGAGGGAGGAAGCCTGTGGGTTCTAGAAGTTGGTGGGGTGACGTGCGGAAGGTGATACTGTGGTTAAGGGCTTCAAAACCTGAGCGAAGGCTTGGCTAGGGACTTCATGGCTTTCTAATGTTTTTGTTGGTGGGATGTGCCATGAGCAACTTTAACGGATTTTTTAACAATATTTTTGGTTTGGTGGGATTTCTATGCAAACATTGACAGATGGCATGGGTAGCTCATGTATTTTCATCTCTGTTCCTCCCGTAGTGTCTTGCAAAGCCCTAAATCTTCACATATCACCTCACTTTCTGTATGACCTCTTTACTTGACTGCCCTTCTCTGTCTCCTTTTCCAGACCATGTCCTGGATTAATTCTACATTCTGTTGTTCCCAGAGCCCAGACTAACCCTTTTCTCCTGTTTTCTGATGGCCAGGTCTTTCACTGCTCATTTATACAGAATCAGTGGACATAGCCATAAGAGTTGATATGTTATGGGCACCGAGAAAAAAATAAAGGCGGCAAGAGAGCAGGGAAGGAGAAGGGGGATACGTACGGAATAGTAAGGAGGGCAGCATGATGAGGGGTGGTAAAGACATTGAAGTGTAGGTGGGGGCTTGTCTGTAACGTGCTCTGTGGGTTTGCAGGACTGACAAGCTCCAAGGGGGAGGGAGGTGTGAGAAAACTGGCTCTGTAGCGAATCTGGACCTGAGCAGGGAGAAAGAGAGGAACTGCATGTTGACAAAGCCTGGGCAGCCCCTCTACCATGAACCTCTCTCATGTGAGCTCTCCCTCCCCTTCCATGCTGCCCCACACAACCCTACTGCTGCAGCTGCGCTGTATCCCCTCTGCCCCTGCCAGCCCAGCTGACAGTGGTGCGGCTAACCAATATGCTGGGGGGAGAGACCAAGGGACTTGAAACAGGGCTGGGTTTCTTGGGGGGGGCAGGTAAAAACCCAGGAGCCTACACCCCCATGAGGGAAGCCCTCAGAGGGAGCCCCTCGCTCTTGCCTCAGATTTGTGGTGCAGTCAGGGCTGGTGCGCACCAGCACAGAGATGCAGCTCCTTTGGCACGAGCTGAACGCAGAAGAGTGGAAGGTGACACGGGCGAGATATCTGCAAGGAGAGCTGCTCAAGCGCTGCTGATCTGGTGCAGTACCTCAGGGCCCGGGGCCAGGCTTAGTCCTTTCCTCTCTACTGCAGAGACGTCGGAGCACTTGGGGCTTAGCAGGGCTTAACCACTTACATCCAGTGCTCAGCCACTTGCTTGTCACATCATGTGCGTACGCACACACGCGTATCCCACTCATCTCACTCCCCTGTTACCTTGAAAACCACCTCCGTAATTTCTATTATCAGGTGAGCAGTGCAAGAGGTGGAAGGCTTTTAACCCCACATTGCTGGCAAACCCAACCAATCCCGATGGCAAACAGCATAACTCGGATCTGCCACCTGGAGCAGGAGGAATGATTTGTGGTGCCTGAGGTTTCCAAGGAACAAAGCAACAGAAACCTTGAGGTGCCATCAGATCTTCCATCTGTAAAGTTGGGTATTTTACAATTATTCAGAAATAAATGTGAAAGAAAATGAGCAACATTTAGAAATTTGCAGATATGCCAGAAAACAATGTGTTAACCCCTCCCTGCCTTATGCAAGAGCTAGTGTATAAAACCTGGAGATTAAATTAAATCATGAAAGTTTGATACAGAGGGATTTGATTCCTGTTTTGGCTGCAAATACCAAACCAGCTTTAACTATGGCCTCAATACTGACATCCTCCCTTTTATTAAATTGAGCACAGTTTATTTTAGCTAGTATGCACACCAGCTTCCCCTGATATGAATCCCTGCCATAAGAAATCACTGACATCCCTTCGAAATGCCACGGAAAGCGTTTGGTCACCTCTTGAGAGCAGAGAAGGTGTTTCAAATGGAGAACATGACTGAAAGCAGGACGTGGAAAAGGAAGGATTTAACGGTCAAACCAGGTTCTGAATTCCCCCAATTACAGAGGCGCTGGGAGTGAGATTTGGCCCTTGCTTGGCACTGTCATACGCACCTCTGGAATTGCCGTGTCTTTTTTGTGGTGGAAGCCAGAAGAGGAACTGATCCAAGCTTTCGAGCAACAGGCTGCACCTTATCAGCATCACAGGGTGGCCGGTTTGTTTACACAGCTCCTAATGGAGGTGATGGATTAGCACCTCTTTTTGCACCCTACTGATGCTAAAAATGTTTCCGGCCTCACCTTGAAGGAAGATACTGTGTATTTGCCTCCATCTTCAGTGTTTTGAACAACATGGCCAGAGCTGGACAAAACACAGGTGTAAGCCAAATTACAAGAATGTAAACATTTATGACAAATCATTCCAGTAACCTTTTTTCCTCTCTCTTGACTGCTTAATGTTGCTATAGACCTTAGCCTGTACGGGACATGTAAGAAGACTGGCAGGGCTTAGTTAAGCATCATTTTAAATGCCAGATTAAAAAAAAAGTGGAATTTCACTAGGTTGTGGAAGACTGGGCTCCCCTTTGTCAGCAATTCTTACTGAAGACAAACTTTAATGGTATTCATGTCTAAAAATACTTAAAACCCTGCTTCTTGTGGAAGAATATAGACTCCAGGTGCCTGACCACAACAGTAAATTGCTGTCAGTGACACAGCCTGTGCATATTTAGGGGACCGAGCATTTCCTTCTCCTTGACAGGATAGTGGGTTGCCTTGGGGTTCATCTGCTTATATCACTGTCATCTGTCATGACATATTCATATGGGACCCAGCTGCTGAAGCTTACACTAAGAAAGAAAAAAACGTAAAAATAATTGGTTGATGTTTATGTCGTTCCTTAGGCTACACCTGCACAGTCCTTTTCAGGGCTCGCTATTTGAAGAATCATTAACCTTACATATATATACTGTCCTATATCTTAAGTAATATGCCCTTCTGCTGTTAACCTTTAAATAATGCAAGTGCAGAAAAAGCCTTGTCACTACCGAGCACCTCCCAGTAAAATTTGGCTGCAGTTTAATGTCAATACTAAAAGCATCATACCATTTTAGTAAACTCGTTTCTGAGGTGAGATTGATTCTCTTAGATTTGCTGGGAGATTAGACATCTTTTCAACTCGAGAATTTTAGAAACGCTCGTTGTTGGAGCCAGCAGTCTGAAGATGATGAAAGCTTTTGTACTGGAGCTGAGCTTGTTCTGGGCCTGTCGCAAACTACCCAAGACAAAATTTTGTCCCACCACAGGCCTCTGCCTCAGACTCACTCCTTGCAACAGAGGCACTTAGGATCTCCTGGCAATGCAGCCGTTGTCACGGTGGGTCCTGCCTCCTCCAGTGCTGGGGGGAGAGATGACACCCCGGTCCTGCCCTAGCTCCCCATGAAGCGGCAGTCTGAGGGCTCAGACCTCAGCAAGGAGCAGTGAGGGTGTTGGTACTACAGTGTGTATAGGAGTCATCCTGGAGAAAAGAGGGGAGCACAGACTGGGTAAAGCATATAGCAGTGGCCGCTTCCCTCTGAAGTGGTCTCCCAAAAGGATTCAGGATGAACGATGCCAGATCATTGCGGTAACAGCAATAACAAAGCAATAATCATTGATTTGAGTATCCCCAACACAGTGCTGGGTCTTAAATATTATCATTAACCTGGCTGATACAGTTATAGGGAAAATGAAGTGTGTACCCACCGTCTTTCATTTAAGAAGAGATCGATTAAACTGAAATGGGTAGCTATGGAAATAGGTAGAAGAGAATGCCTGTCTGTATGATAGGTAAGAGAAACCACATGGACTGCTTCAGGAAAGTCAGCAAGCAAGCAGTAAGCATAGCACCACTTGTAGCAGGACTGAGAAAATGCTCAGAGAAAGTGCTCTGGGGTTAAAGTGCTTCCAGAAAAAAGTTGAAGCTGTAGGCAAAGAAATTGCCTCCTCTTGCTTGATTCTTCCTGCATTCTAGGAATCAGGCATTTGCAAATAAACGGGGCTGCACCAAAGAAATAACTCACTGTTTCCAATTTCTAATAGAAATGAATGCTACATTTTAGCCATGCCGCCCATCAAAAAGGGCAACTATGTTTTGAAAAAGATGCAAAAATATAAACACATTTTCAAGGAATGAAACTTGTCCATGTTCCTTTTCGATAACTCCCAAGTTGTGTTTTCTGTGATACCTCGCCTCTGGTTCTGCGAGGAAAGAGCAGTAGAAAAACCTCGCACAGCAGCGATATAGCAAAATGCCCTTATTTACGGTCTTCGAGGCTTGCAAATGCTGAGTCCCTGTCTATTCTAGAGAAGTGGCCTCGGAGCACTGCTACCGCCGGGTCACTCTGAGCCAGCATAAGCTCCCGTGCACACAGGGCTCTGGCTGCTGCTGGCTGTGCTCGGCGCTGCCTGGGCTCCCTTGGCTCCCAGCGGAGTTAGCACTGTCAGCGGCGCTGGCAGAGCCTCAGCTTGGGTTATGCGCTTAGGCGATATATTCTGTATATAGCAATATGCTATAGGTGTATGGTGTTTGCTTAGGCGGTACATTACTAGTATTAGGAAAAGTTTGAGTGGGGGTGGGGGGGGTGGGGAAGCATGGCCCCTTAACATAGACAGTCACACAGCAAAGGCTCTATAAAGGAGAGCCCTATATCGCCAAAACACAGTTTCAGATCTATTGTTAGAGAGTGAAGAGGCAGTAATTACGATTGGAGACCAATTGCGCTCTATTGCCAGGTAAGATAATTCTCACCACAGATACACAGCTAGCTCTATTTTTATTCTATCATTTCTTTTTTCAGTATGCTGAAAAACTCAGAGAATGAGTGACAAACAGAATTCAGAGGTGTCCAAGTAAAGTTACTTTTGAGCAAAACGTAATCCATCAGGATACCATTTACAGTGTCTATTTTAGTAAAAGTCCCCAAACCACAGTTCTTTGGAATTAAAATAAATATTAATATAACGTGTAATCTAGGAAGCTGGTTTCTGGATTGTACTACATTCTGCTGCAGCTACTTATGTTTTATACCAGGTTGTTTGTTTTTAACCATATTGTGTTAGATGGGGAACACAAACTGACTGTCAAAGGGTGATGTCACATATACGTCTTTTACTACCACTAGCCTGAACGACTCCTTGTGTGAAATTGTATTAGATCAGATCGTATTGTGCTTGGTGCATGTCATCAGCGCCTACAAAACCGAGGCGGGCCATGGCCGGGCACTGGGACTTGCTGAAGTGTGGTGCCAGAGGCCGCAGGGGTGACACGGCCATTTGGGAGTCCTGACCCACTTGTTGCTGCACATCGACCAGGCAGCTCCAGTCCAGCGCCTGCCTGACTGCCACACGAGTTCAGTGACATGCTCAAGTTGCATTGCGTTCGTTACCCTGGCTCATACATTAGTAGGCTCTTTGGACTTGCCTTGGTGTACTAGATGTGCTCTCCTTGAAACAAAATGCAGAATAGGGTCACCCTAAACACATCCAAACATTATTTTTGGCCCAAGTGAAAATTCTCAGTGTACAAAAAAGAAGCATCACAATACCGAAGGGCTTAGGAAAAGAGATGAACCAGAAATATATTTGTTAGGTGAGCTGAAACTTGTGGTTGTGTCATCTGAGCTATCGTTTGTTTTAGAATACAATAACCCATGATCCCAGCCCAGAAATAAAGAACATCAAAGTTTGTGCTCTCCACAAGTATATTTCTGTATATCCTGGCTGCTACCTGTAGCTTCCTAGGGTGGAGCAGAGAAAACAAAAGACCTGTTCAGAGGAAGCCCTGATTTCCTTCAGTGTCAGCGTCTGGAGGGTACAGCCAGAGCAAGCCACATCAGGACCAGCATTGGTGAGGCTCAGTGACATCTTCAGAGAGATGGGGAGCAGCTTCAGAGAGCTGCACAATCAGCAGGAGACCTCCAGAAACCAGAACGGCACGTGAGAGACACTGGAGGCAGGTTTAGGTAGCTGGGGATACCCAAGAACTGACAAGCATCTTGAAGGAGTCTTCTGTGCCACCCTGCCCATTTGGGAAACAAGCTTTCTTCAGGACAATAACTGCAAGGGCACCTTCACAGACCCCTAAAGACTGCTTTGCTTCTCTGGGTTAGAGAAATAACATCACTCTTACTTCACTGTGGTGGTTGGTTTTTTTTTTTTTGAGAGAGAGAGATGTGGAACGTGTTTCTTCCTTTCCTGTCTTGTAGAGAAAGACCGTTTTCTCTTCTAATCACCATTTGACAAAAAAATGGAAGAGCAAACGACCTACGTTTTTCCACTGTGATGTTCTTTGCTTCCTTTTATACCTTTCTCTCTGCAAAGCATCCATATCCCCTGCCCCCTATTTCCCAAGGTTTTCCTGACGATTGTGTGTTTATGTGCGGATTATGCAGGGGAAACTTGAAAGCAGCGAGAGAAGCCTGCAGGCTCTGTCGGGTATGAGGGATGGGCTGTTATCCCTCACACCTCCTTGTTGCAAATCCCATTTGGTGGTGTGCTAGTGAAAAGAAAAGCTGCCCTTTGCAAGTGTTTGGATCAGTAAGGGGAGAAAAGAGCCTGTTGTCAGGGTTGGTTTTATCAACAGAAGGGACTGACTTTGCTCCCACGCCAGGCAGCTCCCTCCTCCGGCTGGTGAGAGCCTTCCGGAGAGCCCTCGCTGCTGCTTTGTCCTGCTCTGGGCTTGGCTTTCCTATCCACAGCATCTTTCGTGCCAGGGAAAGGGCCTGGGCTGGGCACCCTGCTCCCACCCTTGGTCCTGCTGCCTGGTGAGGCAGGAGCTGTGGGAGCGCAAGGTCTCAGCAGAGGCAGCTGGACCCAGGCTGAAAACCTGAATGCTGCAGAGAAGGAAACAGGCAGCTGTCCTCTACTGTGAAAAATATCCCCGTTGGGTCCCATCCTGCCTCTGCCAGCATCAGTGGGAGTTTGGCCTTTGATCTGGATGAGCCTACAATTTTCTGAGCTCCTTCTATTAAGTTCAGGCTAGTTAGGAATAGTCCGATCCATTGTACAGGCTTGTGATTTACAACTCTTCAAGGCGACTTAGTACCAGTGCTCTTTAGCAAATTAATTTTTTTCCACAAGCCAGTCGCTAAGGGCATTTACTACTTGCTATTCATGCCACATGGTTGGTCACTGAATCCCAAGGTATTGTCCCTGTTCCAGGACCGGCCCCACCTCAGCTCTACAAACCGGAACCCCCTCTCCGCTCGCAGATTGTCCACAAACATTTTGGATTGTTCCTTGGATCCATTGTGCTCACCAGGAAAAAAAAACAAAAGGGAGATTTCCAAAACAGCTGCAGAACTGCTTCCGATACAAAGGCTCTCACGGGCACGCGGTCATGCCAGTGCATTTTATTTCCTACAAGCACTCTGCGGAATAAAAAACTGGTGTACCTGGGCACCAGCGAATAATATATATATAAATCACTAATAAATATAATAATAATATGAAATAAATAAATATAAAATAAAAGAGAAGGCAAATAGCAAAAAAACTAACAAGGAGGCTGATTCCTAGGACTGAAGTGAAAGCTTTTCTGTAGCATTCACCTTGCTGACATAGGAGTAGTGCTAGAAACCAAACCTCCTTCCCAGCCAGCACAAACGATTTAATAATACGTTACGTAGACTTCCTGAAATAGCTGCCCCCTGATTCCTCAGCCGCGCTCAGGGAGGAGGTGGGAGGGAGTACATACGGATGGTAAATGCCACCGCAGGCTCCCCTACGCAGGCACCCCCATCGATGCCAATTTTTGATCCAGCAGCACAGGGCGGATTAGCAGCGGAAGATTAATTCCTTCCTGTCATCTCCCCGGGGAGGTTAAATGATCTCAGGAGCAATTTCTCTTGCTAGGAACACTGTAATCCTGAAGCAGACTGCTAACCGCTACAGTTTATGTGGGGCTGTAATGATGGCAAGGAGGTTCCAAGTTTGGAGAAGGGTCATCGGCCAAAGAGATGTTTATTTAATTAAATGGAGATTTCTTGCAACCCTTCTCTTGTGTGAAACCTGTAGTTCGGAGGAACTGTTTGAGTCATTTTTAAAATGTCTGAAGGAGAAAAACCTTCATTAACTAAAAAGGGAGTCCTACCGAGTATGAGCAGTTAAACATGGTCCACGGACTTGGTCTTAGCCATGCATGCTACCCATCTGCATCCTTGCCCCTCTTACCCAGCACAGCTACTTGAAAACGAAACTCTGGTTTAAACTTTTTGGCTCAGTCGTAGAGTCTCTCTGCACCCACAGCTTCCCGTCAGTATGCTGCTCTGTAGCCTGTCACACCAAACTGCTCTGAGCCTGGTCTCCAACCCGTGCTAGAAGATGGCCCAGAGGAGAGCAGATCAGCTGAGATTTGCAGGCAGCTGTGTGACACCTCTGCTCCTGTTCTCCCTTTACTCTCGACGCAGGAGGGTGCCTCACCGGTGGGAAGAAGACATGAGAGTATTCTTGACCGCAGAACCAGGGATAATAGTTAAAAGTTCATCACGGCACTGTCCTGTCTGCCTTCAGACGATGAGGTGCCCTTTTCTCCAGGCCACTTCTGCACAGCAAGGAGCATGCCCTCACATCATTTCTGCAGCGCAGTGAGTACACATGGGGCTTCCCCGCCCCAGAGCACGCACTCGCAGACAAAAATAAAATGCCGACCAAGAAGTGAACAGTAAGGAAGAGCTGAAGAGAGACGAGATGAGAGGAAGGCTTCTGGTAACCATGGGTTTGAAAGGGAGGCTCAAATAGAGACGGTTCTTGGCAGCAGGAAACAGAAGACAGCTCTAAGTGGGGAGAGCCACGTGAGTGACATACAAATGGGAGCGTGGGAGCAGCCAGCCCCTGCGGCTGGAGCAGCAGTGGGAAGGGGAGGGGGAGGCGCAGGAAGGGCAAGCGGAGCCATCGGTGGACTTCGGATACGCCTGGCGCTGGAGGAAAGACAGAAGAAGGTGAACTGGGGTCTGTGGGCACTTACATCGTGAGATGTACCGGCGTGTGGATCTACAGCACATCAGCCGGTCTAGTACAGTGCCTGTGTGCCTGCTTTCACCTTCGAGATGTGCGAAGCAGGGCTGGCAGAGACACGGGGTGCATCGCATTCACTGCAGGCACCACCGGCTAAGGGCAGTTGCAACCAGGCAAATTACCCCGACGCAGCTGACGCTTGGTAGCTCTTTACCCCCCCCCCCAACAACCTGTCCCTCTGTTGGAGTTCTTATTCAAGGGCCCAGCTTCAATTTCAACCTGGCTTGTAGGGGTTTAATGTGCACTTGCAAGTTACTGGCTATTTAAGACTTGTCCCTACACAGAATTTGTATCACTTTAATTTAAATCAGATGAAAAAACTAGTGGGGACCTCTCTGTAGGTACAGCATTCAAGTAGATCCCAGGGGTTTATTTTGCCCTGTATGTTTTCAGGTATAGCACAAACTTGTATACACACTGCAACCTGTGTGTGCCTATTTGTAGAAATGGACTGTTCTTACCGAACTACCTCACCATGCTGCATTTGGAGAAGTTGTGGCAGGGAACATCAGAACAATAAGGATGGAGGAGGGGGAGGCAGGCAAGGATATTTTGAAGTGAAAAGCAGAATGAGAGATGGGATGGGGATTACAGAGATGAAAAGCAGACCATTAAAACCAGGGGTCTGATCCTGCTCCCTGCTAGGAATTAATAGCAGCAGTTACAGGTATATGAGGGTATGGAATTGCATCTGCATTGCAAAGGATGAATTTGGGGATGATAACCAGCAGCAAAGGCAAGAACTCAGAGGGCTTCTTTGCTGACCGTGTCTTCAGTTCCAGTCACTTTAAGTGCTAATCCAGTCAAATAGATGCTTACCTGTAAGCACGTGAACAGTTTCACTGATTGCAGAGGCACTACTCAGTTGTTTTAAAGGTAAGCGTAAGCTGGAGTGCTTTGCTTGTTTCATCAGGCTTTCTAAGAGCTGGGTACACGGCCTCTAAATCAGCACCTTAAACGATACCCTGACACTGAAATGCAGTCACTGAGAATTAGAATAGAGGGAAATCAGAGACATACAGGATGGAACGTTTTTAAATAAATTGAATAGGCTGAAGGTGAACTCCCTGTGTATTAACAGTTTATTGCAATGGTTTATGTGTGGATTGCTCCTGTAAAGTTGCAAGATTGCTGCTATTCTCTTAAGGTAACAAATCACTAGTGGCACCCAGTGGCTAGAAGGGTTAATAAAAAATTTACCTTTGTCCCTCATGATTCCCCTCACACAAAAGTTAGCGTTTAAATACAAACACCACTGTCTTGGTATTACACGTATTAAATCCAGACATAGCTATTCTTGAGTGAGGTTTCAGCTGGAACGTATCTGCTGAGTAATGATTGCAATTTTTGTTCACAGAGGCATTTAGCCTGCAAGGTAAAATGCTTAGGCTTCTAGTACAGCACACGGCGGGCTACAAACCCACTGCATTTTGGCGCGGTTGTGGGATAGTTAATGCTTATTTATTCTGTGAGAGCACTAAACCTGCATAAATGAAAATTATGCCTGTTGTAAGAGTTCCAGGACTTTCCTCCAGAGAACACTTTCCAAAATTTGCTGACTTTCAGTACTTATGGAATTTCAAGAGCCAAGTGATCCATAAGAAAGTTAAAACCCAGCTAGTAAATGAAACGAGCAATTAACCAAACTGATGAGAGGGAACGCCAAAACTCCATAGCCATGGTTTCTGGATCTTTAGCCTCTACTTGGTGCATATATAATGAAAAAATGTGTCTTCTAAAAGACAAGTAAAAATGACCTAGTTTATTACTGAACGATACATTAAATTGGCTTAAAGTACATGCCTGATCCTGCAGGCTGCAGGATTTCAGTAGGATGAATCGTGTGACTTGAGTTTGTAGGGTTTTATGCGTTACAAGGTCAGGGTGCAGGCAGAGGCAGAGGTTTGTTATCCCCATTCACTCCACGGGCTGTGCCAAGGCAAAGCCCCTTCACACCGTGTTGTGCCCCTCTGCCACCCTCTCCTCCAGCCAGTGGCTCGCAGCACGTCAGAGCCACCTCGTCCCTACCTGACGCTTCTGCTATCAGGCTGATGACAATTTCTATCAAAACTCACAGCTCTATTCGTACACCATTTTCTACTCCCCCATCTCCCTGTCTGTCAAAAGCTGGCATAGCAAGAGAGGGAGAAGATGCTAATCTCATCCCTGCTCCGTTTTAGAGACAGGAATCCTGTGTGTGGTTGGAGGATAATGCCAGGGGCCTCAATTATTGGGTTTGCTGTGGCTCCCCACAGTGCTGCAGGAGCAGAGAGAGCCATTTCGCCAGGGTCTTGAGGAATGGAGCAGCTGAGCAGGAATCACATACTCATACCCCCCAAGCCCCCCCGTGGCATCCGAACAAGGGCCGTGGGGTGGAATAACAGGCCACGGCCAGGACATTGCTGCAACCTTGTTGTCCCCAGCTGCCAGAGCAGCCTTTTGGGGCCGAGGGACGGTGCGCTCAAGCCCGAGCGGTCCCGCAGCACCCACTTTTCAGAAGTCAGCTGCCAGACACGAGATGGAGAGCAATGCTCCCTTTCTTCTGACACCAGACAGGTGGTTTCTGTTGGGGTCTCCTGGGCCAGTAACAGCTGGTTTTGCCTGTGGTGTGATGTTGTGTGGGCTGCTATGGCTTTGGGGAAGCACGGATTTAATTCCCCGTGCTCTCCATGTAGGACACCTCTGGAAAGTTTTACTTGCAGTATTCAGACCTCACTGGGCCAGGAGTAATAGGCTAGTAGCAGTCTTCATTTCTGTTTCAGCCATTTTGTACATTGCCTGCCATGACAAGGACCTACCTAGACCACCAGTCATGCCCTTTCCAGCTCCTTTATACGGACTATAACATTTATGGCTGCAGGTCATTTACTACACTTTGTGACGGGTTGCAGGGAAGTGTTGGTGACCCATGTGTGTGGGGTGGATGTTTTGCAGATCCTTCATATGTCTCTATTCCTGGCTTTTCCAACACTGTAGAAATGTAAGTCTTTGGGCAAGAACCTCCTGACCATCAAGGTCAGATCTCTGCAATCACAGGTGTTATCTGTCTTTCCCTAATGTAAGTTGATTTCTCCTTGCAGAAACTGGATAACCTCTCTGTGCCTCAGTGTCCCTGCCCATAAAATAGGTGCGTCATCAGATGGGAGTTTGGTTATGGGAGGGCAGTGCTGTGGGATTACATTGCTTGCCAAGCACTTCGCGATCCTCCACTGGGATGTACCAGGAAAGTGCACATTAGCTTTTAAAACTTACATACCCTTCCAAATGGTCTCCTTGAAAAGTTTTTACATTACCGTCATCGCTCTCATCTCTCAGCACATTCCTTAACCGAACTGTGTTGCCTTCATTCATCCCCTCGTCCCCCCACCCTTCCCTGCCTTCTCCCAAGGCGGGTGTGAAGTGTGTGTGCAGCAGAGTGCTCTGCCATGGTTCATTGATTTCTCTTGTTTGTTGCTTTCTTTTCTTTGGTTGCTTTCTTTTCTTTCTCCCCAAAGAAAGAAGAGAGTGGAAATGCAATAGGTGATGTAAAATTTGCAAGCCAAAGAGAGCATACATTCATTCCCATGTGTGCTGCTTAACAGGAGGCTGAAAACTGTTCACCGGCTCTTCTTGTCCGTGCAAGAAGAGCTCCTTGCCTGGCTGGTGAGTACGGAGTTTAGCCCATGTGGGCATACCGGTATAACAGGGTTCAAATGTCCTTTCTGGCATGTCAGCACGTCCTACCTCAGCCTCAATTATATACTTTCCAGCTTTTCATTAAGAAGTCACAGTTCTGTGTGATGTCTTGTGTTTTGGAGGTGGCTACAAAAACCTGTCGGGCGCTGGCTGCTTTCTTAATTCAGTAATCAAACGCAGAAGTGCTAAACCATTAATTCTAGAGAGAAACGTTTTGGTTTTTTTTTTTTTTTTCTTTTTAAGCCCCAAGAGTATAAAATCCAAAGAAGACTTAATACAATTATCCCTAGGGGATGGTGTTCATAAGTGTTGTGACCATCTGGGCATACAGCTGGCTAAACATAGCCTCTACTACATCTCCTCCAGGAGGGATCCTTAGAAGGGGCAGAAAAGGGCTAAGACATTACAAAAGCTGACCTCTTTTCAGTAAGAGCATCCTCCCTGTTTTGGAAGTGTTGATCGTTTGGCCTCCCCCAGCCACTGAGGCTGCTTTATTGTGTATTTATTACTCAGATGAAGGCGGGAGCCAGAGTTCCTTGGCCCATTTATAAAGCAATTTAAATGAGACGGCTGCTCTGGGCGGCAGTGCTTGGGACCAGGCTGAGCCGCCACAGCAGGCGTGCCAGCGGGAACTGCCCTCAGCCTTCGGAGTGGGGATTTACGGTTCACAGGCAGTTCAAGCACGGCTCCCGCCCTGGGATTATGTACGTGGCCAGCGACGAGGCGTGCGAGACGGGCTGCTGGGCAGTCCTGAATCCCGCAGCCGGGGAGCTGCGTGCCCAGGGACCTTGTTGCCCATGCAGCAGGGAGCCCCGGGACCCGGGAGGTACCGCTTCGTCTCCCCAGCCCTCGGCTCTCCCCGCTCCATCCCTGGTGGCTGTTGGCCCTCGGGACCTGCCGCTGCGTGCTGCCCGGGCTGGCAGGGCTGACCGGCCCCCCGCAGCCCCGGCGGGGAGGGAGTGCCGTTTCGGAAGAGGGCCGTGGTTTGGTAGCCGAGCGGCGTGAAGGGACTTGCACCCTCCTCGACGATGCTGCTCTCCTGCTAGAGACAACCAGGCGATGCCAGCTTTTCGGGCGGCCGTCTCTAACCCCGGGGTTTCACCGCTGCAGCACGCAGCGTCGCAGGTGGGGCAGAAGCCCCGACGGGACCGGTGCTGGCCGTCCTCCCCGCTGTCCCAGCCGGTCCCAGCCCCAGGACCAGGCAGCCGTTCCGTCCCATCCACCCGTGCAAAACTGCACGATCGCCACACCTCGGCTGCGGTGTTTCGGCACGGGGCCTTCGGCCTCCGGCTGCGGCTGCCTGAGAAATGGCTGTATTCCAGCAAATCCCACAGCCTGCCAGGCCTCACCGCCAGCTCGACACAGCCCTGGGGGGAAGTATAACTTGAGCCATAAACAAGTTAGTGAGGAACAAAAGGATATGTGCATGGACCATCGGTGGGTCTAAATCATCAGCTGAGACTAATTTACACCACAGAAAGATTGACATATATGTTCAAGCCAGAAAAGCCCAATTATTTAAAAAAAAAAAAAAAAATCCAATCTGTTCCTGCTTACAGAAACACCTTTCTTATCAGGGCAATCCTTCAAAATCTAGCAATCACCAGCAAAGCCCAAATTCACTATCGATCCACCTTCAGCTCTCACATACCTTCTACACCGACATCATGCTGCCTTCAAAGCCCCCTGACCGTCTCTTCCCCAGCCTTGCTTCCAGCACCTGCAGCCTGGTGTGAAACCCAACCTCCCGGTCACTCTGATCTCCACCGGCACGGCCACGCAGGCAGCCTCCTGGCACGTGGGGCTGCAGCGGTATGCTCACTGTGTTTTTCCCAGGTAGGAGTTTAGGACTTTTCACAGCTTTCCAATGCAATTAAAAAGCACTGGGCGGGCACCTTGTGTGCTGTAATATGCCTAAACAGAGAGGGACTAGGTTTTACAGATAACGTATCAGAAAATAAGACCTGCAGTGTCAGGCCAGATCAAAGATCCATCTGAATTGGTCAGGCAGTTGGACTAGATGATCACGGTAGGTCTCTTCCAACTGAAATATTCTATTATATTGTACTGTATTGTATTGTACTGTATTGTATTGTATTCTATTCTATTCTATCCCATCATCTTGCATCCCTCAGCAGCTGGCCACAGCTGCACAGGGAGGAGTACAAGCACAGGACACGCACACAGAAATACCTGCTCAGCCTCAGCAAACTGGCTCAACAGCTCCTGCCTTACAGGTATTGTCTTGGCATATCTGGCTTTCGGCTACAGAAGAGAGGTGTCATGGCAAATGGAGGATGAGGGTCAGGGACTGTTACGGAAGAAAAAGGTCGTATTTATCTTAAACAAAAGAGCCCAATGGTAGCCAAACTCACCTCCACTGCAGAGGCCACTGCTAAGGATGCCAGCCCCGCGGTGCTGCCAGAGCACAGTGGGCCATGGTTACACATCAGAGTCCTGCTCTCCTGGCCGTGCTGCCACACCCCGGGGTTTTGGGGCATTTAGGCCACGATTGGTTTTGGAAGCACTCCATACCTTGGCTCCATGTGCAGAAGGTGGATTTCGTATCCTTTTGCAATAAAGCCTAGTTACTCTCACCATTCATCAGAGTCCTCTTTCCTCCTTCCTCCTTCTTCTTCCTTTTCCCTTCTTCTTCCTTTTCCCCTCCCTGCCCTGCCCTGCCAAACACTATGTCAATAGAGTCATTAGGCTCACACAATTAACTTGCAAACTTTAAGCCAGAAAATGCAAGAGTTAAGGCCCTAGGACAATGTTATCTTGGCCATGGGCTCACCTGTAGTGCTTTCTTATTTACACCTTTTGGATCGGAAGGTCTCCAGACCAGCCAGACTGCCTGAGCATCCCTCTGAGCTCCTGCACAAGGCAGGGCAGAGAGCAGCAACCCACCGGTGCTGTTTGCCTTTAAGAACACCGCCTACTTCCACACATTTCTGTTGATATTGGTAACAGAAAAGAAATACAACACCCAAATCAATGTTTCTTTCGTTTTATATATAGCCTAACCTTTTAAAACTATGCCACCTCAAAATTTCAATTTAGGGCCTTTATTTTGTTGCTTGTTTGTTTGTGCTAGAGGGAGAGAAGGAGGGCAAAAATCCCCTTTTTTTTTCTCGAGGAGGGTTACTGGGGGAGCAGCTGAATGCTGCCCTGGGGGTCCTACCTGGCAGGCAGTGGCCTGGGGAAGTGTCGTCCTCCCCTCACACCCCTCAGGTCTCCTGTTTGTCTGGGAACACCTCTCAGCAGCATTGGGTCAGCAGGGCAATGGCATCCCTGTCTGCAATGAAACAGCTCAATTCCTCTCATGGAATAAGACAAAACCCCTCCCCACATTTTTTTTCTTATTAAAAAGAAGGAAGGAAAAAGCTTCAAGCTCCGAGAATATTTACAAATAGTGCTGACAGACCCTAACATAAAGGTGGTTTTTTTTTTTCTTCTGCATACCTTTTTTTCCCCCTTCCCTGGGAAGGAAATAGTCTTATTTGCTTTTTTTCCCTTCCCTTCCCCTGAGGCAGAGAGGACCAGAGAGAGTTACAGAAGTTTCTTGCTTTGTTTTGCTGAGAGACTTGCAATGCCTCCCAGGTAAATTGTCTCATCATCAGTCAGGCTGAGCAGAGGAGTTTGTTATTAACACAAAAATGTGGGGAAAGCAATTTTTCATTTTTACTGAACCTAGAAGTGGTTGAACAAGATCTCTTCATATTTTTCCTTTCAAACTTTGCTGAAACACAATGTTTAAACGCCAGCATAAAAGTGCCATGCTGAAGAAAGTTAGGCACGCTGGAAAAGAATAGCTGTAATGGAAATGGCAGCCTGAACAGTCGTGACAAGTAGGATAAATCTTCTAGTCTGCGGATGATTTGTTAAGCATTTTGCAAATATATATACATATTGCAGATATATGTTATGTGTGTGTGTGTATGTATAATCAATAAAGTGTGTGTACGACAGATGGACGGATTAGACAGATAATTATGTGATTGCGGGTCTCCCGTTATATTTATGTTCACCCATTAAAGCCACTTGTGAGTTATCCCTCCTCTCCTTGCTCCTGGAGATAAAGGTCATTAATGCCATCAGCCGTCAGGTATGCTTCACACCCAGCACAGCCACAGAGGCAGCAAGCCGGAGATCCCGACGCCTGCTTTGGCAGCACGGCGCAGCTCGGTCTCCTTCATTTTTGAGGAAAATGTAAGCTGGGAAAAAAAGCCCAATTTTTTTTCACTGCCTGCTGCAGCGGCCTGAGGTGGGATAGTTGCTAGGTGTGCTATTTGTGAGGAAGCGGAAAGGTGTCTGCATCACCCAGAGGGTGACCTTGCGTGGAGGGGCAGGACGCCCGCCCGCTCCGGGTGGGTTGAAGGCTCGGCTGCCCTGTGCCGGTGGGCACGGAGCCGCGGCAGATGCCAGGAGCCGCTCTGACTCTGCCGATGGCCTCAGCCCAACAAACGCTGGAGGGTCCTTGCTGGACTCGGCCGGAAAACCCGACCTCTGCGTGCCGCGGGGTGACGGGAGGAGAGCTGGGATGGAGCAGGCACAAGAAACCCCCCGCGACGTGTCAGCCGGCCGCCCACCGCCTGGCAGGGGGCCGGCAGCCTTACCCGTCCCGGCCGCACGCCAGCCTCCTTGGAGCCCGGCAGACTCACCGGGGAGAGGATTTCGGTCCACACCCATTTAGTCACCGGCGTCTGACTTGGAAGTCTCTGACTAATTAGGGGTTGGATGTAATGTAACCCAGATATAGGTTGCATTCCTGCCACCCCAGCCTTCCCCGCGCAAATACCTCGAGTCCACGCAGCGGGCTGAGGGTCCAGCAGAGATGGGGACAAGCCACATCTGGGTCTAAGCCAGGATTGCAGGCAATATCCTGGCCCCTACCTACACCAGCTGGCCACATTGCTGCAGCCGCCTACCCCTACACGGCTCACCTGGGACACAGGGAATGGAGGGGAAGCCCTCCCTGTCTCCAGGGCCAGTGTCACCAGCTCCCTGCCACCAGCTCCCTGCCACCAGCTCCCTGCCCCTGGCAGCGCAGGCCTTTCTGGGCAGGCACAGTGCACTAAGAGAGTGGAAAGGGACCAGCAAGCCTCAGCAGTGCACTGATCCCTTGGGGTCACTCTAAACAGCCCCATCTAACACTTCGTTTTGACTCTTTAAAGCCATTTCTGGATCTGGCTCAGCCCCTGCCTGACCTCAGATTAAGGGAAGCAGAAATGGGGCACAGAGCAATGTTTTCTGAATTCTAGAAAGGACCTTACTTCTGAAAAAAAAACCAGTCATGGACCATCTTTTTTCCTATTTTGCCAACAGAGAGCGCAAGAAGGATAACTCCAGTACTCAGCACTGCAGTAAATGAACTGGGGAGGTGGATCCTGGCCCCCTACCTCCAACCCAAAGTCTCCAGTGGAGTTGCCTTGCTGGAATGGAAGTCTGCATTTTAGATGTAGACTAGACTTTAGATTTCTAATTAATGGGTTTTGAGTTCAAATATTGAAAATAAAATATGTGACCTCAGGCTCACATCCTGCTATACCACCAGCAGGAAGAGATGGATTTGGGAACCAGCAGTTGCTTTGATGGCCGTGGTCCTATGAATCCATGTGCAACAGATGAAACAACATCGGCCAAAGTCATTTTACCTCCTTCCTCTCTGCAAGCTGCAGCTCAGCTGGGCCTATGGGTATACCCCCCTGCATCCCGCCCCCCCAAAGAAAATACAAAGATTGGTGATCTCTCTGCCCCTGGTCTGTTGATGGACACAAATGACCAGTTTAGCACTTTCATTTCCACACTGGGAATAGGGGGATTAAAATGCCACTATCTCCTGATTGTAATGCTTTTTATGCAGGCCCTAGGTAAATACTACGCTAGTCAACAAACCACTGTTAATAAAAATTGCTAATTAAATGAGGTCCAGTGGCTTGCTTTATTGACATAAGTATTTATAGGCTTTTTCTGCTTTCTTGTATTTTCCAAGGGTCTGTATGGTTTGCATTTGCTTTTGCTCTCTGCTCCTGCTTGTCCTTCTAATTATTTCTTTATAGGGGTTTTTTGTTGTTGTTTTAACCACCCTGAGTCAGACATAAGGATCTGCCTTATATCAAGCCTGTTCTTTTCTCGAAAGAACTTCTCTAACACAATACAACACAACATTTTGGAGTTTATAAGGAATACCATATATTTCTTAGATCTAGCTTTTGCAGTGTGTTACTAGCCAAGATAGCTTATACTTTGGGATAAGCTTTCTTTGGGATAACTTTGGCTTTTTAGTACACATTTGTCTATCTCCTCAAGAAATGGGGCCTTAAACCCTGAGTGAAAGGAATTTTTATTCAGTTGAGCTTATCCGTGTTAATTCAGGATGTGCAGTTGACTACCAGATAAAGAAAGGCACCCAAACGGCAGCTCAGCAAGGGACTCCAATGTATTCAGTCATCCTTCTGCAGAACATGCAGACCATCATTCTTTAATTATCAGCATGTGCTATTAATTCTGTGCAAACCCAGACTGGACACGGCACACAGGACTGAAATGGCACACAAAAGCAGAAGGATGACCATGTCAAGTAGGAGTGCCACACTGCTTTATCCCTCAGAAGACTCCTGTGTGATAGTGAGGTCTGAGCATCACGTCAGCAGAAGAAGATTCCTTGGCAGAACATACCCCAAGGACGTGACACTGCTGCTGGTTGCCGTGGAAGCTAGACTTGCACTAAATCAACTTCTTCAGGTCTCCCATATGCTGTGTGCTATCCAGCCTGCCTTTCTGCTCAGATACGCTGAGAGGCTGACACGTCCCATGGCTTCTGCCTGTGCAAGGTTTTATTCTAGAAGGCACCAAAGCCTCTTACCATCTTCACATCATGGCCCTTTGTGGATTACAAATGGGAAACCCAACTTGTCATCAGATGTGCTTTGCAGACTGATCTTGAGTAAGCACTGGATGGGAATATAGCGATATCATTGAGCCAACACTGTTGAGAACGTAAACAAAATTGAATGGAAGTGAATATGATGTAGAGCTTGTGTCCTTGAAAGCTAATTTAAGCTCTCTTGGTTCTGGCTACGTTTTAAACATTTCTGGTGGGATGAGGGAGACAAGCAGCTGCAATACAAAAGATAAGGGCTGGAGCCTGATTAATATTGGTGTTTTGAAGGAAGAGTTTTCACAGCCCATCTGGAAGTGATTTATCCCCACTCGGAGATACCACCAAACACAGAGCCATTCCAGAAACGAGCAGCCCCAAAAATGATAGTCCTCAAACTGTGGTGAAGAGAGGGGCAAGTGCTAAGGATGTTCTGAAATAATCACTCCAGTCAGCAGGTGAATAACAAGAAAGCCAGTTAATTAAACATAGCAGGAACTGCAATTCTGACTTTATTCTTAAAAATAAATAACAATAAAAGGGCATTAAAAAGAGGTAAACAGCATCTGAGTGCTAGCCAGAAAGTCTGGCACACTCCAAAACATTGCAGAGCATCTTTCAGTCCCAAGGGAGATCGCGGGTTTGAACACATGAAGAACTTACTGCTGGGTAACGAATTATCAGGCGTCTGCTGATCCATGGCAACTATCCCTACTGATTCGCACAGTGGCATGTGTGGGATAATTTGAGATCTCTGCATTGTCCATGGAAGACGAGAGAGGTCTATGCTAATATGAACAACCTCACATTTGCTGCAGCCTAAGAGTAGTCGTGCAGACAGTTGTCTTCTACCAGTTGGCTGGTGGCAACTGGTTCTCCTGTTGTTTCTTGTTTCTGTGGCTGAGCCTGGATGAGCTTGTCATTGCCTGTGTTTTGGCCATCTAGGCTTTTGTTACTGCGATGCAATTCTTTCCACCATCCTTAGGTAACCAAGCCAGTGAGCCCAGTGTTGATCCCCAATAATGGGATTGTTCCTGTACAGAGGGTAAAGGGATAAGCAGACCATCCAGTGGTGAGAAGTGATTAGGGACCTTCTGATAAATAACCACTATGGTTTTGACATCACTATGGCATCCTTCTAAAATGTAGGTCCCATGTGGCCACTGATTTACCTTCTATCTAAGGCTCCACTTGGTCTGTAGGGCCTGAGCACATCTCTTTATTGGAAACAAGGCGAGAAGAACAGTTGTTATACAAATGGGAACTGCATAAAACTAACATGAATTTGGATTTCATTACAAACATGGAACCTAGCAAAGATTAACTGAAACATTTGCCAAGGGCCAATCTAAAGTCCAATGAAATCAAAGGGGGACTTTAACTTTAACGGCCTTGGGGTCAGGTTGTAAGGCAAATTGGACAAGCTTCAAGGTCCCTAGGTCAATGGATATATATATTTTTTGAAATCAAAACCATGCTACACTATTAGTTTAAAAGACATTTCAGCCATCAGCCATAGAAATCACTTGGTACCAGTTCAACAGGAACTGGATCAGCTCCTGCAGACCATGGAGCACAGCCCGTAACTCCTGGCTCCTTGGGTGTTCTTATCACCCTGGTGGAAAATGACTGTCTCTCTGGCAAGGGGGTAAGGGAGAAGCCAGGCATCATGTACTGCTGGGTCTGAGAGTCCCAGACCTCACCTGGGGTGACCCATAGCAGGGCACGCTCAAGAGGCAGCCCTCACCGATGGAGCTCTCCACCGGAGAAGGCGACTGCCTGAAGACCTACAGGGCACAACACAAAGCCGGTCCCCTCTTCCTCTATGTATTTGCTTGAGGGAATGGGTGGGTGGGTTGTTTATCTTGTGGGGAGGAGCTTTTTCCTTTTGACTCTTGGGAAGAAAGGAACTGCATTGTGTATGTTTACTGAAAGTCCGATGTGTTCCCCGAGACATGAAGATAAGGCACATCCTTATAAATCAGGGTGGAGAAAAAATAAAAACAGAAAGAAATGGGCTGGGACAGCTGCAGAGACTGTGTGTGTGTGCGCTCAGCCAGCAAGGGGAATGACACTGATACTGTTTCAAAGGAAGGTCATCGCGTAGACCATAAATCTCAAACACTTAGAATTTGCTTCATTTGTCTTCGTTAACTCTTTTTTATAAGAAGTTCAGCAACTATCGGAAAATTTTGAAATGATTATTTATTTATGTGGCCCTGCAGCTGTTCATGGCTAGTGATTTCAAGTTCGATGCATCCAAACACAGCACGACCGACCTGAGCCTGCCCGTGAAGGACCTGTCCTTAGCAGGGCTGTCAGTGCCTGCAGCGGTCACGTGAGCAAGGGCCGGGGTGCCCAGGCGAATGGTACGGGCACGTGCAATATGAATGCCCAGGAGCAGCACCGGTGTGAGCGGTCCCTTTGCCTGGGCATAGCCAGGCGCCACGGGCAGGCAGAGAAGGAGGAGAGCCTTCTGGGAGGGAGCAGACCTTTGCCATGTACTTACACCCACCCCCAGGCCTCCACTTTTGGGCGCTCTGGGGGAAATGGACATCTGCTTTGAGGTGGTGGAGCCATTCTTATGTCTGCTGCTGGTCTAATTTTGCCGCTTTGACTCTTCCAGTTAGCTTTGGGCCCATGAGGTTTTGCTGAGCGCCAGACATGGTTCATGAGTCAAGTTCTCCAAAACTCTTTTGCTCAGAGAAGAGGGGGAGGGGAGAGTTTTCTCTAATTGATCATAATTAATGTAATTAGTACTTTGCAGTTTTTCCTATCCATGTCTCTTTACCTTCGAGACCTTCATTCATCTTAACACCTATTGCCATTCTTAATTACTTTCAGTGAGCCCACAGCAAAGAACAGATACGTCATTCTCTCCTGTGATCAGCTGCATGAAAATATTAGAAAGAGACAAACTGACCAGACTGAGCATTTAGTCAAATTCCAGCTCCGCCACTAACTTGCATGATGGTCATGGCAAGTCGTTTCACTTTGCTCTGGGCTCTTTTATTCATATAGAAAATGGAAATAGCAAACTGATCCATATTAAAGGTCTACTCCAGCCCCAACTAAGATAATGGAAGCTTGGCTTTGCTTAGCTTTGCTTGGTAAGTCTTTTTGGAAATTTAAGCCTTATTGTTTTGAAAAAATCCCTGTTAATCACACAAGGACAATCTATTGTGTTGTTTAAATAAGCAAACTAAACCGAGGAAAATAACTGCAGCCTTCTCAACAACTGGGAAGTAAGTTCTGCAGGCCCATGTTTATAACATGCAGTGCATCCTGATCTCAGCACGCTTTCCACCACTGCCTCTGTTTCCACCAGAGCACTAAACCACTTCCTTCAGAAAGTCCAGATCCACCAGAGGTCAGAGAGGACCTTGATTTAGAAGAAGTTTGGTTTGCAGTCCAAGAGCTCCTTCCCAAGCACTTGTATCAGCCCTTGCTAGCTAACTAGGAGGATTAATGACCAATTCCATCTTCTGCTACCAACCACCGACTGTCATGCTTGACTGCCTCTGTTTCCAAGACCAAGGGGCTAGAGACATCTAATGGCAACTGCACGCATAGCAGAGCATCTTCTCCCACTGTAGCAGGCTGTCCTGTAAGATACGGGTTCCAACATTTAACTCCTTCAGTACCTCAGAAGTGTATGTGCTCAAGACTAATGAAATGACAACGGCTGTGTGGGTGTATGACATCATGGCATTCCACCAGAAGGAAAAATAAGTGATGCAGATGGCTCCGGGGCAGAAAATGGACAGTAGTCGGTGAACGCATTCAAAATTTGTTCAGGTGCCCGCTTGTTGCTGGGCTCCATCTTGGCTCTGGTCTCCTCTTCCTTGAAGGGTGGAAGAAGGATTTAAGACAGGAGAGGTGCATGAATGAGGTACTATAGTGTTCTTGGTGGTATCCTCACACTGGAAAAACACCACACTGAACAAAACATACGGCCTTCAATGGAAGAGAAGGGGAATAAAAGAACAAAGCCCTGGAGATTAAGGAAGGGAAAATAGACTAGGTTGAATGGACAAATGCCCTTCATTCTGCCTTCAGGGTGCTCCGTGCCCTGAGTGAAATGGGCACATGACATGAAAGCTGCAAAGTCATGAGCCTATGCTCAGGAAATGTAATATTTCCTAACTGTCTTTACTGAATGGAGAGAAATAGGGGCTGTTGAGTAATTCAAGTAAAATGAACAATAACAAGTATACCTTCAAGAATATGCTTAGTAGCTGGGTGGTTTATGGCCCTGCCTGGGAGAATCCCTCAGGAATGACACAGTTGATGACTCAGGCAGCATAAGAGATTCAGCACGGGATTTAGAGGAGAGCCTTTGCTTAGCAAAGCCAGTGATTTATATACTGGCACAATGTATATGTCCAGAAGCCTCATTTTTGTGCAAAAAAAACCCCCTTGCAGACAACTTCAAAATAGGCTAGATAAATAAATGGAGATCAAATAGGGACACAATTCTGAAGTACTGAAGGCCCCTACCTTTTACAAAGAAATCCCCTTATTTGTATAGACCTAAATCCTGATGTGCAGCGAGCGTGTGAAATGCCTGGGGATTTCCAGGCATGCTGCAAGTTCTTAGTTCGTCTCTGGAGATGGCCCCTTGCTAGCAGAGGTGGGACCGGAGCTGGCACTGCAGAGCCTGGGCCTGATCATGACACTGGCCCCTTTTGCTGCAACGTTCCTGTTCATAAGACCAGAACAGCGATACCCCATGTAGTCCCCAAGAGTGCTGCGAGACTCACCACGGCCATTGACAGGTGAGTCACGGAGAATTTTGCTCAGCACTGGAAACTACTCCTGTCTGTCCCTTCCCCTGCCAGGGCTGCTCTCATCTCAGAGACTTCAACGTGGGCAGAGACAATTCAACTCCTTCCATGAAAGAGCCGAAGACTTAAACTGACTGCCACAGTGGAAAGCTGTGGGCAGTTACGTCGTAAACCACTGCAGCAGGAGTCACGGCGGATTGCCTGTCAGCCTCCCAAGTAATTACTGTCCTAGGGCAGTAGCTGATGTGCAGCTGAAAGGCAGAAGAGCAAAGTCCAGGAGCAGCTGTAGAGTACACTACAATTAAAAACACCAACCCCCAAACTACCCTAACCCCTGAAGTTTTTAAACTACAACTAGGGCCACCGTAATCCCAGTCTGGCAGAAGCATCCAGCCATCCCATCCACCGAGGGTGGCTAAGGGGGGGTCCCGGGGAGCAGAGTGGGAGGGCAGCCTCCCTGCTTGGTGACGGTCACCCTCAGCCCTCCCTCACCAGCTGTGCTCCTCTGACTGCTGTGCGGCACCATCCTTTCCCTCCCTATGGGTCTAGTGGTGGTGTCCTTTCTTGCTGAGAGACCAGACTATATGCCTGGTTTCCTCCGGAGAAGGTATTTAAGAAAGTTGTAACTGTCACAGCTAGCCATGACAGTTAAATAACTACTGCTCAGCACATCTGGATTAGCGGTGGAGTTACAGCCCAGCTCTTCCTGACACCTAACACAGAGCCTGTTCCTCTAAGGCTGGTCAGAAGCTAAGTGGCAAAAGAGTAGTGTGACAAAACACAAGAACATATTTGGTTTTGATTTTAGCATTTGCAATGACTTACCATTGGTGATATTTTATTTCTGATATCCAGTTATATGCTATCTGCAGGGAGTTTCATGGCTCATCCAAGGCCCATTTAATTCAGTGGCTTTGTGTCAACTTCATTGAGTGCTGGATCCTACTTGGGCTGTGAATGGGTCCTTTACTAGGTACAGCTGTAAAAACATATTAGCTACTTCTCTGTAGGCCTGTTTTTTTTCTGTAAAAATAAAAAAAGCAGTGTATTTGCAGAAGAATAGAGTTTCAGATCAAAGGAAGCCATTTTCCATTTCAAATTGAATTTGAGAAATAGTTATGACCTAATTAAAAAAAAGAAGAGGGAATGTTGAAATTTTGGCATATCCAAGCCATCTTGTTATTTTTTGGGGAGTGGCCTTCAGTCCACAGTGGCTTAAGGGATAAAGCACAGTCTGAGTGTGGGACACTTAGGTATACAAGCCTTATCTGCTTATTTTGGAATAAAAATTATAGCCAGGCTCTTCTCCCTGCCCGGCGCAGCTCCTAGCCACTAAGCAGTCCAGAGGGATGTGCTCTCCATGTCCCGGCAGGGCTATTGCACTCAACAGAAAGAGACACTTGAACATCCATTTTAACTGGAGAAAGAAAAGGACTTTATAAGTCAGTAATTAAGACACTCATTTGTTGGTCCAAGTGCTAGAGAGCTCAAACATTGACTCAGTACTCTGTAGGCTACTGTGGATAGTGCTCATGGGGTTTGAATCAGGACACAGTCAGACAAATGGCTTTCTGCAGTGCGGATGATCAGACTAAGGTGAAGAGAGGACAGCTTTGCCTCTATAGTTTTATGAGCAGTGCCTAAGCTAATGTCTAAGACTTGTGATCTAGTCTTTTATATCTGATCTCCTCCATTCTTATTTAAAACACCCCCAAAGAATCTTTTGTTCTCTAAAAAAGTGACTGGGTCAATCTGGAGTAATTTTCCTTCAATTTTTGAGCTCTAACACCACACTGAAAAAGTGACTTTTATTGCAAGCTGCGTCCCACATTTTCCTGCTGAGAGGCGTGCACTGTGCTTCAATACTAAGCTGTCAAATTCCATGGGACACTACCACCCTCTGCTTACCTCCTATTGATTTTGAAGCTGGGAACTGCTGTATGAAACCGATAGGCTGACTGGGTGTTAGCTTGGGTCTTGAGGCGATTCAAGGGTAAAATGATCTAATGCGATAATATGCGAGAACTCAGCATTCAGGGTATTACCATTCTTGACTAATTGCCAGTGCCATGAAACCGGCCTTCTGTTGATCACGGCCAAGGAGAAGGCTGACATGGTATCTCAATACACACACAACTACCTAATCTGTAGCTTGCAGTAGACTTAATGACCATAAAGAAGATTTCAGAAAGAAAAAACAAGGCAGCATCTATGAAAAAGGATAAATAATAGCTGATTCAACCAGGCTTCATTAGTGGAGAAAGATGGCTAGCCGTGGGATGAAAAGAGGCTCTGATATTTTCTTGAGCTGGAGTCCTTTTGATCCTAAGCATGTCTTGAGATTTTGGGTTGCTTGCTTAATCTTAAAATGATTTTTTAAAAAATCCTTTTTAGAAACAGGCTGCCCCAGTCTGTACCCTACTTCCTGCACCTGGACACCGGACAAAGATGTTACGGCTTTCAGGAAACAGCACATTTGTCAGCGTGCAGCCCCCGGCTGAACAAAGGGCTGGATTCATGAATGCAATATCAACCATGGAAATGTTCCACCCCTGCCCCTCCCCGGCTTCTGACTCAATCTGTTGAAACAAAAAATGAATTGTCATTGGATTTTGCAGCCTTTGAGGTTCCTCAGCAGATCAATACATCTTGAACATGCTGATGGCCCCTAATTTGAATGAAACTGCACAAGAATCGTAAGAATTTGAGCTTAGCTTGTGAGCTACTTTTTTGGGTTTTGTTTTTAATAAGGAGAAGTAATACAAAGCTGCTACCAAAGAAGAGATGAGAGACAGTCTCTGCAGCGAGGAAAGGTAAGTGTGCAGTGAATTACAGTCAAATCTGACTTTGCTCCCACACAGCAGCACCACTTCAAAATTTCCCTTGCCCTGGAGAAGCGGGGTACCCTTTTGACAGGAACTTGGTGTTCGTTAACAGCGTTTGCTCTGCCTGACATGACATTTAGAAGCTCTAGACATGTACCACATTTATTCAACGTTGTCATATTCAGCAAAACATTTAAGCAGTTATTCAGCTTGAGGCACCTAAGTAGTCCCACTGTCAACAACAGGACTTCTCAAATGCTTAAATTTATGCATGTGTTGAAGTACCTTGCTGAATCAGGGCTTCAAACCCTAATAGCCTGCCAAACCAGTGATCATTCCTGTCTTTGCCCCTAGAGCCTTATAAACACCCCTGGCACGCAACATACAAAACTAATTTTAGTTAATTGGATAAAATTGTATATGTACACTCAGTCACCTCTGAGATTTTTGAAAAATTATTATGTTGGTGTCACCCTGCATACCTATTTCTACGATTAGTCACACATCCACCTATAGGAAACATGGCACTGTCATCAGATATGCTCTGTGATCTGTCCTAAAGGCTGGCACATCTCCAGCTCCGGGTGGGTTTCCTCTACAGTTGTCACACGGTGCGGAGTAGCTACCTGTGATAACTGATGAGCAGACAGACATCTTTTGCACTGCCATTTTTAATGTGTTTTGCTACATACCCCTTTCAAAGACTAATAATTTCCGCCGGGCAAGAATACTGTCAGCCTGGCATCAGATAAGTTCTCAGGCAAAGAGCTGTACCCTGCATTGCCTATTTTGTCTAATAAAGACTTTTCCATCTCTGGTCTACTGCTTATAAATTAGCCTTCATAAATTGACTTGCCAACACAGTCGGTTGGACAGAAAAAAATTAAGATGCTGACGTATCTGCAGACTCCTTTCAGCTGACATAAGCCAACCGTTATCAAAACAAGGTAAGTAGAAGGGAAAACATTTTGGCAATTAGAAACTGAGTTTCAATTTACCATCCTCCTGCCCTTCTGGTACTGTGACAAGAAGTAATGCTTTGGTCATTCACATGCTGACCCAAGATAACGTTTTGAGGCTGCAGCTGAAATGAAGTTTGACATTAACCTTTTTTTTTTCAGGAGGGGAGTAACTGCCTAACCTACCTAACCAAAAATTTTAAATGAAAACAGGGCTGTGAACAGCACAGGTAGCAGCAGAAGTATCATCATCTGTTTCCTCACATGTAAGAATAGCTTTCCAAAGGTGTTTATTCCCCCTTGCCTTTGCTCCTTTCTTCGGCTAAGTTTGGTGCCACGTGGCTTGGTCCCTACTTTTGACAGAGCCACCGGCACCTTCCCAGGCAGGCTGCAGCAGATGTGGCCGTGCACGGAGGTTGCCCGTGCACAGCTGGCAGGGTAAAACGGTCCCCAGATGTTTGAAGAGTACACAGTGAACACCTGCCCCTGCAGACAATATTGGCAGCAAATATCGGGAGGTAACTGGGCACGTCTGAAACTCCCCTGCACCCGCTGCGCGGCTGGGCGCAGGCAGGGAGGGCAGGAGCAGACCTTTCATCTGCACGTTCGGCAGCCTGGTGCCCACGTGCAGTTTGCATTTGCCACGTTGCCTTAGTTCAAAGGAGCATTAATACATGCTTTGCTAATGAGATAAAGCGGCCAGCTGCCTGCTGTGCCGGCTTAGGGAATGAGCACGGCTTTTACCACTCCGGCTCTCCTAGTGCTGAGCTAAGGGATGTCCGCCCCGGCACACACAGCCCTGTGGGGAGATTTGCTCCTCTTCTGCCCATTGCCCTCACCTGAGGCAAGTGGTGCTTTCCCTTTGTCAGACCATTACGTACCACAGCCCAAATTCTGCAGACACTTTGGCACACACAAGAGACCCCACAGAGGAAAGCTGGCAGGGTCCTCGGAACGAAGGTGTTCATGGACATGTCTGCATAACCGGGACCCAGAGATTTTGTAATTTGGGAAAAATAAGCACTGGCTCCTAGCTGTGCAATTAAAGCGCACTATACCCTCATCCTGCTATATGTATTAATCATGCTTTGATAATTGTCTCTAAAATTAAGTTTAATAACAACTAAAATGTTTCAAGAGTTTCCTTGGCAGCAGAGCTTATAAAAGGTGCTACCTAGGCATGATGGAAAAGAAAATAAAATTATACCAGCAAGCCTCTGGGAGAAATAACAGCTTGGATTTGTTAATTTTGGACAAAGTCTAAATTCTTCTGCTGGCACAGTTTTACACTATAGTCCTGTAATGCATCTCCTCATAATTTTATGGCAGCGATAAGAAAATTGGCTAAAAAACGGTAATGCCCCTTTTGGATCCTAATGAATCTTTTGAGTCTCACTTGTTTAGTTTATGAAGAAATAAGGTTAGCATGGCCATATTGCAGTCCCAGTGACAATATCTTGTGTTGGGATAATGAAAAAATCACGGCAGAGGCAGGCGGAGTGCCTCCACGGCAGGGCAGAACCAGCAGCTGCCCAACAGCCCTCAGCAAGGCATGACTCTTCCCAGCTTCTCCACGTTTAGGATAAAACAAACAGGCAAAAAAGGCAGAGCCCAGTCCCGAGGACCTCCCCAGGTGGCCTGAGGGGTGCTGTGGGACACGGACCATGCACGGATCACCAGGAGAGATGTGCAGGCTGGTACCTGAGAGACCAGCACTTCCACAGGTGGTTGTTCCCACTGCCTTAACTCCTGCCACACTGGAAAGCCAAAGGCTGAATAAAGACCGTTTTACAGAAGCTTGTAGCCGCCTGAAAACAGATTTTAACCCTAAAATTTGATAGCTGACTTGGAACTTCTTCAGCACATAACACAGGCAGCAGAGGAAGTAGAGATGTTCAGATGAAAGTAAACAAATAGTTTTTATTTCTTAATCATAGCATGTTTGCCAGGTATTTGACAACTGGATTGAGCCTTTAAAGTCATAACATGTTACCTGAAGATGTGGCTTGATTACAGCCTAGAAACAAATGTACAATACCAGTTTTCAAGGGGCCAATTAGATTCAGTATTTCATGTAGCTGTTCCACGAAGGGTAAAATTATGCCAGTGTATATTGTATATTGATCATTTTGGTTTTTAGAAGCAATTTCTTAGTCCAATGACAGTAGCTTTCAGAGGTAAGAATGCTATCTGCAGAGACTGCCCCTCAACTTGGGGTACAGCTAAAATCCTGAAAACTGTAGTGATTTAATTACAACTATTCAAAGAGAGTGAAAGATTTTATTCAAACTTTCTGAAGATGGAAAAGAAGGGGGTAATGGAAATTCTTTTATCATCCCAACTGCAGGGGTTGTGACTGAGAGCACGCTTTCATTCACTGTCTATACAGCTGTAATTAAATCACTCCAGCTTTCAGAGTTTTAGCCATACCCCAAGTTGGGATAAAAATTCGCAGTGAAAGAGATGAGATAACACCACATGAAAGCAGTCAATACAGATAACTAGATGCAGCGGCAAGAGAGTTTACTGTCTTCCAGAGAATTAAAGAACAAAGCAGGACATAAGGCATGCTGCGCCGCGCTGGTGCTGTCGGCACGGATCCAGCTGCACCTTACAGCCACCCACAGCAACACTATCTAGAGGATCACAGTGCTACTGCCGTGTCCCACCAGCCACATCTGCTGGTTAATAAAATAGAAGCCCAATCCCATCCGTGAGCAAAACTTGAGAAAAGAGTTTGGAAAAGGTCCATTTTCCCAGGGAATCTAGAAATCTTTCTTGCTGAGTGCCCCGAAGAACCTAAGCTCATTTTAATTGAAAAAAACCCCACTCCACAATGGCAGGAAATCAGCAAACTCAAACTGATCACATACTGCTAGTTATGGAAATAAAAAAAAAAAAAGAGGCTAAACCTCAAAGCAGGGCTCTGCTTTAAATGAATGCACTGATCAAGACTTGTACGTGTTTGGAGACAGATTCATTGCAGCTGTTACCTGCTGTGCTCCTGGCCACGAATGCAGCCAGGCTGCTGGGGAATTTAGTGAGGCTTTGGGCAGGATGGCAATGATAGTGGCAGTAGGAGAGGTGGCTGTCTCCTAATTCATCAGCACTTAGTCAAGCCGGCTCTGTGCATCCTGAAGAGCGGTGACCTACTCACGCTTGCATCTCCTGTTGTCACAAAGGGCAAGCGCAGGATCCTGGCCCCATCGTGCTGAACCGGTAGCCCAGCTCCTGGCTCGCCAGGTGGGATCAGCTTTGGGTATGAGCACAGGTTTTCCCAGCTCGTGAATCTGGGACAGCCCTGGCTCCTCAACATCACCCAGCGGCAGGGTACCACAGCTCTGGTCCTTGGTGGATGTTCAAAGCTGGGGGCAGAGAATGCTGTTGTTGCTGCAACCATCCCTATAAAAGGCACCAAATGTGATGTCTCAGTATGTGGGAGAACGGAGTGAAGAGGTGATGCAGGTGTTCAGAGAGGGGGGAGCATCCTTGGAGATACAGAGTTTGGCTAGCAGTGAAATTGGCTCCATGGGCCAAGGACAAGTAGAAGATGAGGGGACTCAGCCAGGGAAAGGATCTGACTCGGGATACTGACACATTTTGCCTTGCTTGAGACTAACCAGTGTTTGGTAAATATGTTGAACCCTTGCCTCCCACCCCATCCTGTGCACCTCCATGATGTCAGGTACCACGCAATCCTGCACATGTCCTGTTGCTGTTTTGCAACAAACCCCTCAAAATACTTAGGCAAGGAGAAAAGCACCTGAACACAAACTGTGGTAATAACAGAAAGAGTAAATGCTCCCAGCTTTATTGCACCCTTAAAGCCCCACTTGGGGAGTTCCTCCCTGGGCATTCATGTTTACCATAAATTGCTAGGGGCTGACTCTTTCAACACAAGGAGAAACACCATACAGATAAGCTACTGCATTATGTGTAAGATATAGGATATGGCAGGGTTATGAAGCATAGGTATATGAGAATAAAGAAAATATCAGCATCATGTGGCCTCCAGGGTAAAGGTAGCCGTACATATGTCTCTTTACAGGGCGGCATCTTAACTGTAGTATCTGGCCCCTGTTAGAGCTGGACATAGTTCTGAATCACAGGTAGCATTGGCCTGCATCGTTTCAGATGCTTGATCCTGCTGTTCTTACTTGAGCAAAACTCCATGGGAGATTCACAGCCATTTGGTCAGAGCTTTTGGAGGTCGGGTTGAGAAGCAGTGGGGAAAGAAAGCAAGGGTAGCACTCTGTACCTGCTAACACACCAGACCCTCTCAGTTCTACAGCCTGGCAGAGCTTAGTATCTCCTTTGTCAAAGCGACAGTGAAACTCCCGTGATAGATCATGTAATTATCGATTCTGTCCTCAGGTGATACGCACAGTTTGGAAGTTTTGTGAATACAAGGTAGTAAGATCACACTTCAGGGAAAGAAAACCCAAACCTCCAAATTTCCAGTTCACTAAAATTTCAGAGGTAAACAATAAAAGTTACAGCAAAAAGATTCATGTTGCTGCAAAGACCAAAAGATTCCTCACTGCAGGTGAGACGATGGTCTCTTGTGCAGAGACCAAATACAAACTGACCCAGACAAAGACTAATTAAAAAGTGTTGCATCTGTTTGTATCCTCCATAACTAGTTTGGCTTGTAACTGTTGGAGTTAAAACTGCAAATAGTTTAATTTCTCTCTTTGTACAAAAAGCTCCCGGCTTTTCAGAGGTTCAGCTTTCTGGCCGAGATTACCCATGCTCAGAAGATAAGTGATTTTAGGGAGCTCTCCAGAGAAATGTCACTCAGATGACTTTCTCCTGATTAACTATTCTCCAGCTAAACCAAAAAGCACAACGCTTTTCTCACCATTATGAAAGTGGTCTAATGACCTGTTTCCAACCCAGTTTCTGAAGGCTGAAACTTGGCACGAAGGCATGGGACTAGACATATGCTGCAGTTTGGGAGGTGGTGAGAATTCAGAGATATGTGACGGGAAGAAATCCCCTTCCGAGCATGTTTGCTGAGGATCACTTTCTACCCTTTCCATGGTAAAACCAGCAAAAGCGATTAGGGGAAGGAAAAAAACTCTGTGAACTTGCATGCAGACACTTTCACATGAGCCCTTGCAAGGCTTCTGTTTTCCACCAACGTTCTGGCAAATGCAGTGATATCACTTGTGTAAATGCTGGTGAAAAACAACTATAGGCAAATCTTAGGGGTTTCTCTGAATGAATGTTCACAAACAATGTTTTGGAGAGCTCTTGGCTGGAACGAAATCTATCTAGTCAGAATTTCCAGCATAGCTAGGGACACTAGACTAAAACAGCAGATGAGTTGGAAAAAACACACCCTACGTACAGAAATGTCATGGGGACCTTCCACGACCCTTCCAGTGATAACGTAGCAGAAATAACTAAGCACATAAACCTGTAAACTTCCGTACTGGGAATTCTCTCTCCTTGAGCTCTTCCTTAAAAGCGTGTGTGTAGGCTATTGCTGTAAACTGGGCAGCGCTAATGCATTCATTGATCAGACAGGATGTATCCACTTAATACTGCAGTGCAGGCTTTCCATTTGTGTACCCTTTCCTATGTTTCAGAGGCATTTTCATTTTAAGCAAATTTCAGCATAATCACTGTATTTGCTTAAACCTGCGCATGTCTGACAAAGCCGTTCCTAGCCCATCTGCTCTGGCAGCCTCTGTCATGTAAAATGGACACTCGTCCGAAGTGCTGGAAGCAGAAGGAGGGATCCCCCGTCACATGTGTAACCGAGGACAGAGGGGCAGAGGCACTGGGGAATTGTTATCACCAGACACTAAGAGGCACGTAATTCAGAGCCAAGGTTTTACGCCCCCCACACATGCATATGTATTTTACCTCATTATGGGCTTCAGCTGTACTTATTGTTACCAATTTGTGTCCTGATGCTAGTTTTCTAGGCGGCCTCAGTGGGAGAGACTTGTGTGCAGAGCAATATTTGCATTTCTGCAAGCATTTACGGGTATACATATTGTTAATACGCACATAAACAGGATGCCATTCATATTTAAACAGTGCTTTCAGCATTGGATGGCATCACAGCTGAGGGAATGGAAATGTTCTGATTTGTATCACTTATCTCAGTGGAGGTTGCTTCCTTCACATATTCTGACTTCTGCAGAGCCGCTGTAATAAGGTAGTTATATTCACATAGGATGAGACACTAGGCATTTAATAACCCCCGCTTCCTCCCCCAAAAGCCTAATAAGCTTGCTTTGCCAGTTGATCTTTACAGTCACTCGCCCCTCCGTTTTTTCCAGACTACTGTGCTTCCTTTATACTTCAGCTCTTTTCTTCATTTTCATTTGCATATATTCAAGGTCCTAAAGAAAAACAGCTCTGCATTAAAAGGCTATTACAGAAATATATGCTATTTAAGTAACAATAGAACATGTTTTTCATTGGGAGGAAAAAAAAAAGAGGATATTTTAGTGCCAAATAAGATTTGAAAGGATGTCACATGATATTCAGCGTACTTTGGCTCACAGAATTTGTCCTGCAGTTTGGTGCAGCTTCTGCTCTAGTGAGTTCACCTCTTTTGCAGCAATAGGACCGTAAGAAGACTGTGTGTGTTCAGACATGCCACCGCCCTCTTCATCCGAGGCTTTCCCCAAGCGCAGAGGACCTGATGCTTCACTGCACTGCACCCTCTCCTGCGACTTGCTAAGGGGGTGTAAAGCAGTGCTGCTCGTGCTGGGCAGCATTTCACACTGCCTTCAGCGGGCTGCGGGGAGCCCGGCTCAGCAGGGCTGATCCAGGCATCAGTTCCAAAAGCTTTTCATTCCTCGCAGTCACGTCTGTGTCAGGCGGGATGCTTCTCCACTCCCTTTATGAGATCAAGTGCCAAAAGGGCAAAAACATATGGTGAAAAAATTTTGGTTACACAAACAAACCTCCAGCCTTGTGGGTGCTTATGTGGGTGCCTGGGGGTCTGTCTCATCACCCCCAAAGGATTTAATGGCCAGGACTGAGGCAGTTCTTGCCCCAGCTGTCTGCCATGGACTTCGGCCGGCAGTCACCGTCACTCAGGGGAACTCGACGAGTGGGCTGGATGTCCTCTCCACAACTTTCTCAAGGCAAAGCCCTGCAATTGGATTAAACCAATCTAAAAACACGCTCCCTCCCAAAGGGATGATCCTGCCTTCCTCCAGCCCAGCTGCGTGTTCCCAGTGCCCCCCCTCGCCGGCGCTGCTGACCCTGCAGCGGCACAGGGAGCGGGAGCTGGGCGCTGACGGAGCTGAAAGCTCACCCGGCAAAAGAAGAAAAAGATCCTTTTTCACCAGGTCAGCAAGGCGACCTGTCCCACCCTGCGATAAGGTGGCAGGAGCACATGGCTGGGAGAAGCGGGCACTCTCCCTTTCATCAGTCCATTAGTCAGTTCAGCTAAGCTGATGGCAAAGTCGCATTTTGAGTTTACATCTTGAGTGTTAACTTAAGCTGCTGTCAATTTTTGGTTCGCCTTAGCACCCGGGGCTGGCAGTACTGCAGTCGCAAAGGCTTTCCAGTGCCTCTGCTAGGGGACAAGACGCTCCACCAGAGAGAGGGAAGGGCAGCGGACGGCAGCAGTATCTGCACCTGCTGCAAATCCATCTTCTCGCTTCTTTCTTTGGGAGGGCTATTTTTAACGGGGTCATCTCGGTGACCCAAGATGTCGAAGTGCAGCTTCACAAACAGTTGCGTCAGTGGTGGAAGCAAGCTGTGAGGACATGGGGACAGGGGAGTCCCTTAGGCCAGCCTCGCCACGGGAGCCACCGCGCCATGAAGGCCACCACCGACAACGCAAAGGCTCTGGAGAAGTTCGGGAGGAAAGAGGTTTCCCTCTCACATTTGGGTGTACAAATATGGTGTTACTCATTCCCTTCAAGACTCAAGCTGGCTTTCAGGCAGGAGCTTTGCCTTTGCCTAGGCTCTGCGAAGGGTTGAGCAGGATACATGAAAAATCCTAATGTTTTCCCCAGTGGCAGAAGAACTAACGCTCTAAGAGGAAGGACAGTTTTGCTGTATTTTCAGCATGTATTTTTTTGCCAGTAAGTGAAGAAGTGGCTGCTTTATAGGTGTGAAAACGAGAGGCAAAAGACAACAAACTATTGCTTCCATCCTTGTATTTTAGAAAGCAGTAGACAAACCAGACTGTTTTTGAGTGCAGGACAAAAGGTCCTCCAAACAGAAATGTGCGGGGTCACGACTCTTCAGTGTTATTCTCATGAGGGAACAGAGAGGATTAAAAAAAGAAACATATTTACTATGACATATTTACTAATTACAGTGACATATTTACTAATTTTGTGTGTGAAACAGCAGAAACAACTAATTTATCCACCTTTATCTGAGGATTTCCATAGCCTATTTTTACTGGGTATCTAGGGCAGACTCACGGATAACCGCGTTTCATCATTCCACCGGGAAGCTCATTCAGACTGAAACTTGGACTATTGGTTTTTAATTTTAATGCAGTTTTTCATTTTGATAGCTCTTCCACCTGACACGGAATTGCCACGCTGCAAATTGAATACAATAAAATTGCTAATCAGCCCATTAGAATATGTTGATGGTATAACATCTATTAGTTGTTGAATAATGTCTTCCTCCAATGTATTTTGAATTAAGTCTGCATGATAACAAAATTAATCCAGATAAGTGTACCTACCCATAAACACAACGTGCACATGCATGCACAGCCTTCTCTTGGAAATCTGTACAGCTTTTTAACACAGTGACAATCCCATACAAATACCAGGGAAAGAAAATGTGTCTTCAAGTAGTGAAATAAGCAATTAAATACAAAGAAATTATCCATGAAGTAAGACAGGCTACAGCATCATGTGTCTTTCATGGGAACACAAAACCTATTACAGGCTCCAATCTCACATCATAGTGAATTCCTCTGACTTCAAGTTCTTCTTATCCCAGAAATACTTCCCACATTTTACTTCCCCAACAGTTAAACCAAACCACTCTCCTTCATCGACACTTTCTTACTCCATTTTCTCCTGCTTTTTCCAAGCTCTTGTCTGACAATTTCTTAGATCCTTAATTTTGATACACAGAGGCTACAAATTTTCTCAGCACCCCGAAGAAGAAGAGCCCTTAGCCCATTTCTTTTAAGGTCTCATTTAATTTCTCTATCCCAGTGCAAGTCTTCCCTTGCTCTACTATTGCAAAGACCCAAAATGTGAACTTCTTTTCTTGACTTCCCCTCCTTGGGGAAAGATGATTTCCTACACTGGCAATTGCCCCTGTCAACATCATCCCATATGGCTGAAAGCTGCCACGCCAAGAATGCCTTTGTCTGAAGCTGAAAATAGATAGAAGGTAGCAGTGAATCCAAAATTTCTCTGATTTGTTTAATATGCTCTGTTAAAAGCTCCTAATCATTATAAAATAAGAATTGTTGAAGTTGGTAAGGGGAAGTTTGTTCCCGTCCACAAACACAGGTTCTTTATATTCAGCAGAATCAAGAATCAACCTTTACGGCAATCTTCTAAAAGAAATGTAGTGGTCCTGTTGTAAAGCCCTATAATTTGGAGGAGTTTATTTTCTGATAGGAATCTTGGGATTTAAATGGGTCAAAATCCAGGCTTATTCAGTAATGTGTAATAAGAATCTAATATTATAGACACTTTCTCATAAAATGGTACAGCCCATTATGAGAGCAGCTGTGGTCAGAATCTTACTGACAGTTTGATTTTCTTATATTGGAAATGATAGTCTAGGAGGGTTTGTAACCTTGGGCTTTTGAGAAAAATGTCACTAGGCATCTCTGCATCTTTACGTATCTAAATACCTTCAAGGATCAGGTTCTCAATGCACCTAAAGCTCGTACAAACCAACATCAGTGTCACTTAAGGCACGGGTTGGAGAGTAATCTACTTGCAAGAAACGTTAGGACTCTACCATACGCAGATAAGAAAAGGAACAATACAGATGAAATGGGCAAAGATGATTCAGTTCAATCTGAGGAGAGTTGCTTTGTATTCCCAGTCAGTTTAACAATCCTTTCATCTTTCAAGGAAATTATAACTGTGATTCATTGGGACAAAGTTAGCAACTTCTCTTTTTATCTAAGTCCTATTATTGGTGCTTATCACAGCCATTCAAGGACCTCCTGGGAACCAAAATGGACAATTGCATCCTCCTCTCTCTGCCAGCAAGAGGCTGGGTATCATTAACAATGCTTAAATTAATAGTGAATTTTGGAGGGAGTAAATGTACCCCTGCAGGAAACCACGGATGAAGAGACAGGATATACATTTCAGTTCAAAGTCCTGCCTGTGAGTGGAGGTCTGTGACATTTTCCTGTTCAAAATTAGACATTCATAAGTTCACTGCAGCAAGGTGCACATTATTGTTTTGGTCTATGGAATCAATAGCTGTGAGGGAGGGGGTGGAAGGTGGCTTTTTGAAAAAGGGAGTATTTTTCATAATGGAAAGAAATCCATAATGTGTAATAAGTGGCTGTAGGTGGTACCCTGCCCTTGCTCTTTTTTGTGCAATATAGGTCTCAGGGCTCTGAAAGGAACTGGAACACAGGGTGAGGTCTTTTAACAAACTTTGTATTACTGTGGATAACATAGCATCCAAATTTTGCCGTATTATGTGAGCAGAGGAGGTATGTAGAAGCAAAATAACTTGAGCTTAGTCTAGGTGAGGTCAAAGTGGGGCTGGTAAGCAGAGGGGAAGCCCGGCTTGTGGCCAGCTGCAGCCCACCAAACCTTTGTGTGCAGCCAGGCAGAGGGATTTCATATCTGCGGCCGAGAGCCAGCTGATCTTGGAGGCTGCAGTGATTCTGCCTGGCAGCAGCAGACGAGGGGCTACACTGGGATGAGTGTCCTGGCACCCCAGGGTTGGAGCAATAAGCCGGTTCGAGCTGAATGCAGCCTGCACGCCTGGAGTTACCAGAGCTCAGAGCATCCTGCAGCAGTGCGTTCCTGCTCCTCACTGTTCCTCCACCATCCCAGGTAGATTTTATCTGGTGGTAAGAAACCATTGCAGGGCTTGCTTCATGGGTGCCACACACCACCGAGGCTTAGAGAGCTCTGTGCGTTCACAGGGGACGGGAGGAGTGGGAGACGTACAGCCTGACGCTCCCTTCTCAGGGGGGCCGGATTGTCCCAAAGGCTGGAGCAGCTGGTGGTCAGGGCTTTTCCTGCAAGTTGCAGCATATGTCAGATTGAGTGCTCACCCCCAGGCTGAACTCTGATCCAGAATAAACACAGAAAGTTTCTGAATTCATGCTGTTGCCACTGCATCATATAGACACGGAAGTACTTCTGCACTGCAAATGACTTCTGTTACATGATCCCCCTCTGCGATGCTCCATCTACTAAATAAAACTCTGGGAACCATTGGTCTGGGGGCAAATGCCAGGGTTATCCCTGCACCTCTTAGAAAGGAGGTACATCCAGTCTGGGGTGTGATGGTGGCATCAGACAGAACCCACCACTGCTATAAGACTGAATGCAGCAGTAGCAGTACTTAATGCCTTATCTCACTTAAGGTTGGTCAAAGTTGCTATATTCATTCCTTTCTAAAGTGGACCAGACTGGTATAATGTACATCTTTGTAATTTGGAGGCTATGTAACTGTAATACAGTCTGTTTAGTTTCAAGACCATAAACTGAGATAAAAGAGAGCATTAGATAATCTACTCCATCTTCTGTCACTTGCAGCACCTTTCCCTCTAAAGTCCCACTAGTGCTTTGCTGTATATGTTTTAAGTGCCTGAAACGACAGAACTTCTACTCTTCAGAGACTATCTTGAAACTTAGTAGGACTCTCCAGAGGGACTTTTTCTGTTACTGCTAGTTAGTCTTACATTTTGCCTCCTTGGAATTAACTCCAAGTTCCTGTTTCACCCTAAAATGTTATTTTTTGACCTTGGTTCCTTTCACAAAAAACAATGAGGTCTTATTAGCATCTTCAGAAGAAGCTGAGAGTGACTTCAGCCAGGATAAGTCTAAGAAGGGAGTGTAGGAATGTGCATTGCTGTATGTGCTGGCTTTGGCTGGGATAGAGTTAATTTTCTTCATAGTAGCTAGTATGGGGCTATGTTTTGGACTTGTGCTGAAATCAGTGTTGATAATGCAGAGATGTTTTCGTTACTGCTGAGCAGTGCTTACACAGCGTCAAGGCCGTTTCTGCTCCTCACCCCACCAGCGAGCAGGCTGGGGGGGCACAAGAAGTTGGGAGGGGACACAGCTGGGACAGCTGACCCCAACTGACCCAAGGGAGATTCCAGACCATAGGACGTCACGCTCAGCATATAAACCTGGGGGAAGAAGGAAAGGGGGGATGTTTGCAGTGATGGTGTTTGTCTTCCCAAGTCACTGTTACGTGTGATGGAGCCCTGCTGTCCTGGAGATGGCTGAACACCTGCCTGCCCATGGGAAGTGGGGAATGAATTCCTGATTTTGCTTTGCTTTCGTGTGTGGCTTTTGCTTTACCTATTAAACTGTCTTTATCTCAACCCACGAGTTTTCTCACTTTTTCTCTTCCGATTTGCTCCCCCGTCCCACCGAGGGGAGAATGAGTGAGCGGCTGAGTGGTGCCGAGTTGCTGGTTGGGGTTAAACCATGACGCTGTAAGTACCTGCCCCATCCCCTACTGCCGGTCAGGAAACATCTAGCACAGTCTGCTACTGCTGCCAGCAAGCAAGCTGGCTGAACATTAATAATACTGGTGAAATGGTGGTGCATTATGTCAGGTTCTCTTTTAAGTAAACTCACAATGAATGCTTTGAGCACGTACCTGAATAAAACTGATTGCCAGGCTTCAGAATCTGGAACAGCAATGATCCTTCCAGTTTGTGACTACCTGAGCAGCAGCAAACCCCTTCCCACCCCAGCCCCACTCACTGGGGCCCCAGTGGCACCAGCAGTAAGCACCTGCTAGTAAACCCGTGCTTTTCTAGTTCCTCCCTGTTATCCTTCACTAGAGCATCTTGCACCGTACCGGATTCACCTCTTTCCAGTGGTATTTACATACTTCAGAAGTGTGTTGTTGGTTATTTTGTCACCCTCCCAGCTCTCATTTTGTTGAAATTTACATTTTTCTATTGTCTCCTAAGTCAGTTCCTCCGGTCCCAGCTGAACCGAGCTCAATTTGTGTGACCTTCAGCAGATATCATTGAAATTATAGCCTTCTCCTCCTGACCCTCTTTTCACACATTTTATCACAGACTAACAACATTTACCCTTTCTTTAGCAGCTGAACAAGCTCATGAGCTCAAAGTGTAAAAATAGAGGGTCTTCTCAGTGTACCTCCGTGAGAGGGGGTCTTGGAGGTAATAAGAAAGATGTAGTGTATGGCTTTGCCCCCTCTCTGAAGAAAAAGCTAATTGAAAAACAGTTATTTTCATGCTGTCAGAGAAACTCAATCAGTAACAGGCAAGAAATAATCTTCTTATATAACAGGTCAAATAATAATATGTCATCAAGGTGCTTTTAACTTCATTAAAATTTGTCCCTTGATAAGTGACATTTTAATTATGTGATCAGGTAATAAAATAATACATGCCTGAAAACTTATGTCCAACCCATGCATCATTAATGGTCCTAAATTAACCTTGGATGATAGGATAGAAGTTAATCTTAGATAGCAAATACTCTAGTGGACATTTTTCACATGCCTGTTTTGGAGTTTTGAACTGACGGTTCAATTTGGCAAAATAACTGACATAGCGACATTAATCTAGCCCATAAAATAAACAATAAAGGTAACAAATGCTTTTTAATCTACACTGTAATGATGCCATAATCCAAGAAAATGTCAGGAATTTGAGGATTAGACTTTTATATTGCTTTAGCGCAAGTATTTCCCCAAGGGTCTTGGCAGTTCATCTAGATCTCTAGCTGGGAGGCGAGCCCCAAAACAGTGTATGGAGCGAAGCCTGGGTGTTGGTTGGAGGGGGCTTTGTTTCACCTCCACTAAGCCTGCCGCATCACGGACTGCACAGCTTTTCAGCCCCGTGGGAGAAAAGGTACAAGATGTACCGAGGAGGTAGCAAACACCATTTTAATCTTGGGTACAGTTGGATGAAAGTTGGCCTGGAGAGCATGTTTCAAAGGTCTGGACTTCAGTATAAGCTTGCTGCTAATCTATGAAAAAACAAATCCGGAATTTTTTTTCAAGCATTGCTATGAAACAGAGATGTAGGTTATATAGGTTTAGGCATGAAGAGGCTGATCTAAAGACAGTGCTTGTGCACTTTAACTTGTGTATCAAATATTTGAATATGTCTGACCGATAGAAAAGTGATGCTAGGTGATCCGAACTTTTTTAGTGACCTTTAGAAATAAAAAAAACAATTTAAGAAATAAAACCAGTCTGTGCAACAAAATCTTAATCTGTGAACTTTTAAGACTGCTTGTTTTTAGAGCTATTTGTTGGAGAAAAATCCTCCCCCCAAAAAGAATAAACTGTGCTGGTCAGAAAACCTGGTGCAAGTCATAAACTCCAAAGGCATAGCTCCAGAATTCAACCACTGTGTCCTAAACAACACAAGTCTCATCTAACGTATAAATCTCTCCAAAGCATTTTTCACTGTAGTATCTGGGCTGTGCACATAGATTTTGGGATACACTGGGATCTGTCCAGAAGAGATGATCAATTTCCCATTCATCTGCTGTGCTGCTCTTTGGCTTCACCATTACGTTTAAAATAATGGAAGTTAGCCTGTGATCACAAGCATGTAATTCACAAATGTGGTGTCCTGACGTGACATTTTGACGCCGGCATTCAGGTAAGATGTACTGGGGTTTAGATTTGCTTTTCTGCAGCTCCCCAAACATTTCCCAAGAGTAGAACCTCTGGCTATGTTGCTCCATTCACGTCCTGCCGCTCCCAAACATCAAATTTGGGTATCAGCAACCCCAAGAGTAAAAACGAACTGGGAAGACAAAGGTGTGCTGTTTCAATGATGCCCACGGGCATCTGTCACCTCTTTTATCCTGGAGAGCGGGAAGCTGTTGGGGAGCTTTGATGTTCTGTGGGCAGGCGTGGACCAGACAGGGATGGGACTGGCCTAGCCTGGCCTGGGGGTTGCTCTATTTTATGCCTAAAGGGAGTATAAAAATCCCCATACCACCCAGGAACCAGAAGAATCTGCAGCTTCCAGCTTCCCCAACCCCTAGGATTTCCTCTAATGGCCTGTCTCTGATGCTGGGTGTAAGCAAATGCAATGTTCAAATGCTGAAAGATACAGAAGTTATCCCCCAAATGTACTGTCCACCCCCAACCAGCAACCTGCAGGTACAAGAAGACAGGGGTAAATTTATGTATTAGAAAGACCGGTGCCCAAGTGCCCAGGTGCCACTCTTGCGGCAGTGTTCCTTCAAAAATAAAGCAAGTAAGCAGTAAGAATCAGAATGGTTTTGGAGCGCAAAGCATATAATAAAAATTGTTATTTATTAATGGCGCTGCTGGAAACTCCCTGGGAACCATATCTGCCAGCAGTGATATCTGCTTGTCAATCTAACTCCCTCTCTTTACTCTGTAGCAAAAAAAGCTGCATTATTGTTCTCACTGCTGCGATTCCCTCTCGGGCTGCTGTAATACGTCCCTCCTTTTGGGATAAATCCCCTCCCATGCTATCTGTCTTACACTCCAGTTCCACCTCTGTCCCACCCACTGCTTCCCACACACAGCCTGAACCAGAGGCTCCTTAGCACCTTGCCTGAGCCTGCAGCGATAAACCCTGTACCGAGGGAGGTTTTGGAGGTCACTGACACTTCTGTTGGTCCAGAGGACCTAAGTGATGTGGCTGAGATAGCGAGGGACATTGATGGAGCGTGTTCACGTCATCCCCATGGGCTCAGGCTTTGCCGGACACCGTGGGTTTCCTCTGCCCTGTGCAGAGCTCGCCTGGCCAGGACAGTGCGCTCATGAACGCTGGCACGGGATGCATCAGGAGGGTGTCAGGCAATGACCTGCTGTTTACTTCCCACCGTACCCTGTGTTTGTCCTCTGCTGGTTTTGAGGACGCTGCCCACCAGTGAGATAATGAGACCAGCGTGACCTCAGAGGACTGGCAGAAAAAGGTTTCATTACAGAGAGTGGCTGCAGAGCAGTGGCATGTTTGGCAGGACGAAGGAACGTGGTACTGTCTCCAAAACCATTTGGATGCCCACATAGCTGAAACAACCAAGGTTATGGGGTAGCATCTTGTCAAAACCTTTACAGGAGAGCAGTTAGAGTAGGATTTGCCGTATTTCCAGTCGGCATCATCTAGCTGGTGGTAGGCCAACTTAGCGTCCAGCTTATTCCCTGTGCCTGAAGTTTTTTACTAGACAGCCTCTTCCAGGTGCTCTGATCCAGACACTGGTTTTGGATGCATTTCCCCAAATCAAGTTTCACACTTGGCTCTCCCCAGACGTTAACTAGCAATCTGGTGTGCTCCCATGGCCAACGGGCAGAGAGGGGAAAAGGAGCTTTTATCAGAGCCTGTGTGATGAGAGCTGGCTGCTATGGAAAAGGAGCAGGCCACATGGAAAGCAGGCTTAGGGCATCTCCAATGTACAAAAGCCAGCAAGGTAGCTCCCAGCGCACTGGATGCAAGTAAGGAATGGAAAAGGGTAGGAAGTACAAGCCTGGGCCAGTGCGATATGACACCGGAGAACAGTGATAACTGCAAACGCTGCCCAGGTTTGGGTAGCAGGATCCTGTGGATGAGGGGCACAATGCAAATGAAAGCGTGCTTGATCTGGTTCCCTTTCAGACTGCAGCTCTTTGTAAAAGCCTGCCCACACTCGGGCTGTGTTTGGCAGGGTGTCCTGTGGGGAGCCAGCGTCGCGTCACACACTCGGCATTGGCAGGATGTAGCCAGGCAGACGGCACAGTCACCAATTAATAGCAGACAGCAATATTTAAACTAATCATTACGGGGCTCAGCATAAAACAAAACTCTTATTAAAATTAACAACATAGTCACTAAAACTGATGCTGTTTCAAGCTATTCATTATAGCTAACAACCGAATCTAGCCAACAGCACTTGATCAGGGCTGGTGGTGGTTTTGGTTTTGTGTCTTCTGGAGACAAGGCTTACCTGATTTCAAATGCTTTGTGGACACATTGACATAACCAACTGGACTCATGCTAAGCGGGAGGGACTCTAGTTCCTTTTGCTGTCTCCCATTATGGTTCCAAAACCACACACGTTCACATCACATCCTCACCAGCCATGAAGTCTGTGCCAGTGCAGCGTGTGGTGCAAGGCACCACACAAATTCAGAGCGCTGGCAGCTGGCAGACCTCCTGTCTACGCCACCGGTGGAGCACCACGGCTGGCACGTCAGTGGGTCCAACCTTGGGCCCTGAGCTGGTCACTGCTGTGATCAGATGGATGCCTGAGTGCAACTGCAAGCCTCAAAGTAAGGACACGAGGAGAATTTATACCAAGGACCCCTCCAGCACACTAAGTTGCTAAGGTAGACACCTGTTCCTAATAACTTTTGAGCACTTTGACAGGGCATGAAAGGCTTTAAAGTTAATCAGACTCCAAAATGTATATGCAAAGGGGCAAATAGACTAAGCCTTATTAATGTCCCCAGTGAAGGAAAGGCTGCAGTATGAACTTGCACCTCCTCTGCAGGGAGTGAATCCACACATGAGAGCACCCTCAAAACAAAGCTGCCCTAAGCGATCAAATTAGCACAGCATAAGAAATATTTGACCCTTAAAAGAGGGGGTTCCTGCCCCTCTGCTGATGTGATACAAACCTGTGATGCATCCTCTCCTGGTCCACTGCAAATACACAGTGAAACATTTGCTTGAAATGCTTTTATACTTTACCTTGCATTTGCAATGGTCTAGAAGTGCATGCACCATTGTTTACCATGTCTCTTAAGGGAAAAAACTGCTCAAATGTGATTTCCAAGAGACTGAGTTGGTACAACAGCAGATGCTAAACTGGCAAAGAAAACTGCCATCAGATTTTTTTTTTAAACCTTTGTATCTGTCTATCTATATCCTTCATTTGACCTCCCACTGTCCCTCCTGTATCCCCTTGAACTCTCCACTTTTTAATCCTAACAAGGTCGCGCTTTTGCTTGGTGGCTTCAGATCCAGCACTCTCCCTCCGACCTCCAGCCAGCTAATTGTTCGACTCCTTAATGATTCCAAGGTCGCAGGATGTGTCACCTCCACTCTGACCTCCAGGGCACTTTCAATCTCTTATGAGTTGAAGCTAGCAGCCATCTCCGTCTAAAACCTCCTCATCAGCTGTACTGCAGTAGCATCAGAAGGACCCCGGGAGGATCAAGGCCCCATTGTGCTCAGATCTGCATAAACACCCCATGAGAGACAGCTCCTGCCCTCCTGAGGTTATGGGCTGAAAGGGAAAGCAGGCAGAGTGAAGGGGAGTGGGAGACATGTAAGTGGAGTTTTCATGGTGATGCTAGTCACATCGCTTGTTAGTCTCTTTTTTTTTTTTCCTCTCATGAGATGAAAATAAAATAAGTTGTCGGCTTGTTTTTGGGACTGTTGTAAATTACTCTTTGCAAAAGCGATCATCTGTTTCCATCCACCTTGGTTCTGTGCCAGCGCTGCTCCGGGCTGCGCTTCCTGAGGAGGTCCTGTGGCTCTGCAGGAATCGCATAGCACGGAAGAACCAGAAGACGAAGGAAAAACACTTGGTTGCCCACCCGCCCCATCAGAGATGGCTGCAGTCCAGCAATAAGCCCACCAACAGCAAGCTGAATGCAGTGCAGCCCAGTGTGTCCTGTCAGCCACCAGCCTAGGGCTGGAGAGGAGGGAGGGACTGCATCCCTTCACTTACCCTCACTACAACCCAAAAGGGAGGGAGCATCCCAGCCAGTTCACAGAACATACACCTGCCAGGGGTAAAGGAAAGTTTTGAGAACTGGAAAATTTGCTCTGAAGTAGGGCACAACTTCGCTTCAGTCTAACCCTAAGGAGAATAATTTGTTCTCTTTCTTGGGCATTGGAAGTCTACCAGCATCACAGAACTGCAAGGACAAAGGACAGTCTGTCCTGTCCTGATGCAAAAAAGTCCTACCTTTAAAGTGAGGCTTCAGAATGGTGTGTGAGAATTTGATTTGCATCCAGAGTGGTAACATGCTTGCCAGCCATCAAGCTGATGTGATTTGAAGCAGCTGAGATATTAAATGCACTAAACCAGAATGTATAATAGCCATGCTGGCAGACCTTTAATTATTGTCGTGCTTGTGGGCACTGATATCATTCAAATTAAAAGCTTTCCTCACTACTTGCATTTTTTTAATACGTTGATGTACTCTGCACTGATGGATTGTCCTCTCTTGTCCTTCTCTCACAAAATGCTTGGCACAATTTGCTTCAGTGCAGAAATAAAAATTATTGGCACTCACTTGCCATATTTTTGGTGCTTTTTTTGTTTTGTTTTAAGGCATGGACCCCCTAACTAGAAGACAAGTTTGGTGAGTTTGGAGGGGCAGTGTTAATTCCTCAGTCACCAACTGTCCTTCTCAGAAGAAGCAGGAATGCTCATTATTAACAGCAAGACTGAAGCGCTGGTGCAAGCTTCCCTAGAGCAGTGCCTTTGATAGCGCTGGCTGATGACATAGCAAATTTTCCTTGCTGTGTGCTGCGCAGATGCTCTAATTTTCCTCTCTCAGCTGGTCCAGAGACAGATATTTTTGGCCAGTCCAGTGCTCAGATACAGCAGTAGAAAGCTCGAGCAGCTCCTCTGAAGTTGAAGCAGCTTCTCTGTTTGCACCGTTGTCACTGATACCAGAATCTGGCTCCTTGTCTGGTACTGTGATAAGGCTGCTTGCTCGCTCAGTATAATTCTGGAACAAGTGGAACTGTTTTAAGCAGAATGAGCACAGTACCAGCACAAAATACTTATCAGAAAAGTTGCTCACACCCTCTCCTGAGATGGAAAACTCATAAGATAGGCAGAGGAATATTCTTGTTTATTCCCCTGGATGACAGGCATAGCACATCATATCTCCATCGTACGGAGACTCATTTGCAGGAGATGCAGCACTCATGTCTTCCACGCTGCTTCCAAATTACAGCCCCTGATTTGCCACAGCTGCCGCAAAACTCCTTTCAACTCCTGCGACAGTCTGCAGCTCCGCTTGCTGTACATGTTATGCAGCTCGTTTTATCTTCGGGGCAGTGATGGAGCACAGTTAGAAAGGGACCGGCGCTCAAACCAGGACACTGCTTGCCCCTACCTCACCTTTCCCTAGCTCTGAGCCTCAGCATCTCTGCAGACCCCAGAGCAACGCTATTGCTTCAAGGGGAAGGTCATGCCTCGTAGCCTATTTTATCCATTGGAGACTTGGTCTAATTGCCTGCATGCAGAACCAGAAGCCAGAAAACTCTTGTGTTTATAAACCTGACTGCAGCACTAAATCTTTCACTGGCCTTGAGCAATTCACTTCACCTTTCTGCCTTAGTTTCCCCATGTGTAAAAGTGAGATAACGTTTACTTTCCTCCCAGGGATATTGCAAGGATTAATTAGTTAACTGAGTTTGCTTGAAAGGTGAAAAGCATTTTACACATGTTAAGTATTGTTGTTTCTTTGGGACAAAAAAACCTCCCTCCACTTTACAGAAGTGATTTTAAAAGCTCAAAAAGAAAGAAAAGGAAAGCTGAGGATACTGGCTAACTCAAGACCAGCAAGATGTGGGAATGCTGAGGAAGAGAGGTCATTGTAACATGGAAAGGTTTGCAAACACGAGACTTTTCAGACCTTTGGAAGTCAGATGAGGTGAAAATGAGCAGCATGTAGTGGACAAGTGGGATCTCTTCCTTGGTTCCTGGCTCAAGCCCAACAGAGTCAGCAGCCAGCTATCCCGACTCTCTGCTGGCCTCTCAATCCAGTCAGTCTGGCAGCAGGCATAGCATGGACCTTACTGGAAAGCATACTATCCCAGTTGGGCTTCCAGAAGAGCAAACAAGTTCAGAGCTGCCTCAAGTGTGCTTCTGAGAGAGACCAAGGAAGGGCAAGGAAATCTGCACTTTCCCTGCCCAGGCTAGATCCAGCCTTTGAGATTAAAGGTAGGATCACACAGCTATTCCTCCTGCTTCTCACCAGCATTAAATTAAATTAAAAGAACTCAGAAGTAAATGCCCAGGACACAAAAGGAGCTGCTGTCACAGAGGAGATGAGAATCTGCTGAGGAGATTAGGATGAGCGGCAGCACTTACTCCTGACAAAAAAAAAAAAAAAAAAAAAAGGAGGGAGGAAGTAAATGAAAAGCAACAGCTCTCCTAAGGTGCCATTTAAAGAGGTAAACTTAGCAGGACAAAACCAATTACACCAGTTACCCTTGGAAGTGCTGTTCTGCAGCTTCTCTATCGCTGTTTGGGCATAAAGGCAGCATTAATAAGGTGTCTACGGTGACAACCAGGCAGTCTCTTCTCTGTGTACTAACGTCTCTGGGAGGCATCCTTACTCTCAGGTCCACCTCCCCACCGGAGTGTCATCTTTCCAGATATGCTGAAGGAGTAGCACATGTGTACACTTTCTATCCCACAGCAGGAAAGGTCAGGCATAAATAGGCTGAGCTGCCTACTTATTTCACCTAAAGTAAAATGGGGGAAGTTTACGCAACCTTTTTTCCTGCCAGACCTGTCAAAAAGGGATTTAAAGTCTACCAGCAAGGTGCTAAAGAATACTTGCTCACTGACAAAACTGGATCCAAAAGATGGTGTCTGCTTAGAGCCTGAGTGATGTGAGACCTAGCAAAGGTGAGGCTATATCATCAACAACTGGCAAAAGAGGAGATGCTGGTGTTGCAGTACTTCTACTGTTTTCTAAATGGCACAGCCCCTTGCATAGCTGCCACTCAGCTTGCTCACATCTGCCCCATCCCCCTTTTCTCCTTTCCTGTATTTGTACCCACTGTGCCAAGATGTATTTGCACCTAAATTGCTACACACATTTTGGCTCTAAATGCACTTAGCGGTCCTGTATCTTCTTGTTTTTATATCAGTGTAAGTCAGGAGTAATCCTAAAGGAGATTCACAAGGGCAAAACCAGTGAAAAATGAGCGGAATTGAAAGGAGGTCCAATTTAGAGAGGCTGAAAGGTGATTTTCTTTACAATGGAGGCTAAGCTAATAAAAAATAAGAAGCTTCCAGATTTCAGGACTTCTAAGAAAGAAAGTTTTTAGATATAAAGAATGTTTTTAGATGTAAAGAACCGATCATTCCCAGCTGTCACAGGCAGAGTAGATGATGAAAGCAATGGATGTATTGACTGGCTCCAGCTGAGGATCTGGCCAGGTGGAATTAATGCTGTTCTAAAGAACAACACTACATGATTTTACAGGCAGAGAAAAGTTCGTGTGACAGGCCTTGGCGTAACCTTCCAGGGGAAGTGTGGACCTGAGACATGCTCCATATTCACAGATAGGAAGGGCAGATGGGAACTGGTTGTGAGGCATCTGCATGATGTTCTCCCCATTCTGGTTTAGCCTAACAAACATAAGTATTTGTGGACTTGCTGATATTAGCAAACATTTCTCACTATTGCTCAGCATGAGAGAAAGAGGAGAAGGTAAGGGGAAAAAAAAAAAAGAATATACATAGTATTAAGACACTGCTGGAGCCTGAAGTCAATATTGCCTGCTGCTCACACAGTTGCTGCTTCTGTTTGAAGGACCCTGTGCCTCTCTTCCTTTATCACATTTGCAATTAGCTTTCCATACACATCTGCTCCTGACCTTAAAATAATTTCCCCTCCACCTCCAAAGGAAAATGATTTTGTAAAGAAATTGCTTCCAGAATCACAGTTCTTTTCTCATCCTTCAGTGGTTTTGGCTGGCAGTCTCATACATCCCAGCTTACTCCAGAAAGAATCTGTGCCTTGCTGAGCATCACATTTTGTGGCCAAGATTTTGAAGAAAGCAAACGGGACCAAAACTTCAAGCACCAAGCCCATGTTTAGGCACTTGTGTAAATGCCCTTTTTTCAGCAGTGTGTAGTGTGCAGTAGCTCCAGCTGATTTGTTTCATTCTATTCCTCTTTTTCACACCAAGTCTCAACATAACCATGGTGTTTTGATACAGTGACAGGAGTATATGCTGCCTGGTAGACTCACATCTGTATTTCTGCATCCTGTGATGGTACTTCTCTGGAAAGGCTGAAGGGCAGAAAAGTGAATATCCCTGGATCTTATGGCCATTTAACACAAACAGAAAGCCAGAGCTGAACCAGAATATTTCCATGGCATTGAATAATTTGTTCTGCTCCCTCCAGAGACATTTTCATTCACTCCTGTTTTTGGCCTATGCACTAATTACATTCCACTGAAATTCTCAAAAATGGGCTGTAAAGGGGATTCATGTAATGCAAAGGGCTCTTGCTGATGTAGAGAAGTATTTTGCCAAGTAACAGCTGGGTCTTGGTTCATCCTAGCGTAGATAGTTGAGCTTTTAGTCTTGTTTACTGGATTTTTTTCACCCTGGTTCGTTCAGCACCGGCCCTGGTGTCTGGGTGCCCTCGGTGGCTGCAGGGGAACCCCTGTAACCCCCCCCCCCCCCAGCATCCCACCAAGAAAGCTGGAGTTGCTGGAGGCAGGAGGAATATGCAGCCATGAGGGAGCCCCTCAGTATGGGCATGGAAGGAGAGGACTGAGAAAAAAAGGCTGGGAAGATGGAAAATAGGGATTTAGGCTATCTAAAGGAAAGAGAAACTACGAAACATTGATAGCAGAAGACACACTGGGCTACAGAAACTCATCCCTGATGTAATTTTTATTTCAGTTGGTTACCCAAGAGCTGTATTTGGCCTGCCTGGCAGAAATTGTATGGTTTAGCCAGTAACGTTAATTGGAAAAAGTGGGCAGTATTACTTTAATTGCACAAAAGAGAGGGAGGACAGATCCCATTTCAAATTTCAGAGTAAGGCTTTTTTTAAGGGGGGGATAAATATTAATACCGAGGCTGTGTTGATGAGCTTTAGGGGGGTTGCTAAGCAACACGGCCCTTTGTCTATAGCCCAGGCGATGCTTGGGAGAGGACCGTGTAGGAATAAAATTCATATGGCTTCTATAGAAACATATTATTGTAGCTTTTTTTAAATAAACAGAAACCCAAATCTGTCTTCTTGACTTTCTTTTTTTTTTTTTTTTTTCACATGAAAGACTATCTGCTGAAAATGTAGTTACGGCTGCAATCTGAGAGCACGTATTCGGAGGGTGTTGTAAGCCCGACAGCAAAGTCGGGGCAACGCACACACATTTTTAACACAACATCAATATTCACTCAATGTATCTCTAAATAGCATGTTTTTTTTTAAACTCTCACATTCAGATCTGTGCACTAATTTGCTGTTTATGGCACCAACCATTACATTTTAGTCTGTTATATTTTGTTTTTTCCAGGTCATCTTAAGGAATTTCATAAACGTACCCCAGTCTAGCACAGAAATGAAATAGCTAATAACAGACCATTACATAACTGATAAAATAAAACCACACATTTCTAGATATTAAAATCATGTATGTGTTGGTCTAAGCCTTGTAGTAAAATTCAGCTCCACAATCCTTCAAACTCAATACATTAATTTTTATTTAAAACTTAAGAGCTCAGGAGTACAGGGCAAAGGAACAGCTTTTGATTTGAGACTCACAGAGAGAAAATTATATTTTATTAAGTTAGTGAAAATGCTGACTGCAGAGAAATTTTAAATAATTTATTTTAAAAAAATGAAAGTACTCATGTTCTGATATGAAAGAAACACTAAAGCTTTGCTGTTTATATAAGGGAGCAGAGGTGAAAATTGGTAAACTTGTGAACTGCTAATAGCCTGCCTTTCTTCTATGATTTGTCCTGGAATCGCCTCCTCAAAACACATACACCACACATTTTTAACTACTGAAGCCATATTATTGCAGAAAAATATAAGGTGGACTGGAAGAGCCCACGGTGCCGGCAGAGAGGCTGTGGATTTGATATTTACTCCCTACAGCATATGCCGTCGTGAGATCCTCTACACATGGACAGAGGGTCTGGAGCAAGAAGATGTCCCTACCCAGACCAATAAGCTTGGGAAAACAATACTGCTCTACTTTTACCTGCACCTCGTGAAGAAATGACGGTTTTGGAAGAAAGGGAGCATGCACCACTGCTTACTATTGCCCGTCCCATGGAGCCAGCGGCGGACCTTGCCAAAGGTCCAACGGGAGCCAGCTATGGATCCCAGCTTCTTCCCTTACATCATCCTGGGTCCCTAAAATCACAGGCAGCAGTGCTGCCTTGCAAGAGACAGGGGCCAAGGAAACAACTTGGAGCTGTTACTTTGCTGGCCATCGAGTGCTCCAGCTCCTTCCCGATCTACAGGTCAAGTTCTGGCCTGTATCACAGCCATACATCTGCCCCTAAGGATTCTCCTGTGGTATAGGCAGAGCAAGCAGCTCACCTAGGCTTATTAGGGTAGCATGCAAAGAATATTCTTCATTTCCAAAACTATTGAGATTTATAAGAGCCTGGTCCATTTACAAGTGGGAGATGACAGCAACAGAGCAAGAGGTGCAAACCTCAAAAGAAAAAGGTAAAGAGGAGTTGTTACTTCTTAGGCAGTTACTGAAAGGTGTAGTGAGGTACAGAAAAATAAACCATTTCTCTGTTGATGTGGGTTTTGCCATTGAATCTACATGAGATCCAAAGGCAAGCATAAGGAGGTTCTTCAGAGGATCATTGCCCTTGTTGCCAGCACAACAGCTAATTTCACAAAACTCAAGGTGAGTCCACCATTGAGCATGCGGAAACCACTGGGGCTATTAGTGCTGGTTGTTTTGGTTTTTGTTTTCAAAATGAAAAGTTTTCCTTTATAACAAGATGATCCCCTCTGCATATGGGACCACGGTGAAAGTCTGATATAAAAAAATTAAACAAGGTACTACTGGACTCCCAACGGGGTGACGGATAGCATATCCTTGGGCTTGCAGAAAAGTTTGACTACAGACCAGTACCGAATGTCTGATTTTCTCAGAGTCCACCAGACATTGCTTTTTATGAACACTGTATAAAAATGTAGTAACAGGGATGTGGTCATGCATAGCCTCATAAACAGCAACAGTCTGTCTACCTCATTTTGGGGGACCATGGACTTATACCAAAGCTGCTGGTATCTGAGACAAATTCTCATAAGATATACGTCCAATATCTCTTTCATGAGAATTCAGCTTCTTTTCTGCATACGTAACTTCTCTGGCTTCACTTTCCTCCTTTCCCAGCTCCCTCATCTGCTGTAGGCTGTAGCAGTATCAGAGAAGTCATACGAGGCTTTTGAAACCCACAAGAGTGTTTTTAAATGCATTGGGCTGGTGGAGGTGGGAGACTCAATCATGACGCAGGTAATAACATGCAGACAGCTCCTGAAGAATAGCATTCCTGGAGGCCTGATGGCCTGCAGCCCCTCCACAGAAGCGGCACAAGGCACTGGATGGGGAACACTGTCTTAGGATCTATCTGCAATATAGAGCACTCAACAGTGAGCCAGACCCAGGCTGTCAGAGCCTGGCTCGGAACATCTGCCAAAAAAGACAGTGAGCCATGCTGTTCTCCTAGATCAGCCTACAAATTGGAAAAAAAAATATGATTTGATCTGAGGATTGTCTGCTCAGACAGGCAAGCAATTGGCCTGGAGAGAACAACACTGGGCAACCATTCCCAGTGTGCTGGGAACAAGAAAGAACAAATTTTCCAAATCCTTTTCAAAAGGAGGTAGATCTGGCGTCTGCTTTTCACTCTTACTTAGCAGGTATCTGCATCACTCAGTCTTCTACCCCAACACGGGACCTTGGAGGTGGTTCAGACCATGTCTGCGAACACTTTTTCCAGCACCCATCTGTGCAGAACTAGCCTCCTCTGAATTGTTTTTGACATGCATTCAGATGAAGCCAATCGGTCTCTGGTCTAGGAGTGAGTCAGCTCCACTGTTTTGTTCCTTTGAGGTGTACTGCTGTTCAGCTCAGGGACGAGGGGAATGCCTGCAGACACCGCACCTAAGATTAAATAAGCAGCCTCTGAGCAAATCCACAGAACTTGTTAGGACCCATCCACACAAGGATGGGTACAGATCCAGCTAGAACCCATGTCCTTATAAATAAAAGCGATGGGGAAAAAAATTTTGATTTTTGCAGTGTGTGTGGCTAGGATAAAATCAGAGCTCTTCCATAGCAACGTTATGGAATTTCATATCTTGGTAAGTTATATGCAGGATCTGTGCATGCCAAAATTAGAATATGCACATATAAGGTTTTGAATTCAGCTTACCTCGGGCAGAAGGGACTGCGTTTCACAGTGGAGCTCAGGGAGTGTTGTGTTTATCACCTGCAATGCACAACTCAAAATTGTGATAAATAAATGACAGGTGAAGAGCCAAAATAAAAAGTGTTTTTCCCAATGAAGATGTATCATGTCCTTTTCTTGTACCTATATATTACCTGCTCTACAAACAACTCAGAGTCTTGATTATATCTACTCAGATCATTTCCTTTCTTGCAGCAAAGACACTTGTTCAGAGAGGCACATCACTCCTCATCTTCCTTTTGACTTGTCTCAAAGGAGTTTTCTGCTAATGTTGTAATACTTCCGGGCCTGTCCAACAGCAAAGCAGACAGATGGTGTAAGTGGGATTCTTGCTCAACAACCCTTGTCTAGAACATAATACTCAGCTACCTGCTAAGTGACTTCCTACTAGTTAACGTGAAGAACTGTCCATGTTCTAAAATCCACTCAGGCGAAGGTATAAAACAACCTGCAAATGAGCTGCTCGGGGTGGAAAAACTAAAGCGAAAAGACCTTGGAGTGAAGACGTGAGCCATTTTGTCTGTATCCTGCTAGCCTCTGACATCACTTTACTGATGAGGAATCCTTTTTCAGTACATTTGATCAATGTTAAGAGGGAGAACTAAAGGTTTCTGGATGCAAATACAGCAGATTTTCATAATAAAAGCACATTTATTACCTTCCATTCTTGTCTCAAATACCTAGAGCAGACGCAGAATATTGTTGATTCATACTACCCGCTTAAGCAATAACAACTGAGTCACAGGGCATTTCCTAGGGATTAATGAGTAGCTGGGAGAGTTGATGGCCCACAGCAAACTGGAGGGCCATTAACCCCAGCCAGCCATTAATTCCCTGGGAATGCCCTATGCCTCAACTGTTATTTGCCGCTATGACCTCCATCCCCTTCTTTATATTGCTATACAGAGGAAAAAAAGATCTCAAGCAGCGATGATGCTAGATGCTGCTCCTGCCAGAGGCAGATATTTCTCAGCCCGGGGAACTCGTGGCCAGGCCAGGAGATACTAGCGGCACATTGTGCTCAGTTGTGTTCATGTGCTGCAGCTGCCAATCAAGAAATATTTCTCTAGATCTTTGCTGAAAAAGTCCATGTCTGTTCAAAATGCACAGACAGCAATGAAGTAAATTCTTCTGTTTTGAAAGATAAGCTTATGAGCCACAACAAATGCAATGGTCAGTGCTCTAAGAGCTGGGAAGGACCACAGAACCCACCACATCGAAGTGCAACAACAAGCTTTACAGAAGAGTGTCCTTAGAATTCTTGTTTCTCCTTTTTGGAGGTGCTGTGTATGTGTCCCATGTTTGGAGTCTCAGAAAAAGCAAAGAGATGTGGATATCCTCCTGCTCCAAAGCCAAATGCAGCAGCAATGGCAGCAGCAGAGATGCATAGTGTCTTCCCTGCTGCACGATACAGAATACATGCCACTCTAGGTAATGCTAGTTGGAAGACAACTGCTCCTGTAAGGCATGTAATGCTATGGATCACATGGTAACCTGCTGCACGTAGTGTTCATTCAGAGCAGAGCAGTTTCTGCCCTCCCCTTTAAGCCCCATCCTCCTCCTGGGACGCCACCCTGGAACAGCAAAATCCTTAGGTTGAAAAATCTCTCGGAGCAGCTGTGGCTGGTTCCCTTCCCCTGTAAATGCTGGAGCTCAAAATACCCTCCTCCATCTGGAGAATGAGGTTTCCAGGTCATTTTAATGCAGTTTGCTGTTTTTGACAGCACAAACTTTGTGCCAATTCACAACCTGCGTAACTTGAATTAAATTAGCGGGGCTATGCAGAACACAAGCCACTGCCTTTTCCACCCTCCCTGGTAGCTGACATAGCGGACAAAAAACCCAATCACTTAAAAACTTTTATGGGGTTTGCGTGGCAAGGTTTTGGTGGGGGGGCTACAGGGGTGGCTGCTGTGAGAAGCTGCTAGAAGCTTCCCCCATGTCTGACAGAGCCAACGCCAGCCGGCTTCCAAGACAGACCTGCCACTGGCCAAGGCCGAGCCCATCAGTGATGGTGGTAGTGCCTCTGTGAGAATGTATTTAAGAAGGGGGGGAAAAACTGCGCAACAAACTGCAGCCAAAGAGAGGAGTGAGAATATGTGAGAGAAAGAGCCCTGCAGACCCCCAGGTCAGTGAAGAAGGAGGGGGAGGAGATGCTCCAGGCGCCGGAGCAGAGATTCCCCTGCAGCCCGTGGGGAAGACCATGGTGAGGCAGGCTGTCCCCCTGCAGTCCATGGAGGTCCACGGTGGAGCAGATCTCCACCTGCAGCCCGGGGAGGACCCCACGCTGGAGCAGGTAGATGCCCAAAGGAGGCTGTGACCCTGTGGGAAGGCCGTGCTGGAGCAGGCTCCTGGCAGGACCTGTGGCCCTGTGGAGAGAGGAGCCCACGCTGGAGCAGGTTTTCTGGCAGGACTTGTGACCCTGTGGGGGACCCACGCTGGAGCAGTCTGTGCCTGAAGGACTGCAGCCCGTGGGAAGGACCCACGCTGGAGCAGTTCGTGAAGAACTGCAGCCTGTGGGAATGACACACTTTGGAGAAGTTCATGGAGGACTGTCTCCCGTGGGAGGGACCCCATGGTGGAGCAGGGAAAGAGTGTGAGGAGTCCTGCCCCCAAGGAGGAAGGAGAGGCAGAGACAACATGATAAACTGACTGTAACCCCCATTCGCTGTCCCCCTGTGCTGCTTAGGGGGAGGAGGTAGAGAAAACCGAGAGTGAAGCTGTGCCTGGGAAGAAAGGAGGGGTGGAGGGAAGGTGTTTTAAGATTTGGTTTTGTTTCTCATTACCTTACTCTGATTTGATTGGTAATAAATGAAGCTATTTTCCCCAAGTCGAGTCTGTTTTGCCCATGACAGTAATTGGCGAGTGATCTCTCCCTGTCCTTATCTTGACCCATGAGCCTTTCGTTATATTTTCTCTCCCCTGTCCAGCTGAGGGGGGGACTGATAGAGCAGCTTTGGTGGGCACCTGGCATCCAGCCAGGGTCAACCCACTGCAAAAGTAAACAACATTACATGAAATAAGCACTTTAAAAAATAAACATTTAAATGAAATGTGAAATTAAAACAATTCATATCAAGGTCTAAAGTTATATCATTTATTAAAATAACATTCAGCAACATACTGGTACTGCTGAAGTTCTAGTCAGGTGAACTAGGCGGGTTCCCTGGGACAAGCATTTGCTGAAGTAGAAAACCAGATTTGGAAGCAGCAGCCTCTTTGCACATACAGAGTATTTAATCACTTCATTGTATTCAGTTAGTTCTATTCAACAAGTTCATTTCAAGTTGAGAAACCACAGAGAAGTTAAAAAAAAGGGGGAGGACTTGTTTTTCCTTCTCCAATATATGAATAAAGACAGGTACAATGAGTTCTGCAATTTCTTGGCTATGATTTACTTCAGTGACTGATAACTTAATTATTAATAGTAACAAACCAGTTAGTTACTTTTAAACTTAGAAAAGCATGTCTGTTTTTTTTTTTTTTCTTATGAGATATCACTTGAGGTAGTTTATTTAAGTAACAAAGAGAATATTAGGCTATTTGGGGAAATTCTGATTGAATTCTAGTTTTCATTCAAACATAGATTCATAAAACCAAGAAACCCCCCCTGGAAATAAATGAACTATCCTTCATTTTCCAATTAAAAATATGACAAAATTAAGGATCTGATAAAATGATTCTTAATTTATCACCATAATAAATGTGCATAGATAAATACTTTCAGTTAACAAGAAGAAAGACCTCACTGAGTACTATCTCTTGTTATAAATCAAGGTGATCTAATGGTTACCAACCCATGAAAGCTAACTTTTCTTTAAAAAAATAACTAGCATAACTTACAACTGCAAGAAGAGATAAAATCTGTTATTTAAACCAAGATTTCCTGCTTGCTGATTTAAATCTTGATTTAAATCAGTTCACTGTGGGTGTTGGAGTTGGCTTACAGCCTTCAAATAATTGTAGGGAAGAAAGGAAACTCTGCTGAGACACATGCTATAAATGTAATATTTGCTGGTATCTGAGACTGCAGTGACGTCTTTACATTCAGAACCTCTGGGTTATCGGCATTAGAAGACTGGGTAAAGCCTCTGAATTGCACTAAAATAAGTGACTGAGGCTAAGGAAAGCCATAGTAATCGGTACTTGACTATTTTAACATTGACCTAAAATAGCGTGTGTAGCTTTTGAACACTGTTTAACAATCAATCTGTTGGCCAGTTACCTTCCAAATTCACCTTTCAGTATAGGACAGATCCTGTGATCCCAAAGTTTCACGGGCAGCAGACATAACATCCAAATCATGGGACCAGCACACATTAGAATTGCAGCAGGATGTCAGGAAAAGAGGAGAAGCAGAACCATAGACCATAAAAGAAAAGTATGGCTACAGGCACAGACAGCTAGAGACACCTGCAAAATGACAGTTCATAAAGCATATATATAAAGACTGAAAACTGGCACTCGTAAAGTAAGGTGTTTTAATCTGTGCCTTCCCATTTTCTTCAATTCCTGGTGAACTGACTCCAAAGAACAGTATTTTCTTCTCTCTTGGCTATGTCAGCAGTCTCCAAATCCACACAGACAGCAACATGCCTACAGCTGGTGTATATGCTCAGAAATAGTTTCTCAGTTTATCCAGTTGCTTGAGTGCTTAGCCTGAATGCTTTGGATGGTTGGTGCTACATCCTACATCTGTATTTGTCTGTTCTTTAAAAGCATCATGTCTTACTGTGGTTCCCAAACAAATCTTCATCAGTGGTCTAAAAAAGCCAAATGCTGGCTTTTCTATCCAGTACAGGCACTTTCAAATCCAATTCAAGAATGGCTGGTATCCATTTAACTTAAGCCAGCAATCACTTAGATTAAAAAATTTATTACTATGAATTGTTTTAAAAACAATTTAAGGGTTCATCTGCACTTACTTTCCAGTGGTGTAAGACCAGCTGTGATTTACCAGTTGCATGGGTTTAAAAGGGATACAACATCAGTACTACCCAGTGTAGTGCTTAATCTCAGTCTTGTGATGTGCCACTGCACAATGCTTCCCCTCGCTTCTCAGTTTCCCCCAGTTAATGTAAGAGACCTGCAAAGCAATACATTCTTCTTACTGGAGGTACGGTTGTGTTGGTATCCAGATGTGGTTTGTTCTGGTAGAGACCTTCCCTTAGGGGACAAGGAACAACTATGCCACTTATTATTTACATATAACTACATCTACAATGGTATTTTTTACAACACTGGTGGAAAGTCACCCTCACAACTGATGTAGTTACTTGTGTGCAACTTTTCAGCTCTGACGAGGGCAAAGAATGACCACATCCAGTCAAATACTAATTTAAACTAAAAAGTTAAATGAGTAATTTTGGGGGAAGGGCAGAGAAAGATATGGGCACCTTTGAGCAAAGTATTTTCAATGAAGAAACCCTTTCCTCCTCTGATAGTCTCCTGATGACTTATGAAAAAAACCTAGTTGTGTATGATGCCTGAAGTGCAGTTTCTGAGCAGAGCAGCCAGTAACAGCTAGGGAATATGGTATCGGCCAGAGAGCACTCTGTCTCACAAAACTAAATGTGCTTTTCTCAAAATTAGATGGCAATCTGACTGTGGCTAGACCGAATGCTGGGTATATAGTAACATTCATATTACTCCATTCACCATGGAAGGAGAGATAAACTCTTTCAGCCTTGCCTTTACATTGAAGCTTTGACAACTGTGGTACAGAAGTGATAGCTTTTTTTGTGTAAAGAACTGGAATAATTGTTGATACATAGCTTAATCAAGAAAAGAGCAATATTTCTTTTTAAAGATTCTGCACTGCTTGCAGACATTTTATCAGTCCCACAAAGCCATTCTCTGATGCAACTAAATATCCATTTTACAAATGGGCATGCTGTGATACAGGAATAGACTCAGTCACACAGTCACTGTTGATAGATGACCTATAAACCACTTCAGTTTTGACACACAGGTATTATTATAACCATTAGACAAGGCTACCATATTAGGAATGCAGAGGTACATTTGCAAAGGGTTTTGAAAATACAGCACTCACTTGACATCACAGCTGAAGTCAATGGGATTTCTTTAAGGTCAATAAACCCCAGAGCATCTCACAGGCTGCAGCCCGTATTCATTGCTCCAGAGCTCCTCAGAAAGGCAGATGAACTGGACATGAGAAACAGATCTTCTCACTTTTCAGGTTTGCAGGAGGACTCAGTGGAATGGCCAAACATGTTGCTATTTGATGGGATCCATTTGGCTGGAAAAGACTTCCTTTTCCCAAAGGCTTCTCTTTATAGCAATCTGCCTTGGCTGTGAAGGTCTGGAGGAGGCTCCCTATGGACCTTATCTATGCTGCTTCTTGACCGCTGCACAGTGAAGTAGGCTTTCCAAGCCTTAGAGAAACATGCTGGGCAACAGCCCTTTCCAGACACTCAGAGCCCAGGTGACAGTGCTAACCCTCTGGGCCAGCTCTATAGCTTATTCATTATTAAATTTCAATCCTTCATCACTTGTGATAAAATAGAAGCCAGAGGGTGGATGCACAGAGACCATTTTCGAGAGCCCTATTTGTGTCATAGTTTACTCTGTGGTGGCTTAAATATAGACCAGAATGAATGCTTAAACCACAGCACAAAATTCTTTGGCCTCGGGGTAAGAAAAGCATTTTAAACGTTGCTGGCCTCAGGGTACAAAACCAAATATTTGCTAAATTTCCAGACTTCAGAGAGTTGGCTTTTCTAAGGCAATTCCTTATTGCTGCTTCTCTGGGAGGTTTTCCCCTTTCTCT